>NC_090767.1:60123003-60223151 GCF_036898095.1 Palaemon carinicauda | reverse complement strand
GAGAGGAGAGAGAGAGAGAGTGTGTTTCTCCCTCATTTAGGAATATCTTAACTGACATGTGCCCTTTTTGTCATAGGAGTTTGACGAATGCCAAATGGTACATTCTGGGAACCAAAGTAAACATACTGAGGTATTTCTCTCTCTCTCTCTCTCTCTCTCTCTCTCTCTCTCTCTCTCTCTCTCAATATGGAGGCTGAGTTGTAATATTATTGTTGTGGTATTTCTTAACAAAATCTGAATCTACATTTCTTAAACAAAACTGAAAATGGAATTTCTCAACTCTCTCTCTCTCTCTCTCTCTCTCTCTCTCTCTCTCTCTCTCTCTCTCTCTCAATATGGAGGCTGAGATGTAATGTTATGGTATTTCTTAACGAAATCTGAATCTACATTTCTTAAACAAAACTGAAAAATTAATTTCTCTCTCTCTCTCTCTCTCTCTCTCTCTCTCTCTCTCTCTCTCTCTCTCTCTCTCTCTCTCTCTCTCTCTTATCAGACAGTAAATTCTTTTTACCATATTTATTTAAAAAAATATCTTGCCTAAACTTTGCTAATGCATTTTTTGCGATAGGGACGAAGCTGTTTAGGTATTGAGAGAGAGAGAGAGAGAGAGAGAGAGAGAGAGAGAGAGAGAGAGAGAGAGAGAGAGAGAGAGAGAGAGAATACTTTATTTCTTAAACGCAATGCAACAATGAGTTCGAACTATAATTTCTTAGGCCTAATAAATTAAGGCTGTTTTCATCATTTGAGCAAATAAAGCTATCTTTAAAATGTCTATTAAATAGGCTATTGGTTGCGCTAAATAGCAATGTGCTCTCTAGCGTTATATGAAAGCTATTTAACTTTATATTGAAGCTATTTAGCGCTATTTAAGATTTATCGTTGAAATGTGGAGTGTAAATCCCGTAGAGTTTCGGTGTACAGATTTTCTTTTTGTGCTCGCCTGTGTATGTGTGTATGTGTGTGTGTGTCTGTGTGTGTGTGTGTATGTGTGTGTGTGTGACGAGAGAGAGAGAGAGAGAGAGAGAGAGAGAGGAGAGAGAGAGAGAGAGAGAGAGAAACTATCGATTTTAATCTAAAAAATTAGTCGAGCAGAAACTATGCCGGCTACCGGAGACCGTCATTAATCAAACTACATGTGGTTGTCACATTGAACATATATGCGCATAGAGCGCTCGCTTGCGCATATAGCGCTCTCTTGCGCATACATTAGCGCATTTACGCCAGTCCTGGTTACCCCCAGCAACAGCTGGAAATAAAGGGGGCTGGAAAAAGGGGTTAAAAATTAGTTAAAAAAGGAATTTTTAATACGTGTCTGGGCTAAGACTCGAGACTCCTTAAATTGGAACAGTTCATTTTTAAGATATTTGAAAAATTATCTCTTCTAAGTCATTTTATACCCGATTTTATCATTATATTAAATCAATTTAATTTAATTTATATATTTTCAAGATTTCTAAATCGTATTTTATGTCTGGAAGATAAATTAGATATATAAAATAATAGAAAATATTATATTTTAAATTTTAAGGAAGTAATGAACGTACCTTCTCTGGTCTCCTTATTGATCCTTGCAAATTAAAACTTGGATAATTCATCATTTTTATGCATTCTTTTGTTGAGAGAGAGAGAGAGAGAGAGAGAGAGAGAGAGAGAGAGGAGAGAGAGAGAGAGAGAGAGAGAGAGAGAGGGGACACTCTCTCTCACTCTCCCTTTCACAGTAAGTGTTGAGGTGATTAAATATAATCTATATATGATGAGTAACCCCTTACAAATATTAGGTTTTAAACTTTATTACAAAGCTTGTAACTTAAATAATGTTTTACAACCTTTAAGCCAAGGTTTTTAACTTTAAATAATGATTTACAACCTTTAAGCTAAAGCTTGTAACTTTAAATTTCCTATAACCTTTAGGACAAAGTTTCCAGTTAAAGCTTCTTAACCTTTAACCCATAAAGAGCTTCTAATAACCTTTTATCGCAAACATAGGCCTAGCATTTTAACCCATAGGCCTAGCAGATGCATTAATTCATTAACTCGCTTTAAGTAACCTTTAAACCAAGTCTTGTAAACATTAACTTAAGATTAAGTAACCTGTCACTTCCTTAGTCTCACTTCCTTAGTCTAACCTTTAACGGAGGAGTGGCCGGTCGCCCCCCCGCGTAATGTAGAGAGAGAGAGAGAGAGTGAGAGCGAGTGAGTGGGAGCTCAGGACATCCTGAGTTAAAAAACCGTGGCAATTGAGATGGGAGTTCCTATCCTCCCCCCTCCCACCCCCTCAGACTTTAAACCCTTCTAAAGGGAAGGAAAAGATGGGAGGGGGGTACGTAGAGAGGGTAGCTAGGGCTTGTCTGGCCCCATCCAAAGGAAGTGGAGCGTCCTACCACTCCCTTACGCCCTTCCTCCTACTGGGAATCCTGTGGGAGTAGAGGCCAGAGGCTGGGAGAGAGTGACAGAGAGAGAGAGAGGGAGAGAGAGAGAGAGAGAGAGCGTGTTGTGTCAACTTGTGTGTGTCCCATTTTGGTGGTCCGGTCCTCAAGATGCCCTTGCTTCTGGGACGTCGTCTGTACTTTCGTAAGATTATCGCGTTTGGTGTCGCGAATGGCGTCGGTTCGTTTGTGGGTGAATTGGGCTGCGACTGGGTATATATATATATATATATATATATATATATATATATATATATATATATATATATATATATATATACAGGAGACAGCGAGAAATGAGAAAATTGAAAAACTCGACGCTTTGATATTTTCAGAAATACGGTTTTTGGAAACTGAGAAGTACGATAAAATTGAAAAACTGATGTTTTGTCATATTTAGGTGACAAACTTTTTGGGAAACAGTGAGAATTAGTTAAAAAGTGACATATATTTTTCTATTGTATTTTAAATTGTGATTTTTAAATTTTTATTTTTAATGCAAGATTTATTTGTAATTTAGAAAAAACTTTGTGATTTTATTAGAAAATTTTGAGTAATATTTTGTGATTCAAAATGTCTATTAAAAGTGATAAAACTCTTGAAAGTATATAGTGCTGCTAGCATGCATCGCATGGCATACTGCAGGCACGACTGAGCATCATTTACATCGTCCACGTGGCCTCTGTTCCCGCTGTATATCTTCCATTTTGCTGTCCAACCTCTCGACTTTCATTTCATAGCATAACTTCCCCTTGTAGAGTTTTCAAATTGGTTCAGAAAATATGTAAGGACTGTGAATGGGAGGAGATGATAGAAAAATTTGCTAGTGTGGTTTTTTTACAGTATAGTGTTTGAATTAGTGTCTATATTTTTAGAAGTATTTGAATTTAAGCGATAGTTTTCATCGTCGTTTTAAATATAATTGAGTTTGAATACCTTTTTGGGCTCAAGCCATGTCGTCCTGATGGAAGGTTCCTTCAGTAGCTTCCTTTGGATATATATAAAGTAGTTATATATATCCAAAGGAAGCTACTGAAGGAACCTTCCATCAGGACGACATGGCCATCTCACACAAAAATAGATTTTTCGCTTCGCTCAAAATCCGTTTTATGGAGTTATATTTATAGGCTTAGATGGTCTGGTTGATGTATGTCCGATAGAGGTACCAAAAATGCAATACAGTAGCTCAAAAGATCGAGGATTATTTACCAAAATTATTTCAATCACACCAAAATGACTTTGAACATGTAGCATGTTAGAGACGGTGCCATTACAGTATTTGCAGAATGCGATCATATATATAACTTAATTTAGGATATTTTATTCATGCGGGAGCCACATTGCCACAACCCCGCACCAGATCGTATGTTACCCTCAATTATCGAGCCCTTGTACGAGTCACACCAATGCTGTTCTTTGAGAGCTCGGCAACTATAGTCCATTTCTTTTAGCGATGCATATTTGCACCGACTCACAGCGGTGCCCTTTTAGCTCGGAAAAGTTTCCGGATCGCTGATTGGTTGGACGAGATAATTCTAACCAATCAGCGATCAGGAAACTTTTCCGAGCTAAAAGGGCACCGCCGCGAGTCGGTGCAAATATGCATCGCTAAAAGAAATGGACTATAGGTCTCTCGGATGGTCTGGTATGGAGATCTTGCAAGTGTCTGCCTCATAAACAAATAATCCTAACATTGTTCAATGCTTTGGAAAGAAATCTTGAATGGCAAGGCCTCAAAGATGCTACATTTGACCATAGTATAACTGGCTTTGTAAACCAAACATAAACGTACCATTTGGTACGTACGATTTTAAATCCACGTCTAAAACCCGTTCTATTTTCTTTCAGCAGTGACGCCGGGACTCGCCGGACTGTCGCTAGGTTCCGGGGGGTGGCGGTCCGCCCTCTCTCATGCAAGGAGGCATGGGAGTCAGGGACAACCTTAACAAGCCCCAGGTTGACTACTCCCGCTACGTCAAGATGTTCAGTTCGGCTCTGGAGTGCGGGTCTCTCGCCTGTCGTGAACATAATCTAAGGTTGGTGGTACATTACTTTTAGAGATACTAGAGGCCATAGAGATGGTCAGAAGGCTAAAAATGGGAACAAAATACTATATTCCTGTTCTGTACGTGAATTAAGTTATTTGTAATTTGAGAATAGCAAAAGTATTAATATTCACAAAGCTCCATATTCCCGTTTTGTACGTGAATTCAGTTATGGATAGTTTGGGAATTGTTAAATTATTAACATTTAAAAAGCACTTTGTTCCCGTTCTGTACGTGAATTCAGTTATTCGTAGTTTGGGAATTGTAAAATTATTAACATTTAAAAAGCACTTTGGTCCCGTTTTGTACGTGAATTCAGTTATTCGTAGTTTGGGAATCGTAAAATTATTAACATTTACAAAACACTACAGTATTCCCTTTGTGTACGTGGATTCAGTTGTGCGTACTTTGTTCCCGTTCTGTACCTGGATTCATTTGTGCGTACTTTGGGAATCGTAAAATTATTAATATTTTTTTTAATTTTGTAAACATACTCAGAGTGCTCGGTACAGTAAAGTATCAACTACCTTTACTTCTGTTGATTTATCGTTGTTAATATTTGGTAACTGGTAGCGTTAATGTACTAATATCAGAAATATTAATTTAATACTTATCAATTTTGTGCGTGTGATTCTTCATCCCTGTTAACATTTGCCATCTTATGCTTTTTATCTCTTTTGGATGACGTAGTTTTGTTGATTTTTATAAATATCCAAAAAAATGCAGCTCATTTTGATGTACGTAGATGAATTGTTTTGTTGTTCGTCTATTTAAGATGCTTAAACTCGAGCCATTCGTACATACTTGTATCGTTTCTGCATAGATGACATAGTTTTGCTAATTTGTAGAAATATCCAAAAAATGCAGTTCATTCTCATGTAAATTGATGAATTGTTTTGTTGTTCGTCTATTTAAGATGCTTAAACTCGAGACATTTGTACGTACTCGTACCGTTCCGACACGCCCGCCATTACGTTCGTCTTAACTCTTTCCCACCTTCCGTTCGCAGGGATCACTTTCACTGCCTCGAGTGTGACTCAAAAGTATTCAGCAAGAAGGAGGAGATGATCCGACACTTCAAGTGGCACAAGAAGAGGGACGAGAGCCTCCAGCACGGCTTCATGAGGTACTCGCCGTCCGACGACTGCTCGGACCGCTTCGCCAACTGCTCTCATAATCGCAAGCAGACGCACTACCACTGCCTGAAGGTGACTTTTGATTGCGTTTGTTAGTGTTTGGTGTGATATTTTCTTTTTAAGATTACGTTAAAAGAATAGACGGGAATTTGGCCGATAAGGAACCAAGTCCTTTAAGTCTGGGTCCAAAAAATCAGTTCATTGCAACAGGGTATCTATTGTTATCTACGGATACGTCCCCGATTGTACGCGATATCTTAGGATAGTCGTTCCGGGGGTTAGAACCCTGTGATACCTGATGGTAATTCTCTTGTAATATCACTCGCAGAAATATTATACAGTAGGAAGCTGCCGAAGGGACCTGCCATCAGGACAACATGGCTATCTCACCCAAAAATAGATTTTTCCTATGTCAAAATCCATTTTTTAATAAATCCAAGAAAATAATAAGCTTTATCTTGTAGGAAAATAAGTCCACATTTCAGTCAGTGTTTTAGAATAACATGAACTGAACATTCTGTCTGTTTATAGCCAGTATTGGCAACGTGCGTCCCACGACATTTTGTTTTCCGGTCCCCGAGACTTTGTAGATTACTAAATATTTTGAACTATATATATTTATACCAGTAGTCATTATCATTTTTAGTAAATAATAAAAGCGATATATATATTTATACCATCATTCAGTATTATCCTTAGTAAATAATAAAAAGATTATTTATACCAGTAGTCCTTATTATCTTTAGTAAATAATAAGAGATATTTATACCAGAAGCCCTTATTATCTTCAGTAAATAATAAAAGCGATATATATTTATACCAATAGTCCTTATTATCTTCAGTAAATAATAAAAGAGATATATATTTATACCAGCAGTCAGTATTATCTTTAGTAAATAATAAAAGAGATATATATTTATACCAGCATTCAGTATTATCTTCAGTAAATGATAAAAGAGTTGTCAGTTTTATACAAACTTTCATAGTAAGATAAATAAAACAAGTAAGATATTGCAATATAAAATAAGTATATATTGGATAAGTAATATTTCATAAGTGTATTATCATGTACTCCTCAATAACTTAGAAAAAATGAGATATGGTCCCCATTTGACGAACAGTTTCCCATACCTAGTTTATAGGATTCTCCGAATAATCGTAACGTTATTTAGGAAGCCAATTTGTCAGCGTCTGAAACAAAACGCATTTCAGGAGGGCTGCGACAAAGTGTACATCAGCACGTCGGACGTCCAGATGCACGCCAACTACCACCGCAAGGATTCCGCCATCATGCAGGAGGGTTTCCAGAGGTTCAGGGCCTCAGAGGACTGCGGGCAGCCCGGCTGCTCCTTCAGCGGGCAGCGGACGACGCATTTCCATTGCATGAGAAGCGCTTGCAATTACACTTTCAAAAATAAGGCTGATATGGGTAAGAATATGATCTTGAAGAGTTATGACGCCACAGTTTAGTCAATATTTATTCTTGAAGTTAAATTATTGCGGAACTGTGATAATTTTTATTAGTTTTTTATAAGAAATTTTTTTATTAGAATTTTCATATTTAAATTATTGCAGAACTCATAATGTTTTATTATATTTTGATTGATAAGAAATGGTTTTGGTAGAATTTTCAAAATAATGTTAATATTTAAACTACGTACAGCACTTTGAAATAATCACCATTAAAGTAAAATAAAACTCAATATTAGACCAACATTTAACTTTTTAATTAACTGAATTATATAATTTTCTATGCTATTACAATAATAACTCTCTTTACATCAGTTTGACCTATGTCGATTCCAATTTTGAATATCAGATACAAAAATGAAATCCATTTTACGTAGTAATCCTTAACTTGTGTCGATTTGTACGTCGTAAAGTAATGATTAATTGCTGTATTTTATAGTTCTCGACTTCACATGGAAGCTTTTCAATATAGGTATAGTTTTTATATAATAATATCAGGTTACAAATCCCTCTTAGGGTTCGATACGTGTATAGGGAATATACTATGTAAGTCGAAAATTTAACCTATGTCTTATGGAACGAATTACTGATGTAGAGAGAAGTATTACTGTATTATTTACGATGTGAAAATTGTACGAATTAATATCTTGCATTGGTATGTACTATTTATGTAATAAAAAAAACTCCTACATTACATATATACACACTTCACATTCACCCCTATATACACACTCTCATCGCCGTCGTTTTCCGCAGCTCTTTTACCGTCCCGCTTTCCTACAGGTCTCCTCAGTTCCGGTACTTCCATAACCTTACTGCTTCTCTGACCGGTTATGCCTCTCCCATTCTTACCACATTTCAAAACCATCTCAAGGTCTACTTTCCATCCTCGATACATTACTGTACATATCTCCTCCAAATCCCTCATTGCACGACCCACGAACTAAAATGTACATATCTCCTCCAAATCCCTCATTGCATGACCCACGAACTAACATGTACATATCTCCTCCATATCCCTTGTTGTACGACCCACGAACTAAAATGTACATATCTCCAAATCCCTCATTGCACGACCCCCAAACTAAAATGTACATATTCAATCCAAATCCCTTGTTGTACGACCCCTGAACTAAAATGTACTTATCTCCTCCAAATCCCTTGTTGTACGACCCACGAACTAAAATGTACATATCTCCTCCATATCCCTTATCATACGACCCACGAACTAAAATGTACATATCTCCAAATCCCTTGTTGTACGACCTCTGAACTAAAACGTGCATATCTCCTCCAAATCCCTCATTGCACAACCCATGAACTAAAATGTACATACTCCAAATCCCCCCTCCCACGACCCCCGAACTAAAATCCGCCTGTTGTCGCCGACAGAAAAACACAAGACCTACCACATCAAGGACGAGCAATTGACCAAGGACGGGTTCAAGAAGTTCATGAAGCAGGAGGACTGCCCATACGAGGGGTGCAAGTTCTCCCGGGTGGTGAACCACATCCACTGCATCCGGCCGGAATGCAACTACGTCCTCCATTCGTCCGGCCAGATATTCGCTCATAAGGTGCACTTCAACACTCTCCTCTTACACCTGGTAACACTATTGGTAGTTAGGGGCCGTTAGAAATGACATCATCCGTCCGTCCGTCACGACGAATTGGCATCGTTGCGTTTGGGGAAGTCAAGGATGAACAGACTAAAGACACAACACCTTTGGCTCGAGGGAATCCTTCTTCCGGTGATATCGGACGAAGGCCGAAAAACTATAGTTGATTTAGCCAGTTTAATGTTTCAAATTAACATTTATCCTTTTTCCGTTGGTATCGGACAAAGGCCGAAAAACTATAGTTAATCAAGCCAGTTTAATGTTTCAAATTTAGTTAATTTAGCCAGTTTAATGTTTCAAATTTAGTTAATTTAGCCAATTTATTGTTTCAAATTAACATTTATCCTCTTTTCCGGTGATATCGGACGAAGGCCGAAAAACTATAGTTAATTTAGCCAATTTAATGTTTCAAATTAACATTTATCCTTTTTCCAGTGATAACGGACGAAGGCCGAAAAACTATAGTTAATTTAGCCAATTTAATGTTTCAAATTAACATTTATCCTTTTTTCCGGTGATATCGGACAAAAGCCAAAAAACTATAGTTAAGCCAATTTAATGTTTCAAATTAACATTTATCCTTTTTCCGGTGATATCGGACGAAGGCCGAAAAACTACAGTATAGTTAATTTAGCCAGTTTAATGTTTCAAATTTAGTTAATTTAGCCAGTTTAATGTTTCAAATTAACACTTGTCCTTTTTTCCGGTGATATCGGACGAAGGCCGAAAAACTATAGTTAATTAAGCCAATTTAATGTTTCAAATTAACATTTATCCTTTTTCCGGTGATATCGGACGAAGGCCGATAAACTATAGTTAATTTAGCCAGTTTAATGTTTCAAATTAACATTTATCCTTTTTCCGGTGATATCGGACGAAGGCCGAAAAACTATAGTTAATTTAGCCAGTTTAATGTTTCAAATTATCATTTATCCTTTTTCCGGTGATATCGGACGAAGGAGCCCAGCTTAAGCTGAAAAAATCTATAGTTAAACCAATTTGAAGATGTTTTAAATTCTCATTTGCCGAGTGGACGGCATAAAACGCCAATCGTGATCCCCCATAGTCAAAGATTTTGTGATTTAAGTCATCAATTCTCATTTTCCTAAGGGCTTTGCATGAGTACATAATTTGACGTTTCATAGCTTCTCTGTAAACGCACATTTGATATGGTATTTTCGTTAAGTAGTTCAGTTTTAATCTTATTTAAAGGGTCTGTCTTGAGTAATCGGCTATCATAAAGTCAGTAACATCCAGTGGTATATAGTATATAAAGACAGTAGTATATTCTGTAAAAAAAAAAAAAAATTCAGCCTTGGATTTTGTTGTGTCAACAGTTATTCTTGACTTCTGGTAAGAGACATTTAATTTTTTACATTTTAACTTCTCCCGATAAATCATTCGCTTTTAAATACCGCCCTGTAAAATCAAATACCGTCTTTATTGACAATTTCTATCAATTTAAAACACATGCAAATCAATATATTTAAAAAAATAAAAATTTAAACTTAAATATCTAGAGTGAAGTTATCCAGACTACAGCTCCTCTGCCGTACGATTCACTGTGATGACGTCATTACTATCACGGCCCCTTAGCTGTTTCCGTGAAGAGCATTTCTCAATTGAAAATTCTGTTGTTGTGTACTGTAGTTACATGAAGTCTGTGAAGGTTTTTTTCAATGTATTTGTATTCAATTTTACCATGTTTCTTGTTTGAAAACGTAAAGTTTACGTATGTTTGAAAGATTTACTGTAGTTTACCATTAACTTTATAGCGTACAGTGTTATTTTATCTATAATGTACAGTAGTGCCTTATCTCAAATACAGTATTTATCGATCTTAAAGATTGGTATAGTTTTATACTTAATGGTTGCCTTATTTTTCTAAGTAACATATAGTTAATTTGTTCGTACTGTATTTAGTATTTTTAAGCGTAGTACAGTATACTGTAATCTCTTATTTGATGTACTGTATACTGTAATGTAGTTTCCTATTTGGTATACTGTACAGTATTATACAGTAGATTCTTATTTAAGTTTTATTTTTAATAAGCTTTTTGTTACTTATTTTAATTTATTTAATTACGAGTTTTATGTGTAATTAAGTCCCTCATTTGATAATTTATAAGTATAACAGTTTCTTAATTCATAACCAATTAAAGTTTAATATAGTTTTTCATTTGTTAACCAATTATTTAACACGTCTTTTATGTTTAACGTAGTTAATTATATAATTGACGTACTTTGCAAACTGTTCTCTCAAACGGGTACGCGACACGGACCTTCTCATCTTTTTTTTTTTCTACCTTGCAGAGAAAACACGAGCGACAGGATCACGAGCGAGCGTACCGAAAGTATAAGCTTGCGCAGACGATGCTTGGAGTGCCAGAGGGCCACCCGGCGCTCACCCCCTTGCTGCACGAAGCGCTGCGTCCTCTTGGAAGTCTCGGGGGCCCCATGATTAATCCTCTTATGGGCCCCTTGGGTGGAGGGCCACTAGGTGGGGGCCCACTGGGTGGTCACTTAGGACCCCCCCTGGGAGGGCACCTAGGCGGTCCGATGGACCAGAGGAACGAGGACTCCTCCTCGCCCCTTGGGGCACCGCCGTGTCCCGGGACGCCGGGGGCGTTGCCTCCTGGAATGCCACGACCTCAGGGTCCCATGCTTGGTACCTTCCCACCGCCAGGCTTAGTGGAGTCCCAGCATCCCCTAGTCCGCTTGCTGGGAGTCGGACCCCCGGCGGCCCACGGCCTATTCCCCGGCGGGTCGGCCACCAGTTCGGCCTCCACTCCCGCCTCCTCCTCGTCGGGACCGGCCTCGCCCGTGGACCTGAGCATCAGCATGGGCGGGCTGGAGGACCGCGACTGGGAGAGGTGGGTGAGGTTTTACGGAAGGGAGGACGGGTGTAAGACCGGCTGCGACTTAACGGGCGTTGAACATTACCACTGCGACGAGTGCGAAACTGTCTTCCGGGGGCGGGAGAGCGCCCGGGACCACGGCCGCGTTCACGAGCAACAGGCCCTGATCACGGAAGACCACTACACCAGGGTGTCCTGCGGCGACGACCCAAGGGCGTGCCCTCCAGATTGCCCTATCCAGGAGCACGCTGACCACTACCACTGTAATTGGGTGAGTCGTTGCGACGGTGATTTGTTTTTTTTTGTGTAGATTGACAGTGTTGTAATAACTAAATCTCTTTCTGATTAACCTAAAAAGTTTCATTTCTTTTTGTAGATTTTAGAAATGTTAATATTTTGATTTCGGGTTAATATGAAAATCTTCCCTCGAAGCCTTTACGTGTAAGCATTGTTTGAAGAATTATTCTGGAGGTATTGGCGATCATTGATTCAAGAAGTTGTTAAAAAAGCTTTTCAAAGTGCAAATACTCGTCGAAGCGCAAAGACTGTTCACATACAGTTTGTCGTTTTACTAATTAGATATGCATGTGTTCCTGATCTTGATTATAAAGTGGTTTAACCCTTTTACCCCCAGGCTATTTGGAACTTTCCAACCCTTAACCCCCAGGCGTTTTTTTTTTCAAGCACGTTTTGCAATATATATTATTTGAATTGCTCTAACAGCCTTAATTTTCGTCATATAGAGGTCAGGTTGGTCTCATTCTTTTGGAAAATTCCTGAAGTTTCTCATAAAGTTATCAAGAATATGCAAAAAAAAAAAAATGTAAATAGCAGTTTAACAACTTGGTGTCAAGTGAATATTTCAACATATGCAATACAATGCTACATGTTGAGATGAATATTAACGAGGCTGAAACTTTTAATGCGTCTCGAGTGTATTTTCAAGCATGCCGGGTACTAACATGTTCACCACACGCTTCTTTCCCACCGTTATTCCTACACTAAGGGGTCAGTTGCCGTCCTTTCCAATGCCTTCTATCAAAGGCATCCCCTTCCACCAAACCTCTTCTCTCCATATCATCCTTCGCCTTACCTCGCCATCAAATTCTATGCCTCCATCTTCATCTTCTCCCCCTAATAGGTTTGTTCCAAGCCTTCCTCACTCCCTCCTTGCCATCCATCCTTAACCCTTTTACCCCCACCATAAGGTTAAATTTCAAGCTTATTTGGCTATATATTTTTTTTTTTTAAATTGCTCTAACAGGCTTAATTTTTGTCCTAGAGAGGTCAGGTTGGTCTCATTCTTTTGGAAAATGCCTGAAGTTTCTCATACAATTATCAAAAATATGTAAAAACATGTAATTAACAGTGTTTTGCAAGAACATACCGGTACGTCCTTTGAAGGTGAAAGGGTTAATATGTGCCCATACCATCTCAGTCGTGATACTTATCGCCTCATCATTACTACGCCTGCCTTTCTTCTTATTCTATAATTTTCCTGGATTGCATGAATGCAACTGCTGTGGTTGATTTATAAATGCAAAAAAGTAATAACTTAGATTTTATACTGTGTCATTTACCAGTGGGATACTGTTAATAGTTTATATAGGGCATATCTGTTTTGACGCTGTTACTGTTTTTTGAATGATATATTGTTGAATTTATTCTCTTCATTATTTATTTCATTTCCTTTCCTCACTGGGCTATTTTTCCCTGTTGAAGCCCTTGGGCTTATAGCATCCTGCTTTTCCAACTAGGGTTGTAGCTTGGCTAGTAATAATGATAATAATAATACAGTATATACTGTACATACATTCACACTATCGTATATTTCCTTGTTTCCTTTCCTCACTTCGCTAATTTTCCCTGTTGAAGCCCTTGGGCTTATAGCATCTTGCTTTTCCAACTAGGGTTGTAGCTTGGCAAGTAATAATAATCAATATTATCAAGTCAATAAATTAACATTATGATCTCCAATACCTCTTAAAGAAATTTTGATCATTTATTTTATTCAATGTTGAAATTTATATATTTTTTTATTTTAGTGTTGTTAAGTTTAATGTGCATGCTTGAGCCGAGATGTTTTTTTTTTAAATATGGACTAATTCTTGATATTGTTGATTATGTGTGGCACTAAAGATCTTCAAATTCGTTTTCCAAGTCCTTATTTTAAGTTCATCTCGTCCCACGTTATGACTAACCCTTTCGTTTTAGTATATTTGGAAATGCATATCGACTTTTTTTTTTTTTTCACCAAAGTTGAGTTGCGTTAAGCACCATTTTATTCCTTTGCTTTGTTTTTTTTTATCTTAGTCTCGAGTTTGATTTTCTCTTATGAAAGCTTGCCGCCGTTTAACTAACGTCCTCTTCCTTGCTTGTCTTGTTTTGCGTGTGTGTTTTGTGCGGCCGCAGGACGGCTGTGGGGAGGCCATACTCATGTCCGGCGACAAGCCGTTCCGACGTCTCGAGCACTTCCGAATGCACGACTACACCCGGCGACTGGCCATGGCTTCGTCGCCCGGGGCGGCCGGGGCCATGGGGGTAGCCGCCATAACCTCTGTGGACGCCATGTTCAAGAGGAAGCGTGGCCGTCCTCCTAAGAACAGGATCATTGAGGTTTGTAATGATGTCGGTTTTTTTCTTTTGATTTTTATAAGTTTGCGTAATGTATCATAGCTGTTTACGTCTCTTAGTGCCTATTGTGCACCTTACGGGGTACACTGTAGGCATTAATTAAGGGTCCTTGCTGGGATCTTTCAGCCCAGACCTCGCCACTTTGGCTTCATGTCCTTCTACTTCACCATCGTTCCGACTTCCTTTCTTCCTTCTTACTATCCGACCTCTCCTAACTTTTACTTCATAGCGCAACAGTCGGGTCTTCCCCCAGTTGCTCTTGGTCACTGAATGGTCTCCTAAGTCCTAGTGCTAATTACTATATAGTGAAAATTCATAAATCCTATCTGTTTATGTAAAGACAAGACGCTCCTCCTCAAGGGACGTAGCTTTGAGAACTCCGGAGCTTTTTGAACACCCAACAGAATATCTTGTTAAGATACTTAAATTACACCAGATATAATTAAGAAGCCACGATTTTTTTATAAAGCCTTTATTTATTAGTCAGTTATAATATACTTCGAGTGAAATATTCATAGTGTAAGGAAATAAACTTCAAACATATATAGACTTATACAGTACTTTATACATATTTCCTAAGAGTATCCAATCTACAAACTTTGACAGATATATACATCTATCACAATATTTTCTCCCAGATTATCACATTTGGCAGTTGTTAGACAAAGATCTGTAATGAAGGACAAAGATTGTAACAGTGGATTAATTGATTGGTTAACGTCACTCTTGAAAAAACTATTTTATTCAAGTTATTTATTTCTATTGTTGTTATCTCTCTCTTGTTTTGGTTTCAGGTTTGGAACGATTACGTAAGTCATTCGAACTGCTCTTAAGTTTCACTAATAACTAAAACTATAACCTCGTCTCGCGTTAACCGTTTCAGAGATGCCGTACGTTTTGCGTAGAGTACGAGTCGTGCTTTTTCGGCCTAGATAACTTAACCCTATGAAGTTTGTTCATGACGATATATAGGAAATTTACTCGGCTTTCTATTACAGTTATCAGATTTTATCTATCTTTATTCCTTTATTAGTTATGCTACAAAATGTCAACATAAGTATGTTGACATTGCTCACTTTAAAAAACTACAGCCCGTAGCCCCCGGCTTAGATAACCCTATGAAGTCTGTTCATGTTCATATATAGAAAATTTACTCGGCTTTCTATTACAGTTATCAGATTTTATCTATCTTTATTCCTTTATTAGTTATGCTACAAAATGTCAACATAAGTATGTTGACATTGCTCACGTTAAAAAACTGCAAGTCAGCGATTTTCTCGTGAACCCGATCGCCAGGGGTTTAAGAAGCCAGATATTATAGTGGGATACCATGATTCATAGAGTCTTTATTATTTTAGATTTTTGTTACATAAGACAATCAAGACCATCTGATTAATTAAAGGAATCACTAATAGATTAGTAATTGATTTAAAAATGTATTGGTACAATAGATTGAAAACCTTCATCAAATCTAAAGAATTCCTGATTAAAAACTAGAAAATTTAAAATTTATTGGTAGTAAAAAAAATCACTTATCGAATTGATTGAAGTAAATTTTTCTATCACTATTGAAATAGTTTTACCTGGTCTTTGATTCCCATTTTCTTTTGTCCTTTGAGTACTTTTTTCGATCTGTTGCCATAGTTTAATTAGCCATTTGATTACCAGTTTTTAATCTTCTTTTGCTGCCCGAAGACTTTGTTCAGTATAAAAATAAAAAGTTAGATTATAATAGATTTTGATATTTGATGGTACATAAAAGAAAATCAAAATTAAGCCCGGTAAAAGTCGCCGTGAAAATTGTTCGGTAACCCCCGTAACGGGGGCCGGAAAAGCTTTACTAACACATCGCTGAAAGTAAGTACGTAACACCTCTGTTGTCGTCTGCTCGCAGCTGACTCCCTCACTCACAAAACCACATGCTAACGGCAAAAGTAACCATTTCCGGCTAGGCGATTCTTTCGCTGGTTCACAGTGGCTAACAAGCGAATGCCCCGCAAATTGTCGATTTATTGGAGGAGAGTTGGCGGTAAGGGCCGTCTCCTTCTCCTCGGCTTGCATGATAATGCCCCAATTGACGCTGAAAATTAACACCAAAGTAACGATTTTATGTCCTATACTAGCAGTCACTTCCCAAATACATAACTCTGTTATAATTGGTGTTACGAAGTTAGTGTCTGTTATATTAGCATTCACTTCCATAGCTCTATTGAAATTGGTGTTCCGAAGTTGGAAATTGGTCTGTAAGTTCAAGCCAATTCTGTTACACTTCATTGCGTACAGTATTTTAGCAGTTTTAACATTGGTCAAAACTGCCCACATTCATATTTAATCCCTAAATTATCTTACAAAGTTACTGTACATGTTGTGTCCACTATAAATAAGTGGACTGAAGAATTTATATTATTATTCGTGAGTAATATTCTCGTTCTTCTCTTGCAGCTGCCTGTATCCTCAAACAACTCCCACGATTCACCTCAGGCAATTTTCACAAGTTTTAAGCTTCCAAAGAGTTCCCCCCCACCGCCCGCCCCTCCACCAACCACCCACGTCCCTCTGGGCATGATGCCCCTGGGGCACCTCCATCCTCACCCCCTGTCCTCGGCCTCCCTGGGGCATCACCTCTCCCTGAAGCGGGACTCGGCTTCGCCCCCCGGCCTCGCCATTCCCCTGTCCTGCAGCGGAAGCATCGCCATATCCTCGGCGTCCTCCGTCGTCGGGCCCCAACCCTCGTCTTCGGCCGCCACCTCCTCCTCTTCGCAACCGGTGCTCTTACCCCTGTCTGGACCTGTAACTACTAATCCTTTGCAGCCTCAGGTGAGAAATTGGTCCCGGATGGTATTAACGGTTTTTGAACAATTGCTGTACCACGTCTTCTCTTATCTTCAAGTACGATAATGAATAATTCTCTCTCTCTTTAAATAATGAACTATTTTTTAATAATTGCTTTACCTATCCCCTCCTATCTTCAAGTACGATAATGAATAATTCTCTCTCTTTAAATAATGAACTATTTTTGAACAATTGTTGTACCACGTCCTCTCTTATCTTCAAGTACAATAATGAATAATTCTCTCTTTAAATAATGAACAATTTTTTAATAATTGCTGTACCACGTCCTCTCTCATCTTCAAGTACAGTAATAAATAATTCTCTCTCTTTAAATAATGAAATTTTTTTTAATAATTGCTTTACCCTATCCTCTCTTATCTTCAAGTATGATAATGAATAATTCTCTCTATTTAAATAATGAACTATTTCCATAAACAGGACCTTCTGTATTCGACTGTATTCCCCCCAATTCCAGGCTGAGGTTATGGACGGGTTCTACGTGTGGGCCGAGGGAGCCACGTGCCCCGACCAGCTGTGTCCCCTGCTGGGCAGACGCCACTACCACTGTGTGCATCCTAGATGCCTCTACGTCACGGCGCACGTCGACGTCCTTCCCCTCCACGCCCACGCCTTCCATGACGACACCCACATCCCCGAGGGCTTCATCGCCATCGACCACAACATCGACTGCCGCTCCCCGAACTGCCAAAGGTGAGGACGGAGATTGACAACTGGTCGAGGGATGTCCGAAGCCTTGTAGTATAAGTTTCATGGATATTTACATTTCAGATTTACTTCTTAGTGCTGTAGTTTCACCTCTCGAAGCGTGAAAAGTTACAGGGAATGTCTGTAGTTTCACCTCTCGAAGCGTGAGAAGTTACAGGGAATGTCTGTAGTTTCACCTCTCGAAGCGTGAAAAGTTACAGGGAATGTCTGTAGTTTCACCTCTCGAAGCGTGAGAAGTTACAGGGAATGTCTGTAGTTTCACCTCTCGAAGCGTGAAAAGTTACAGGGAATGTCTGTAGTTTCACCTCTCGAAGCGTGAAAAGTTACAGGGAATGTCTGTAGTTTCACCTCTCGAAGCGTGAAAAGTTACAGGGAATGTCTGTAGTTTCACCTCTCGAAGCGTGAGAAGTTACAGGGACATTTCATGATGGTTTTTGTCTTGTAAAATTTTAAGTTTAAGGAGTTTTGGCCAAAGTCTTGAGATGAAAGTGATGATTTTAACTTACAAGTCTGTATTTTAATTTGTTCTAAAGACATTCTAATTACTCAAGATTTGAATACTCGTAGCTTTCCTAAGAAGGGAATTCTTTTTAGACTGTACAGGAAATTAATCTTTACATTAGAATATTCAGTGTTTTTTTATAAGTATGGCTTTGTCCTTAGAAGCATTTTATGAATACTGTATACGATTAACCCTTTTACCCCCAAAGGACGTACTGGTATGTTTCACAAAACTCATCCCTTTACCCCCATGGACGTACCAGTACGTCCTTGAAAAAAACTGCTATTTACATTATTTTTGCATATTTTTTATAATTTTTTTGAGAAACTTCAGGCATTTTCCAAGAGAATGAGTCCAACCTGACCTCTCTATGACGAAAATTAAGGCTGTTAGAGCAATAAAAATATATATATTGCAAAATGTGCTTGAAAAAAATAACCCCTTGCAGGTAAGGGTTGGAAAGTTCCAAATAGCCTGGTGGTAAAAGGGTTAATGTATACTGTACATACTTTTATTAAAAACAGTAATTAACCCTTTTACCCCAGGGGTATTTGGAAATTTCCAACCCGTAACCCCCAGGGGTTATTTTTCAAAAACATTTTGCAGTATATTTTTTTTAAATTGCTCTAACAGCCTTAATTTCCGTCATGGAGAGGTCAGGTTGTTCTCATTCTTTTGGAAAATTCCTAAAGTTCTCAAAAAATTATCAAAAAATAGGAAAAACTAATTTTTATAGCATTTTTTTGCAAGGACATTCCGGTACGTCCATGGGGGTAAAGGGATGGCTTTTGTGAATCGTACCAGTACGTCCTTTGGGGGTAAAAGGGTTAAATACAGTAATTATACAGTATAAGATGATTCTTTTTTAGAATATTAATAATATTCTTCTTTATCGACAGCAACAAGGTGAACAAACACTTCCACTGCACTCGCTGTGGCTTGTCGTTCGTCCGCTACCAAATGATGGAATCCCACGCGGAGAAGCACCTGCAAGAAGACGGCGGACAGGTGCACAGCCTCGGACCTCAGTCGCCAATCTACCTGAAGAGGCCTCGGCCCGACAGCCCCATGGAGACGCCGCCGTCCGCCGAAGGTCCCAACAAATCGCAAGGTTAGGGATGCCTCCCGTTGTGCCGGAGTTGAATTATTTAGTCTCAGAAGTCGAAACTGTTGCTTCTTGATAACTTATCACTTTTGACTACTGCTGTACATTTTATTCATAAGAATTTAACGATTAATTATTAATTATATCTATACAGTAGTGTTATAATTCACATGTACATTTTATTCATAAGAATTTAACTATTAATTATTAATTATATCAATAGTGTTATAATTCACAAGTATTGCATAACATCTAAAACAAAAAGCATTGTAGAGGAAACATTAACGTACTTCGTAGTTTACATATGACAGAGTTTATTTCATTGTATTAGATAAGGCGAAGATGTTTGTTATAAGTTTATTTACATATACAGTAGTCATCTCTTCAATTTTTTGTAATTTTAAATTATATTTATCTTATCAAACCTTTTCTCATCCCTCTTTGCTTCTCATTCTCTTAGTAAGAAAATTCACGTTGGTAACCTGTTCTATATTTGTACTCTGAAAAATATCGAATACAATGAATTTTTCACTCTACTTAATACTATACTTTGTGATATGATACAGAAACAGTTTTTTTTTTTTCTTATTTTGATGTTTATTTAATGTTACATTATTTTGAATTCCTTCTGAATAACAGTTTAGAATTTTACTTTACCAATAAGTTTAGATTTTGACTGACTATTTATTTAAAAAACAAAGTTAATATTGTTTTATAAAGTCCAGAAATTGACTTTCTTCTAAGCTTAAAAAGGTAACAAAGTTAATATTTTATAAAGTCCAGAATTTGACTTTCTTCTAAGCTTAAAAAAGTAACAAAGTTAATATTGTTTTATAAAGTCCAGTACAGTATTTGACTTTCTTCCAAACTTAAAAAAGTGCAAATTTCAACATCCTTCCGAATAACTCAGCCTAGATTCAGGTTACACTGACTTGTAGATGTTTCCCCGCCAGTTGTGAAGTCTGCCGGAATCTTCTACCCACTCTCGCCATTCCCAATATCGACGTCCTCCAGCTCCACCGGCATGGGGGCGTCCGGATCTTCGCGCGGCGAGGCCGGAGCCCTCGTCACCCCCATTCCTCCCTCGTCGAGGCCGCACACTTCCACGACTTACACGCTGCCGGTGTCCGGCAGCCTGACCATAACAGCCACCAGACGATCGCCCATTCCGCACTCTCCCATCCGCGACCAGATGGACCAGGGGGATCCAGACGACACTCAGGACTACGACTCCGACCAGCTGCGCCCGCTCAGCCAGCCGGGGGACATGTTCCCGTCCCACATGTCCAAGCACGACCAGATCGCCGAGATGGTCAAGAGCGAGCACATGGCCAACCTGGCGACTCTTGGGGCCGAGTGGCTCAACATGGAGAGGCATCCACAGTACGGGCCGGACTTCTCCTGCGGGCGGCCGTTTTGCAAGCTAAAGAAAAAGGAGCACTTCCACTGTCAAATCTGCAACCAGGCGTTCAGCGAACACGAGAAACTGAGGCCCCATTTGCTGAAACACGCCACCAGTAACCCAATGAATCCCGGTTCCCTGTCTGCAATGGCCGACGAAGATTCCGAGAGCCGCGGCGAGCCAGACGACGACGAGGGCTCCTTCCACCCCAAGGCAGAAGGGAGCGACCGGCCGATCAGTCCCACCAGCCCGAACGAGAGCGTGATCAGCAGCGGCGGGGGAGCGCCCTCCATCATATCGACCAGCAGTCCGCAGCCCTTCAGTTCGGGCGTCAGCATCAGCAGTACTTTAAGCCACTCTCCATCCCAGTTTCCGCTAGTTTACACGCAGGCCGCCACCTTCCCCGGCCTCCCGTCTCCCTTCGCACCTCAGTTCGGCATATCCGGGATGTTCCCCGGCACGCTGCCCCGCCTCTTGCCGCCGACAGCCTGGCAGTTCAACCCGGCCCTCGCCGCCATGGCACAGCAGGGCCTCATGATCCCTGGCGTGAGGCCAAACGGAGACCTGACGCACGGTTCGGCCGGACCCGGCGGGCTGAGCTCGGTCGGGCCGAGCCCGGGTCTGGGCGCGCCCGTCCTCCAGGGTCCCGGAGAGCACAACCCCATCCTGCCGGCCACTCTGGGGACGTCGCCCCACCTGGCCCTACTGGGGAAGAGGATCGGAGCCGACGATTTCAACTCCCAGGAGGCGAAGAAGATCCGCAACAACCACTCACTTCGCATGCTGAAGGACGAACCGGTACCAGAGGGATACTTGCGATTCAGGTATACGAGTCTGTACGAATAACGTTTCTTTGTCTTGCCAGTTTGTATCTTGTAACTTTATTAGAGGCTTTATTAGAGGGTTTTTGTAGCCATGAGAGTTTGTATCTCACTTTATTAGGTGCTTTTTAAATCGAGGTTACTTTGTAGCAACTGGGAAAATTAAACCTTAAAGGGAATGATTAAGTAAAGTCAAGGCTCAAGATTCGATCAGTTATATAGTCTAGTATACATCACGTTTCAATTCCTCTGATATAATTTTTAAAATTGATTATATTTGCTATAATGATTATCTTAGAAATTATAAATAGTTTTGTATTTAGAAATTTAGGATTATATTTTCTCTGGTAATTATTTTAGAAATTATAAATAGTTTTGTATTTATAAATTTAAGATTATATTTGCTATAATAATTATATTTCAATATTTGTAAGTTAAAAAAGAAATTGAATAACAAGGTCAAGGCCTTTTAATTATTAATTATAATACTGTAAAGGCCTTTTGATTATTAACTATAATAAAGGCCTTTTAATTATTAACTACAATAAAAAAATTAAACTATATACGTAATAAAAGAAACAACAAAATTCATAAGACTTAAAATTTCTCGGTAGACTTGAAATACGTTCTGTAAGCTTATTCCCGAATTACGCAACAACGTGTAGAATAAATTTTCGTCCCCCAGGTTCAACGAAGACTGCCAGTACCCGCACTGTGGGTACCGCGAACACCAGACCCACTTCCACTGCATGCGGAAGGACTGCGGCTATTCCTTCTGCGACAAGACGCGGTTCGTCCAGCACACGGCCAGGCACGAGCGCCTCGACACCCTGATGGGAGGGGACTTCAATCAGTACCGATCTAACGTCTCCTGTGGTCGTCCGGATTGTGTCTATGCTTCTATGATAGGTAAGCTAGGTAAATTTATCAGTCTATGCTTCTATGATAGGTAAGAAATCCTTCTATGATAAGTAAGAAATCCTTCTTTGATAGGTAAGCAAGGTAAATTTATCAGTCTATGCTTCTATGATAGGTAAGCAAGGTAAATTTATCAGTCTATGCTTCTATGATAGGTAAGCAAGGTAAATTTATCAGTCTACGCTTTAATGATAGGTAAGCAAGGTAAATTTATCAGTCTACGCTTTAATGATAGGTAAGCAAGGTAAATTTATCAGTCTATGCTTCTATGAGAGGTAAGCAAGGTAAATTTATCAGTCTAAGCTTCTATGATAGGCGAGTTAACGGGGCTCAAAGAGTCTGTGCGTCAGTTATACGGTTTCTTGAAAGATTGGAAAATGAAATAAGGATGACATAGAAAACGATTTCAGGTTGTGGGGGTACGTGTTGAGTAGAATATCGAGAGGGAAGTAGAGAATTAAATGGCGAGGTAATGAAGGATGATATGGAGAGAAGAGGTTTGGTGGAAGAGGATGCATTTGATAGACGGCATTGGAGAGAGCGCATTGTAGTGATAACGGTAGGAAAGAAAACACTTTGGCACTGCAATTAATTGTAGTTTGACTGACAGTCCTTAGAAATTAAGTTGGCTTAGGAGAAAGCAGCTAGGTTCTGATTAGTGCTTAGTCGAGTACTGCATTTTCAGTGGATACTGCCAAGGATAAAAACACCTTCATACAGTATTTACATGTCTAGAACAAGACAGGAGTCCATTCCACATATGCAGAACATTGTGGTAACGTCCCCAGACTGGTGAATGCCAGATGGGTTCAAGTCCTGCTCAAACTTGTTAGTTTCTTTGGTTGCTGTAGCCTCACCATCATTGTGAGCTAAGGAGGGGGGTTTGGGTGAGCCTGTAGGTCTATCTGCTGAGTCATCAGCAGTCATTGCCAGGCCCTCCTTGGTCCTAGGTTGGGTGGAGAGGAGCTTGGGCTCTATTGTATGGATTTACTGTATGGTCAGTCTCTAGGGCATTGTCCTGCTCGAATGGGCAATGTCACTGTCCCTTGCCTCCGCCATTCATGAGCGGCCTGTAAGCCTTTAACGGTCTTCGCATATGTAGAAGGAAACAGTATTACTAGCAAATCTACAAGCCTAGTTGAAAAACCAGGATGCTATAAGCCCAAGGGCTCCAACCAGTGAGGAAAGGAAATATACAGACTACTGTACATGAGAAATAATTATTAACTAATATAAAACATCTTGATATCGGTAATAACTTCAAGATAGATCTGATATATACTATATAAACTGTGAAGAGAGACTTACGTAAGCCTTTTTAATAGAGAAACGTTCGATGCATGCGTCTCCTAGCGTTCTAAAGGCATTGGATTGAACATCATTGGAAAGATATATTGGATCTTTTTCAATTTTTTCCAAATGTTAAAATAGAAAAAATGTATATCAATTGACTTGAGAAGATAAACAGTTTATAATTTTAGATTTCAACTCCAAACTTTGCATCAGATAAAGTGAACTTAGCTCAAGTGATAAATGATTCTAAAGTATAGTATCTTCTTGCTCAGGGATCAGCCTTAATTTTCGTCACAGAGAGGTCAGGTTGGTCTCATTCTTTTGGAAAATGCCTGAAGTTTCTCATAAAATTATAAAAAATATGCAAAAAAAATGTGAATAACAGTTTTTTTTGCAAGGACGTACCAGTACGTCCTTTGGGGGTAAAAGGGTTAAAAGAAATATTAACAGTATACAGATCAAAATAGGTACAGTATATAAAACAAAATACTGTACAGTATATATTCAGGGCAGTAGAAATTAATATCTATAAAATTATACAGAGTACAGTACTGTATTTTAACGATTGAAAGTCCTACAAAATTGCCGATTATGACTGACTACCAGCAAAGTTAACTTACGACTACAGTTCTTTATTTTTTTTTGCATAGTTTTGATAATTTTTTTATTAACTTCAGGCATTTTCCAAGAGAATGAGACCAACCTGACCTCTCTATGATGAAAATTAAGGCTGTTAGAGCAATTTAAAAAAAAATATACTGCAAAATGTGCTTGAAAAAAATAACCCCTGGGGGTTAAGGGTTGGAAAGTTCCAAAGAGCCTGGGGGTAAAAGCCTTTGATTCCACAGTATAGTATCTTCTTGCTCAGCGATCAGATGGACGTAGACTAGCATATTTTTCTCTTGGCTCTTCTTTACTCATTACTTCTCGTAGTTTATTTCCTTTCCAGGGCTATTTTCCCTGTTGGAGCCCTTGGGCGTATAGCATCCTGCTTTTCCAACTAAGGTTGTAGCTTGGGTGTTAGTAATAACAATAAAAATACTTAGTGCCCTTAGATTATTAATCAAACAATTTCAAATAGATCCAATTTCTTTCCTCAGAAAATACAAGTTTTATACGTGTTGTTTTGGACACATTTATAATAGTGCAGTGTGTCGATATTCTTAAATTTATAGATTTGTTCCCGTCAGAATAATTGGTAAAATTGTCGTCCTTAATTAGGAGCATTATCCAGCCCAAGCTGGAATGAACGTTGAATCAATAAACAAGTTACTATAGTAACGGCAGGGGAGCGGGAGTTGAGGGCCCTCAACCTGCCTGTCTTGAGTTCGTTAAGCCGTTTGTTTTCGAGCGAGGACATGCGTTGCTTCTCTGCTTGCCATTGGATCTTTGTGTTTTATGGTTTTCATAATAGAAGACCTTGAGCCCATGCAAAAGTGTCCCGGGAAAGAGAGTAAGGTACGGGAGAGGTTTGTGTCTGTTGCGTTGATCACCGTTCTCTTTGCACCTTCTTGTAGGTCTTTCATGCAAGAGGTCTTGTATGAACAACAACTGTTGCATATACTGTAGGTCCTTTGGCAGCAGGAGGAAGAAGGCCAAGAAACTTTCTTCAGCATCTTTTTGGTTGTTCTCTCTCTCTCTCCCTTCAGAACCACTCAACCCTCAGTCTGTCTTGCCACTCCTCGATGTCGGTCTTCGGGGATAAACGTATAGAGTACGATGACTTTGATACTCGCCCACAACATGGTTATGGTTTCTCGAGTTAAAATATCTTCCTCAACGAGGGAATCACACCTGTGTGGCTGTGCAGCATTCTTGTATCTTGTCCATTGCCGATGACGAAAGTTTCCTCGAGTTTGTGGCCCTCTTTTGTCATTCCTTGAACATCTGTTCCCTCAGTGACTGTGGTTCTAAGCCGTTGAAACCTATGTCGTCAGTACTTCAGACCTCTACGTCTCTAGCAGTAGCGAAGGGTATTTGTGGCATTGAAAGAAATGAGCCAGTTAGTTTTCCTTTTCTTCTTGTCATTGGAAGAAACTTTGCCTGTGACTATTTGCATCTTCGAGGTTAGTCTGAGGGCTGCTAGTGTCGACACCATAGAATGGGGCTCATGAGAGTCAACTATCACAGTTCATGTTTGTACAGAAGACTGACTCTTCCCCCTTTTCACGGGTCTTCGGGAGACACGAAAGGAAGAATTGGCACTTGAAGGCTCCACTCTCCACGCGGTCAAAAGAGGAGTGCATTCTCAGGCGTGCGAGATGTCCCCTTTGCTTCTGAAGAAGACTTCAGACCAATATTTTGGGGTCTGCTATGCCTTGAAGGAAGGTTGGTAAATAATTCCTCCTTTAAGGGTTCCGTACTCTGACCTGTCGTCCCCCATTCCAGGCTTAGGTACTTCTCTTTTACCTTATGGGCTGTTTTTCTGGTCCTTTATAGTAGGGGAACCCTACTCACTATCGAAGCACTCTCAGAAGAAGAAAGTCTTCAGATTGTTAACTGCGTATCCGGCTTGTTCATCAAACTGCGTTCAAGATGGAAACAGACAATTCTGCATTGTCTTCCATGAGAGAGGGAGACTTCTTGCCTTCTTGCGGACCTATCGTCTTCCCGGAAGTACCTCCTGGTTGTCAACTCCTCCCAAGGTATTCGTGTAAGTGTTCACTTTGGCTTCAGTCGAGCCCCATTCACACGGGATACATCCATTGAGGCATCTCTATCATTAAAATCTGGTACCATCGGAGGTGCAGTTGTTACGATCAGGCCAGGTTTCCTTGGTCATCTGTCTTCAGTGGTGAAGCTTGTGCCTCTCTGGGATATCTACCAATGGTGTCAGAGGATGTGCTGGTCAGCCCTCATGGGATCTTCCCTCCCATCTGGGCCTGGATCAGGACATGTAGAAAAACGGCTACTGGTGGCTAGCCCGGGAATGTCAACGTGGGAATTCTTTAGAACTCTTTACTACTGTAGAACTTTGCAGAACTTCTGCTATCAGACCTAGTCTCTTTGAGCATGTGGACAGAGGGGAAATGGCTCCTCCACATCAACGTTATGTAGTTGCTGTCAGGGTTTCATTCTTTGTAAGCATTCCAAGTATTATTGACGAATCAGTCGATAGTACCGATCAGCGAAGACACCACGGTAAATGGCTTATTTCAACAAGCAATTTAGCACAGGTTTTCTACTACTCTGCCAGTTGGTAAAGCAGTTACACACGTGTGGTTTGCCACACCGTGGTATTTATAGCAAGGTACATTCCTTGTAGGAGAAATGACCTCGCAGATCAGCTCGGAGGCTTTCTGTGCTGTGGGGATCATCGGTGATCCTTTTGCTCGCTACTCGGCTAAACAAAAAGCCACTGGTTATTTTTCTCTCCAGTTACAGATCTGTACGTGGTGTTCGAGCTTGCATTTCTGCACACATGGAATGATTCGGATGTGTACACCTTTCTCCCATTATTCGGCGTCAATGACCTTCGATGTCAGGATGCCATAGAACTTCAAATCATTCATTCAAATTTTGCAATGATCGATCGAGTGTTATTCTCATTGGATTTCAGGACGTGGCCCCAAAGTTTCCTCAATGAGTAGTTTTCCAATTTACTGGCCATTCTCATCAAGGTCCAGAAAGAGAATACCTCGTAGTCCAACTTTCTCTGCTGGCACTTTGCTCAGGAGTTCGAAAACTGCGTCCTGTGGAAGCCTGTAGAACATTAGAAAAATAAATTACATTTTTGTGAAAACCATTTTTAGACTCGAAACTTCTACTGCCCTAGAAATCTGCGCCACATTTTCCAGTGATAACATACAGGACTTAGAAAGAGACTTTTGGATACCTTTAATGTACAGTACTCTGCAGATGTTTAACAGGGAAAGTGGTCCGTTTTATGTGATTGATATCGTAGACGTAAAGAAGTTTTAGTCACGGTTCGGCAGATGAGACTTCCTCATGTACCTTTAGCACGGGAAGCTTCTCTTATCCGAGATGTGAAACCCATCTCTTCAAGTTTGGACCTCTCCTTGGAGCCTCAGGCAGTCTTGCCCTTATCGGGAACTCAGGACCCCTGATCGGGGCTTGGCCATTCTCCTCAACACCTTGTCATGTCTGTCTTTTGTGCTTCTGACAGGATCCTTGGCCTCAGGCCATCTCCCTCTGCTGGGCCTTTGTGTCGGGGAAGAGAGCTTTGTGGCTTGTCTTCTGGGCCTTTGTGTCGGGGAAGAGAGCTTTGTGGCTTGTCTTCTGGGCCTTTGTGTTGGGGAAGAGAGCTTTGTGGCTTGTCTTCTGGGCCTTTGTGTTGGGGAAGAGAGCTTTGTGGCTTGTTTTCTGGGCCTTTGTGTCGGTGAAGAGCTTTGTGGCTTGTCTCCCTCTGGGCCTTTGTGTCAGGGAAGAGCTTTGTGGCTTGTCTTCTGGGCCTTTGTGTCGGGGAAGAGAGCTTTGTGGCTTGTCTTCCGGGCCTTTGTGTTGGGGAAGAGAGCTTTGTGGCTTGTCTTATTAGGTTAGCCACAAGGGTGGTTGTCACCTTAATCGTTCTGTCTTCATACCTGCATTTGTTATAAAGACAAAACCCTTCGATCCATAAGCACATATTCTTGATTCCCTCCCTCTGAGATCATGCCGAGATCCTCGTGTGGCCCGGTAAAGGCTTTGCAGCATCTGAAGAGGATTCAGCATCTCGGTCTTTAGTGCACTTGGCCGTTTGCTAACACCAGCAGGAACAAGTATACATAAAAATTTTACTTTTTATGACTTCCTGAGAGGATCGAGCGAGCGTATGCACCGTCTGAAGAGGGAGACTAATTCCCTGGTCAATTGAGAGCTCGTTGCACTCGTTAGCTTTCAAGATGAACTTGTTTTTGTATGACATAGTTTGGCAAGGATCTGTTATATTAATATTAATTGCTAAACTACAACACTAGTTGGAAAAGCAGGATGCTATAAGCCCAGGGGCCCCAACAGGGAAAATAGCCCAGTGAGAAAAGGAAACAAGGTAAAATAAGATATTTTAAAAAAACAGTAACAAAATAAATATTTCCTATATAAATTATATATACTTTAACAAAACAATTGGAAGAGAAATTAGATAGAATAGTGTGCCCGAGTGTACCATCAAGCAAGAGAACTCTAACCGAAGACAGTGGATGGCCATGGTACAGAGGCTATGGCACTACCTAAGAACAATGCCAGAACAGCTTCACCTTCGATGTTTGGGAAGTTATTAAATAATCCTTGAAGGGGACGCTACAAGACTTGTTGAACATCCACCATAGGGCCAATGTAAAAACAGAAAAAAAAAGTCCAAGGACTTAGCTAAGCTACAACCCTGGTTGGAAAAGCAGGATGCTACAAGCCCAAGAGCTCCAACAGGGAAAAATAGCCCAGTGAGGAAACAGTGTGTCTAAGTGTATAGTACCTTCAAGTAAGTTTGTATAGTTAACTTAGCTCCTCCAAGGAGCCTATAAGCATCTAGTCTACGGTGGCGTGTAGTAGCCGTGACTGTCGAGCACTCGAGGCAAGCTAGGCCGCAGTATCCGTTCTAACAAAATCTGTTAAAAGAAAAATAACCAATTCCTCTTAAAACAAAGTAACAGGACGGAGAAATATCTTTCGAACCCGTTGTTTCGCGTAACCCACGGTGGAACGTTCCCAAAGGTTCTTAACAAGGTTCCACTACGGATGGATCCTTAGGAAAAACAGATGTGATCGAGCATCAAAGAAGGTTAAAGGACAAGCAGAAAATTATCTATGTACCCTCGTACAGACTCCCTATGAAATTCCAGAATGAAATAAATGATGAAGTAGGTAAAATGCTAGAAGGAGGAGTCATTAGGAAATCGAACAAGGTTCTTCTCTGAAGCCGGTTACGGAGTTCTCGGAGTTCTCCCTTCGACTATCATCGTAGAACCAGTTGAACATCAAATTCCAGAAGAGTAAAATATACAAATGTTCACGTAAAGATGTGCTATAAAGGAGTGACGTCACTGGCGTGGGTTAGTTTAGTGGTAGTAGTGTTGATCGGCACCTCGCTGTGGCGGGGATTTTGAAGAGGAGATATCTAAATGGTGCGAGACCTCTGGTTGTGAATTATCACGCCCCAGTATTATATCGACACCTTATATAGGTGAGCGAGCTGGGTTCAACCTGGCATTCCTATGCTAATTTTTTTCTCTGGTAATATATAGCAGTTATATACCTTAGAAATGGTGCTAAAGGAGCATTTCACTGGCCGGCACAGCTTGGAGCCCAGAAATTCTTGTATTTGCAGAGGAAAAAATATGAAATTTTAAAAGTATATTGTATTTACCAAACCTGAGTCCTTTGAATAGAACTCCCTCCTCTAGTGAGCTCTCAGTTCCGAGGTCTAAGGTTGCTCATTTGACCTTTGTGTGTGTGTGTGTGTGTGTGTGTGTGTGTAAACCTCACTCCACAGTCATTCCCCAACAACCTTGTTCAAAACTCATGTCCAATCCATGTTTGTATATCTATGAAGCATAAAATTACACATATTTAATTACATGTACTTAGTTAACCCTTTTACCCCCAAAGAACGTACTGGTACGTTTCACAAAACTTATCCCTTTATCCCCATGGACGTACCGGTATGTCCTTGCAAAAAAATGCTATGAAAATTTCTGTTTTTGCATATTTTTGATAATTTTTTTGAGAAAATTCAGGCATTTTCCAAGAAAATGAGACCAACCTGACCTCTCTATGATGAAAATTAAGGCTGTTAGACCAATTTAAAAAATATATACTGCAAAATGTGCTGGGGGAAAAAATAACCCCTTGGGGGTTAAGGGTTGGAAATTTCCAAAGAGCCTGGGGGTAAAAGGGTTAATATTAAAGTGTTATGTATATTTGCAGTATTTCAGGATTCCCTCTTGTATATGGATAATGTCTACCTGTTCAGTTGCTTTCAACTTAAGAGGGCTTTTCTTTTATATTTCTAATGCTGTTCTTTCTCGGCCGCTCCTCTCGGCAAGAATCTGGATGTATAGTATCTGTTCCTCATAGTTTAGAAGTGATTATAAATCTTAAGTACTGTAAAAACTTTCATTGTTATCATCTCTAAGCTATAACGCTAGTTGGCAAAGCAGGAGGCTATAAGCCCAGGGGCTCCAAAAGGGAAAAATGGCCCTGTGAGGAAAGGAAATAAATAAATTACAAGAGAAGTAATAATTAATAGAAAGTGCCTTAACCCTTTTACCCCCAGGCTCTTTGGAAATTTCCAACCCTTAACTCCCAGGCATTTTTTTTTTTCAAGCATATTTTGCAATATATATTTTTTAAATTGCTCTAACAGCCTTAATTTTCATCATAGAGAGGTCAGGTTGGTCTCATTCTTTTGGAAAATGCCTGAAGTTTCTCATAAAGTTATCAAAAATATACAAAAAAAATGTAAATAGCAGTTTTTTGCAAGGACGTACCAGTACGTCCATGGGGGTAAAGGGATGAGTTTTGTGAAACGTACCAGTACGTCCATGTGGGTAAAGGGATGTGTTTTGTGAAACGTACCAGTACGTCCTTTGGAGGTAAAAGGGTTAAGATCAGTAACAATGTTAAAATTTAATCTGTCTTATATAAACTATGAGAAACTTATATTAACCTGTTCAATATAAAATCATACGCTGCAAGTTTAACAATACAAGAGAGAAATTATGCTATAATGAATTAAAAAACTCAGGTGAATAAACTAATGATAATTTAGCTGACTATTCAATCATGGAAATGGATTATACGCTTGATATATCTCGCTTGTATACTTAGACCAGATGAGGAGATATACCTCGAAACGCCTTCATATCATACAAATTTACCGATAAGCAAGGAACGTCTTACCCGACACTTATCTCTCTTGAACTACGAGGTACAGATATATCGTACAGCCAAACATTTTCTGAGAAACACATCTTCAAAAATGGATAAAATTTCCTATAAGCAGAAAGCAATATTAGTAGGCATTATGACCCACTTGTGAATAACAATCCAATAATATTCAGCCTCAAATTTCTGCAGTAATAGTTTTTAAAAAATTAAAATTGTTATTACTGGAAGCAAATTATTGTCTATACAATCACTTACATGAAGACCTTAGTTTTAGATTTATGTATTAACATTCATAGATGTATTGTCATGTGATATTTTGCAATTGTAAAACCTCTAAATGTAGAAATATTCAAGTTTGTATTTGTGAAGGAACAAATAAGCATTTTGTTTTTGGAAAGGTCCAACTCCAATCGTATGTTTTTTTTAACTGTGAAATACAATTAACAATTATAATAAAGATTGTTTGTAAGCACTCCAACTCCCTCTTCTTGATTTTTAAAATATAATTATAATGATTCAAAGAGTTACGGTCAACAGTTCAATGTCTTACGGGGTTTGGCCTTTTCCGACAGCAAATCTATCTCGTATTATAATCCACATACCAATATCCTGTAGTGATTCACGCTCGCTCTCTCTCTCTCTCTCTCGCAGGTCAGCAGCAGAACAAAGCCTCCCACTTCCACTGCCTGAAGTGCGACTTCGTCTGCACGGACACCAACAAGGTCGTGGCCCACCGTCGGCAGCACCAGAAGCGCGACTCCATCAACGCGGCCGGCTTCGAGAAGTTCACCCCATCGCAGCCCTGCGGCATCCAGGGCTGCAACCACAACCAGAAGCAGACTCACTATCACTGTCTGAAGTGTCAGTACTCCGTCCTGGGTCTTAGCCAGATGTCCGCCCACCGATTCCGACACCTGGAGTGAAAGAAATGTACGACGCTTAGGAAACAAGAGCTTAAAGTCGGATTTTTCAGCCGTCATTGGAGACTTGCGGGGATATGCCCCCCCCTCAGGCAGCTACTATTACTACGATTACAGCTTAGAGAGGGCACGTTTTAGCGCCCGAGAAGAGACGTCGTGGAAAGCGAGCTGCCGCCGCCGCTCCGCGCTGAGAAGCAGCGGAAGCGGGCGTATAGTACAGCCCACGTGTCCTCAGTAGATATTACATATCATTGTAACATACCAAGTACTAGAGTAGCTCTTAGGATTTTTACTGTACCAAGTTATCCAGTCTCTTGTCCGTGATTGCTCTACGGCTCTACGGGAGTTTTCAAGCCGATGACTCTAGCCCCCAAGGCGCACCACATAACGATGCGTACAATGAAGAGATCGTCCAAAAAGACTTAGTAGTGTATACGGTGATTTTGGTCAACCCGGTGAGACTGAGTAGTCAAGAGTCGGCGTGTGGACGCGACGGGAAGAGGAGAAGCTGCCTTACGGTCGACGGAGTCTCTCGGAGAGACTTCCTTCCCGAAACGTGCCGGTGAAAACGGACCCTAAATAATCCTCCCTTACCGTCCGAACCCGCACGCCGTCTCCGTTCCCACCCGCGAGTGGGACTGTACTGTGTTATTATTCCGCCGGCTTGCCACAAGCCGGCTTTTTTTTTCTATTAATGTTAAACTTTTCAATGTGATGTATATAGTATTCCACACATATTAACGACGACGGAAACTTAGAAGACTTTGTCGTGAAACCAAGTGCCTTTTTAAAGGTCATATCTACAAGTGTCTTAAGAAAATAGTGTCTTATAACAATAATAATTAATAGGTGTATTGGTTGCGGGATACCATGTCCCCAGAGGCAAAAAAAAAACAAAAAAAATACAAAAAAACCCACAGTGTAGGCTCTTCATTCTTCCGCTACCTCTTCCTGCTTTTTCTCTTTGATTCTTCTTCGATTCTTCTTCTTTTTTGTTATTTCTTAAAAAAGGGCCTCCTGTTTGCCTTAGATTGTATCCATTCCCAGAAATATATTATCGTATCCACCGCCATTCGCATTTAAAACTATCGCACTCCTAACTCATAAAATAAAAAAAACACACGAGCCCCATTCTTTGATTTTATACTATTTATTATTTAGTGTTACCAAATATTAGTGCCAAGATTTCTTTTAATAATTATTTTGTAGTGCCAAACATTCTCTATAATTTTTTGTTTGTCCTTTAGCGTGGCGAAGATTGTGCCAAGATCAGTAATCCAGGTTTTTATTCCTTCGAGAGCGATTATCCGTCGACGTGTAGCCCCCATAACGGCATTCCTCTTCTTCCCTTTGTAACGCAACAGCGATGATGCTGGCCACGGTCGATTGAGTAGCTTCCATTTCTTCTCCTCTTTTTATCTGCTGAAGAGACGTGCCTCGAGGAAGGTCGGAGAACGAGAATTGGCCGCTCTAGATTAGATAACCGTTCTTTAATTTCCTGGAGAGACAAGTAAAGTACCAGTAGGAATTGAAGAAGCGTTTTGCAGTTTTTCTTGAATGTCCCCGGAGAGACAAGTACCTTACGAGTGGGGACTCGTAGAAGCGCTCATATTGGGTAGTGATTAACCGTGCCGATCTTTACCTCGTCTTTGGTTACTTATAGTCTCTCCTTGCTGTTGTTGGAAAGGTGCTCCGGCACTTTTGAGAATTGGCACCGCAGAGAGCCGCCAGAGACGGCAATACGCGAGTGTAGCACCTGTGAGGGTCTCTGGCGAAGGTGGAAAAAATTTAGTCTCTCCTTTACTGTTGTTGGAAAGGTGCTCCGGCACTTTCGAGAATTGGCACCGCAGAGAGCCGCCAGAGACGGCAACGCGCGAGTGTAGCACCTGTGAGGATCTCTGGCGAAGGTGAAAAAAATTTAGTCTCTCCTTGCTGTTGTTGGAAAGGTGCTCCGGCACTTTTGAGAATTGGCACCGCAGAGAGCCGCCAGAGACGGCAATACGCGAGTGTAGCACCTGTGAGGGTCTCTGGCGAAGGTGAAAAAAGAAGAATTGGCACCGCAGAGATATTTCAGCCGCCAGAGACGGACACGCGAGAGTGTAGCACCTTCGAGGGTCTCTGGCGAAGGTGAAAAAAGAAGAGTGGGGGCAAATAAGAAAATTAGGATTACGGTGTCTCGGCGAGGTCGCGATCGCCGACCCGGTTCGAACGGCCTCGCGAGCAGCAGAACGATATATAGTTTGGCCCTCGCGCCCCTAAGCAATAGTGTCTTTGTTTGCTGTGATGTAGATTCGTAGGATTAGAGAGAGATACTTGTCGAGAGCGACGTTATTGTAGCCAGAATTCCGAGGGAAGATGATGATGATTATCCGAGGTCGTCGGAGACTTGTAAAGCGAAGGCGACTGGTTTAGAAGCGCCCCCTTCTTTGGATCTTGCTATTGTGATGCTGTAAAGTGCACTTTTTTTAACACCTTCAAGAGGAAAAAAGAAACTATTATGTCTTTGTAATACAATGTTAGTGACCCTTTTTTTTTCTCTCTTGATTTTGCTTAATATTTTTTTTTTTGTTCTATTACAATATGATTTATTTATTTATCATCGGCAGCGTGTTGTGCGAGGTTAGTTGGTCGGCGATGACGGAGAATTTTTAGTCATTTATGACGGAATCCCGCCATCGTCGCTAAAATGTAACATCGTAATCTCTCGCTCGCCGCTGCCGATGCATTTATGTACAGTCCTTATTTATTACTGTGGGGGATATCCAGGGTGGGGGCACTAACCCCCGTGCCGAAAAGAACACCGCCACCACCCCGTGAACCACTGCCGTCGGCTCCGCTTGTAGTCTTCTCTTCCTTTCAACCTCTCTTATTCCCAGTAGACTCCAGGCATCTTCCTCTTCCCTGGATGAAGAAGAAGCAGCTTGGCGTTCTAACTCCTTTAAATCTCAGGTTGGTGTCGAATGCCCTCCGTTCGACACGCCCTTGAATCATTTCAATTCCCTCGTGTTCCTCCGGGCTGAGGGAACGAGCGGAGACCGACGGTGGGAGGCGAGAGCGGGTAGGGAGAGGGACGTTCCGCCGACGCGTATCGTCGCCTCCCGAGACAAACACACACACCACCCTGGGGAAACTTAACTCAATTAAAGTGATACACAGAACTTAATGGCGTATTTTATTCAACCTCCTTTTTGTTTTTTAATTTACTGAAGTCATCTGTGGAATTATTTGGATATGTATTCAGGAAGGAATGAATGCCAGAGGCCATACAGAAGGCGCAGTGGTTCGGAGGTAAGTCCTCTTTTACCACACCAATGGGAGAGGTCTTAAAAATCACGTGGATGTAGAAGGTCTCCAACTTACAAATGAATTTAACAAAATTCAGACGCTTACGAAGTCCAACAGAAGAATGTAGATCAGAGGGCGCTAGCATCGGGCGTCGGTAGAGTGGCGTAGGTAAGGTAACTAGGGCCTCTGTTACGGCCCTTCCCTTTGATGAAGGAATTATCTAAATGGAAGACAGCCTGTGAATAGAGGTTTTCACACGCCCCTGCTTTATACACGACGCCCACTGGGTGTTCGCGCGAGGGTTGTAACCTCTGCATTCCATACTTTAATTTCTCTGGTATATTTGGAAGTATTTTTATCAGAAAAGTGTAAAAAAGGACTTTTCACCGGGCGTCACAGGTCGACCCAGAAAAAGAATTAACAAAATTCAACTGACTTAAAAACAGCTTCTTGGATCCAATGAAGTTTTGTAAGCCGAGAACCTTCTGTATTAGTAACGACAACAAGAGAAATTTACAGTTGGAGCACAATACTTTTCGGAAAACCAAAAAATACAAAAAAGCGATTGAAATATTCACAATCATGAACGATCGTGTGAAATCATTTCACCTAAACAAAGATATGATAAAAATTAATGGAGAAAAACTTTGCTAATCTCAATTTGAAATACCTTTTATGCCGGGCAAAACCTGAACCTTTGCAAATCAAAAATATTTCAAAGGACTAAAAATCATTAATCATATACAATATAACAGGAGAATTGTTCTCTTTCAAACATACAACAATTAAAAATAATAACAGGAAAATTGTTCTCTTCTAAACATACAACAATTAAAAAGTTGATTTTTATTGTGATTTCTTCCTGTTAAACATAGAAGATTTGATATATAAAAAATTAAAATCTGGAAACTCCATCATATGAAATTCCAGGAAAATTTACAGACAGAAGAATTCTTTGTACGGCCGACTATAACATAGACGTGGATATATTGCAATTAATGGGATCTCCGTTATCAACGGGATAATATTAACGGTTTACGTTCTCTGGGGTTTATTTGACAAAGGCCGAATTGGTATAGGAGGTTCCTCGACTTACTAACGTTTCGAAACAAAATGAAATCAAATTTAAATCATAAACTTGATATTGTATAAAAAATTTATAATGCAATAATGTGATAAAATATTTAATTTAATGCAGTTAGGAAAACGATATATTCAACATGAAACGGTATTATTTGTTGACTTTTGAATCTGAAAATTTACGCGAGTCAGGTTAGGCCTAACCTTACGACAAAAATTTAATAAAATTAAATTTGCAAATAAATTTTTGGAATCTCCTAAGTTTATAAATTGATATTCTGTACTATAATTAAATAAACAGATGTACGGTATTGAAGGCACTTGGATATTCGCTGGGGTCGGGTAAAATGAGACTTACGCGGCGGCGTAAGAAATGCCACGACTGTACGGGAGTCTACCGTACTAAGAAATTCTTCTTTTTCTGTGAATATACACCTAATACATAATAACATTGTATACAATATATATATATATATATATATATATATATATATATATATATATATATATATATATATATATATATATATATATATATACCCATTTCAAATTTTCTTAAAACTATATTTCAAGGTAATTAAGTACAGCAATTTGAGTCCTGAAATACATTTTACAAAATACCATTAAGTAATTATTAGTAATGAAAAGAATGTATTTTAGTTAATATAAAATAACTTATACTTACTTTAGAAAAGGATGAATTTCTTTATATACATTTTAAATCATAAAAATCGCAAGTCTTTTAACTTAACAAATTAATTTCAAAATATATATATATTTTTTTTTACATTTTTCAGATCAAAAAGATTATAAAACTATAAAATTATAAAGTACGTCAATTATAAAATCACTTCTTTACTTAAAACTAATAATTAATTTTTTCAAAATATTTTTTTTACATTTTTTTTCAGATCAAAAAATTTTCAAAATATTTTTTACATTTTTATTTTAGATCAAAATTTTATAAAACTCCAAAATTAAAGAATGACAAAACTGAAAACTATGTAACTTATAAAATCAATTCTTTACGTAACACTGGAATTACAATAGATTTTTTTTTAACGAACATAAGTAAAAAAGGTATAAATTTTTCATTTTCTCCTAACCTAACCTAACCTAACCAAATGTTTAAATATTAAATCACATTTTCGGCTATTTTAACGAGAGAATTATTACAGAGTATTAGAAAATCCACACAGTAAAATAAAAGCTATTTAAACCAGTAAAATATAAGCTATTTAAACTAGTAAAATATAGGCTATTTAAACTAGTAAAATATAGGCTATTTAAACTAGTAAAATATATACTATTTAAACTACATCATAAAATCATAATAATCTGACGTACTACAAAGTTTAACTGACAGAATCAGATGAGGAACTATAGTTGAGAACTGACAGAATCAAATGAAGAACTATAGTTGAAAACTGACAGAATCAACTGAGGACCTATAGTTGGCACAAAGAAATTAAAGATATATTGATATAATCAAAATATATAACTCTTAAAAAGAATAATTATAAATATATAGTTTTTTTTAAGTAATTAGAAATATGTATAATGTATTGACAATAAAATTTTTCGCTAAATGGAAATATATAGTTTTTTAAAGTAATATATAAATGATAATCTTTCTATAGAATTCTGGGATAAATGCGCTATGAAAAGACACCAATTAAAGCCTACAGTTCACTGCGCAAGGCACACCAGTAGCATTAACCCCCATACGGGAAAAATTAATATGTCGATAACGACGCTAAAACCCTACACGATTATTTTGTCTTTATACAGATATAAGACAATAGTTCATTCATACTATCCTTACGAACTAATAATATACAAAAATTATCTCCAATAGAAAATGGTTGTTTACAAAATATATCTTCACATATACAGTATATATAAATATCAATTTTAATACATTTTGTAAAATAACTTTAAAAAACTGTACGAAATGTAATTTATAAAGTACTATATGGCAGTATTCAAGTTCCATAGAATTTAAGAATGCTTAGGAATTCTGGCATATTTTAACCCTTTTACCCCCAAAGGACGTACTGGTACGTTTCACAAAACTCATCCCTTTACCCCCGTGGACGTACCGGTACGTCCTTGCAAAAAACTGCTATTTACATTTTTATTTGCATATTTTTGATAACTTTATGAGAAACTTCAGTCATTTTCCAAGAGAATGAGACCAACCTGACCTCTCTATGATGAAAATTAAGGCTGTTAGAGCAATTTAAAAAATATATATTGCAAAATGTACTTGAAGAAATTAACCCCTGGGGGTTAACGGTTGGAAAGTTCCAAATAGCCTGGGGGTAAAAGGGTTAATATACCAAAGAAAAAGTCTATACTAAAGGTATTCAAACATTTAATAAGAATGAAAATCACGCCATTTTATCGTGATGCTGAGCATTGTACGAACAGAGACGCGACAACCTCGCGGTATTTTTAAGCACCTGAAATGACTTGTAAAAAGAATATATTCTTACATAGTTTATAACATAAGTAGATCTGAAATTCAGATTCTGAAATCACTTCATAACAGGTTGTCGGAAATGTAACCATCACTAAAGATTAATATAGTAATACATACATATATATACCAAGGCACTTCCGCCAATTTTGGGGTGTAGCCGACATCAACAAATGAAACAAAAACAAAAAGAGGGGACCTCTCCTCTCTACGTTCCTCCCAGCCTGACAATGAACTCAACCGAGTTTGGCTGGTACTGCTAGGGTGCCACAGCCCAACACCCCCAATTATCCACCACAGATGAAGCTTCATAATGCTGAATCCGCTACTGCTGCTACCTCCGCGATCATCTAAGGCACCGGAGGCAGCAGCAGGGCCTACCGGAACTGCGCCACAATCGCTCGCCATTCATTCCTATTTCTAGCACGCTCTCTTGCCCCTCTCACATCTATCCTCCTATCACCCAGAGCTTCCTTCACTCCATCCATCCACCCAAACCTTGGCCTTCCTCTTGTACTTCTCCCATCAACTCTTGCATTCATCACCTTCTTTAGCAGACAGCCATTTTCCATTCTCTCAACATGGCCAAACCACCTATAGTAATATAGAAAATACAAAATCTTTAGTGTTTTAAATCCTTCTAAGCCTAAACAACTTGTTTTTAAAATGACAAGAGACGAAGGAGAGGTTATAACGTGGCCGAAAAATATTTTTGGCAGCCGATTCCCTTCTGTTTTTGATCTAGGACTATTCAAAAATATACAGAGTGTAAGACCTATAAAATCAAAATATACATTAACTTAAAAATTCAAATAAAATATATATAATCTTCCTTAACCTAATAGGAATAATAATGGCTTATAAAGCCAAGTTTTATAAGACTTTATCTAAAGTAATCCTTCATATACTAAATTACAATTTATAGATAGGCTCAATATAAAAGTCTATAGTATTATAGTCAATTTATCCTTTATAGTAACTTCTCACTGTTCTGTCTGCCAAAATCAGGCAGGTTCGAGTTTTGCTATAAACTTTTGAAAATTGGCATATTAATACCGAGTATGGGCCTATTAGCATAAAAGTTTTAAGATGCTATTTTAAGCGAGACCTTTTTATCTGACATGGAAATGTTTTAGCGGGTCTGTGAGAAAACGCGCTCTGTTTTCGAAGGCTCGTGAGAAAACTCGCTCTGTTTTCTAAGGCCCGTGAGAAAACGCGCTCTGTTTTCTAAAGCCTGTGAGAAAATGCGCTCTGTTTTAAGGCCTGTGAGAAAACGCGCTCTGTTTTCTAAGGCCTGTGAGAAAACGTGCTCTGTTTTCTAAGCCCTGTGAGGAAAAGCGCTATGTTTTCTAAGGCCTGTGAGAAAACGCGCTCTGTTTTCTAAGGCCCGTGAGAAAACACACACTGTTTTCTAAGGCCTGCGAGGAAACACGCCATTCTCGGCAAGCAAACGAGACCACGTTCGCACGGGCAAAAAGATGGACAATACATATACCGTATTTCAAACACATACTAGATCATAATCATCAAAGAGATACTCTTTTATCAATCCTTACAAACAAAACATATACATAAGAAGACATTTTCCGCTAAAAATAAGCGAGGATATTTCATGTACTCAAGTGTAAGATTCAAAGGAACTGGCTCAAAATTTGATAAACGGTGATTTCTGGACTTCAGGGCCGTACCACAGCTCACTGGAGCCTGGTAGACCAAGCGGTACCATTAGAGAAAGCCCGGCTGGTGTGATATGAAGTATAAAGATGTTTAGACAACCAAGATGAAATTAATGAAACCAGAAGAAAGGAAAATGGTGTATTGGTGTACGGTCATCACAGATCCTTTTAGTAATGCCTACAGTACAGTGTGAGAGGTGTACTGCTGGCACTAAACCCTTGTGGGAGGAGGAGAGTGCACGAATGGACCAAGAATCTCGGAAATAGTCAGGGATAGAAATGGGGATTTTGTGAAGACGTAAAGTGCGGAAAACATCGAACGTAAGGACTGCTAGATGATGCGTAAAACAGAATGAGATAATTTAGTTCATTCTATTTAATAAAGAAAAACAGGATGATAATGGAGTGATCATCATCATCATCTCCTCCTATGCCTATTGACGCAAAGGGCCTAAATTAGATTTCCCCAGTCATCTCTATCTTGAGCTTTTAATTCAATACTTCTTCATTCATCTTCTACTTCGCACTTCATAGCCCTCAATCATGTAGGCCTGGGTCTTCCAACTCTTCTAGTGCCTTGTGGAGCCCAGCTGAATGTTTGGTGAACTAATCCCTATTGGGGAGTGCGAAGAACACGCCCAAACCATCTCCATCTACCCCTCATGACCTCGTCCACATATGGCACTCGAGTAATCTCTCTTATAGTCTCGTTTCTAACCCTGTCCCGCCATTTAACTCCAAATATCCTTCTGAGGGCTTTGTTCTCAAATCTAAATCTAGAGTGAAAGACGGTTAAAAGAATAAAACAGATTGTGATATATGGAGACATCAGAAATGGTTCGCAGAAAGTACTTTAAGAATGGATAAATAAGAGAGATTACTCCACCATTCTTAATGGAAACTGAAAGATATTGTATAAAAGGAGAGAGAAAAAGCCCTTAGTGTAGAGAGAGAGAGAGAGAGAGAGAGAGAGAGAGAGAGAGAGAGAGAGAGAGAGAGAGATGCAAATTTAAAGCAAAGAACAACGCAAACCAACTTAGAAGACAGGGAAAATATGGTAACACTAAACTTAAACGTGAAGAAATATTGGAACTGTATTAAGAGAGAAAAAATGAGAAAGAGAGAATGGGAAGAGAGAGAGAAAGACAAACAGGATGTAGAAATGCGAATTTAAAGTAAAGAACGACGCAAACCAACTTAGAAAAGATGGGGGAAAGTATGGTCAAACAAAAATCAAAAAGGAAGAAATATTGAATCTGTATTTTGAAAAAACTACTGCAAAATAAGACTGAATTGGAGGTTGTTAGCAAAATAGAATGCGGAGTATAAAGAACCACATGTAAAGTAAAATTCAAAACTCTATTGGTGATATTTGGTATTAAAAATAAACCAGCTGCTTTACTGCACTTGTATTAGTTAATTTTCATTGCTTCGCTTACAAGCCGGCATAACGACGGCGTAAAAACAGCTATGGATAGAGTCCTGTTAAAAGAGGAAATAGGACCAGAAATGTAATAAATCTTTAGATAAATATCATACAAAAGTTGAGAAGTTGGCAAAGGGGAAGTTACTACAAGCGACTACTTCAATGATTCAGTTACAACTATGTAATGAAGAGAATGTACCAAACTTGTACATGCTATAAAAATTGGGTTCAACTGTACAGAGACAAGGAATCAATTGGGCGTACACCTTGCACCACAGAGAGAGAGAGAGAGAGAGAGAGAGAGAGAGAGAGAGAGAGAGAGAGAGAGAGAGAGAGAGAGAGAGAGAGAGAGAGAGAGAGAGAGAGAATCATGAAGTTCGATACAAGAGCTAAGTGGTAAACGTTTGAGTCCAAGCAAGGACCATTCAAGATCCCTTAGGAGATAATTTTTCGAATCCATTAAAGATCAGCGACGAGACATAAGCCGTGTATAGTAACGGAATTGGCTATAAAGGAACGTATGCGAGGAGGAAACTGGGATATACAGTATTACAGTACATAGAGAACACAGAGGAGGATTTGGTCGATACGTTTAAGATGTTGACGAGGAGTGGGGAAAAGACCTACTGACCAACGAACGCTTAGACATAAGGTAATGGAGTTTTGAAAGGCAAGGAAATTGCCCTGTGGTTATAGTAAATTACAAGGGAGCATTACGCCGATTTTGGGGATACTGTTGAATACAGAAATTCCTGATAACCCTTGCTATGAGAGCGCAGGGTAGAGAAGTTAACACGACAAAATGTAAATTACTAAAAGCAGCGATTTTAAAGAGTAAGAAGTACTATAGTCCATTTCTTCTAGCGAGGCAGATTTGCACCGACTCGCAACCGTGCCCTATCAGCTCGGAAAAGTTTCCCGATCGCCGATTGGTTAGAATGATCTCGTCCAACCAATCGGCGATCGGGAAACTTTTCCGAGCTAAAAGGGCACCGCTGCGAGTCGGTGCAAATATGCCTCGCTAAAAGAAATGGACTATAGGTAAGAAGGGAAAGAATATCCCGTTCGTAAATGGGAGAAAAGGAGTTTGATCGTATAGAGATAAGAATCTACTTAGCTGTTACAAATGTACACCCCATAACAGAGTGTGTTTGTCAATTTGGTTAAGTAACTCTAACTTAACGTCAAGAGCGAAGGGACTAGAGAGACAATTTTTATATATTTTTCGAGCATACATATTTTAAACTTTTTCTGGAATTTCCGATAATATCTTATCTATTATTTTTTTGGCTTTATTTTCATCTAAAGTTTTTTTATCTTCTAGAGAGATTGCCTTTTTGATTATCGGAAAAAGCCAAAAATCGCAAGGAGCCAAATCAGAACTATAAGATGGATGTGGCACATTACATTTGAATGACAGAGTCCTAGATAGGATCATTGAAGATCCCTCACGAGATACATTTACGAATCCATTGAATTTTGGACGGGGGAGCATTTATTATTATTATTACTTTCTAAGCTACAACTTTGGGGGTAACCAAGTCCCTTGAATAAGGAGAGAAGAGGCGCTACTCCGGGCTAAACACGAGAACTCGCGGGCAAAAAGATGTGGACTGTCAACCAGGAGTTCAACGAGGAGCAGGAAAATGAAGACGTCTTCAAGGAGACTGAGATAGGCTGATCATTAATAAACTTTACCATGCAGTAAAGTTCTCAAGATTAAAGTGTTAACCCTTTTACCCCCAAAAGGACGTACTGGTACGTTACACAAAACTCATCCCTTTACCCCCATGGACGTACCGTGCAAAAAAATGCTATTTATATTTTATTTTTCATATTTTTGATAATTTTTTGAGAAACTTCAGGCATTTTCCAAGAGAATGAGACTAACCTGACCTCTCTATGATGAAAATTAAGGCTGTTAGAGCAATTAAGAAAAAAAAATATACTGCAAAATGTGCTTGAAAAAAAAATAACCCCTGGGGGTTAAGGGTTGGAAAATTCCAAATAGACTGGGGGTTAAAGGGTTAAAAAATTTGACATGATTATCATTCATTGTTTTTCCAGTTTGGTGAATTTATCGAATGTTAGTGAGTTAGACTGTGTTAAGAATTCCTATATGGTAAAATGTTTTCAATAAAAATTCATTTGATTTTAATTTTATTTTTCAAATTCATTGCACACACAAGATCTTACCTTTGAAATAATTCAAGTTTGAGAGAGAGAGAGAGAGAGAGAGAGAGAGAGAGAGAGAGAGAGAGAGAGAGAGAAGAAATCCAGGGTATTGACTGTACTTAAAACAGACAAAACAACGACACTGATTATAAATGATTCTGATAAAATTTAACTATAAATCAAGATAGGAAAATCACTCTATGAATGAATAATTGGCGAAGATAAACGAGACGACATACAGGAGTAATAAAAGTGTTTATAAAATTCAATTTTAAATTACTAAGATTGGAAGATAACTTTATAAATAAAGTTATGAATGAATAATTGGCGGATATAAACAAGATGAGGAAGGGTAGACTACAATAGCGTAGAAATGAAAATGGAAGGATGTAAAATGGAACTGGCGGATAGAGGTTTAGCTTAAGACCCACTAACTTTTATAGCCTTAGAGTGAAGCAGACGATGTAAAAAAAACATTTAGGTGATAATAGTTACCGCTTGGCTAAAGAGATGTCACTCTTACCAGCATTTCTAATTCCTTTAAGTCCTTGGCTTTCTTACAAAGTTGTATTTCAAGGTTATGTCGATAGATTTCCTTAGGGTTTTGCTAGACAGAAAAATCACAAATTTTAAGTAATTTGTATTTTTCCTAACATACTTACCAAGAACTACTTTCTTAGGAGTTACCTGGAATCTCCTCTCAACCGACCAGAGTTTTGTGTAGTCTACCCTACTTCCGTTTTCTGTGGGGACTAAACCACAGCACCAAAGTGTCGGGTATAAGGTCTGTATGCATGAACTGTACGAAGTTAAGATAACCCAACTGCAATGCTATGAATCGCAGCAAATCTGACAGCATCCAGCCTATGGTAAATTGATTGCGGACAGAAAAACAGGAGCGCCAAAGGGCCGAGTAAGTATAAGGTCTGTGTGCACGAACTGGGCGAAGTTAAGATAACCCAACTGCAATGCTATGAATCGCAGCAAATCTGACAGCGTACAGCCTGTGGTAAATTGATTGCGGACAGAAAAACAGGAGCGCCAAAGTGTCGAGTAAGCATAAGGTCTGTATATATGAACTGTACTTCTAAGATAACCCACTTACAGTAAAGTATTCACAGCAAATCCAAGTATGTACAGCTTATTGCGGGTCTCATTAAGTTTTGCTCGGCAGAAAACCCACAGCACCAAAGTGTCGAGCAAGTATAAGGTCTGTACGCACGAGTATAAGGTCTGTACGCACGAGTATAAGGTCTGCGTGCACGAGTATAAGGTCTGCGTGCACGAGTATAAGGTCTGTATGCACGAACTGTACAAAGTTAAAATAACCCACTTGCAGAGAGCAATTGGCAACTAATCTGACTGTGTAAAGCTTATTGTAGACCTCCTTTAGATCTCCTTAAACTTTTACTTGACAGAAAAACTAAAACACCAAAGCACCGAGTAAGCAGAAAGGCTTCACAAACAAATTTAAGATAACTTCTAGTACAGTATTCGCAGCAAATGCGACTACGTACAGCCTATTGTGAATTGATTGCCATGACTTTAACTGGCTTGTAGGCCTTCCACATTTCCAAAGGTGAGATGAGGACTATGCTATTTATAAAATAATGTATAGTAAAACTTTAAAACAATAACTTATACAGTACACATACGCTTCGATAAATCAACACAAAGCGACAGTGGAAAACTAAGACTAAAGACAAGAGAGCTAGAAAAGAACTACAGTCTAAATCAGATCGATCAGATCACGGTAGAAATCACAGGGATAAGTATTAACCCTTTTACCCCCAATGGACGTACAGGTACGTATCACAAAACTCATCCCTTTACCCCCGTGGACGTACCGGTACGTCCCTGCAAAAAACTGTTATTTATATATTTTTTTGCATATTTTTGATAACTTTATGAGAAACTTCAGTCATTTTCCAAGAGAATGAGACCAACCTGACCTCTCTACGATGAAAATTAAGGCTGTTAGAGCAATTTTAAAAATATATATTGCAAAATGTGCTTGAAATAAAAAAGACGCCTGGGGGTTAAGGGTTGGAAAGTTCCAAATAGCCTGGGGGTAAAAGGGTTATTCACCTCAGAGGCCATAAAATGTAAGTAGTACCATTAAATTGATATAAATGCAGTACGTATCACATCGACAACTACAGACGTACTCGGAAACAAGTCTTTTCTATTTATGTTTGGGAGGAGGAAAGATGGTTTTCTGGATGGATAACCCAACACGTTCGTAGATCAGACAGACGGAAGATTTGAAATCCCTGAACTAAAGTCCGAGACAAAACACTCGCTCATAAACAGTACTGACCACGACGGGCAAAGCGTTTTCCGTAGTACGGAAGAGCCGCTTTTGAGATATTAAAAATAATCAAAATAACAAGATATATATTCGCGTTTCTTCAAAAAGGCCCGTAAAAGAAACAAATTCAAATAAAATCGCTATATTTCGACTAATATACTTTGGTCCTTGTCAAGGTGTACATGATCGAAATAGCGATTCATTTTTATTTTTGTTTCTTTTATGGGCATTCTTGAAGAAACATGTTAACCCTTTTACCCCCAAAGGACGTACTGGCATGTTTCACAAAACTCATCCCTTTACCCCCATGGACGTACCGGTACGTCCTTGCAAAAAAATGCTATAAAAAAAAATTTTATTCATATTTTTGATAACTTTTTGAGAAACTTCAGGCATTTTCGAAGAGAATGAGACCAACCTGACCTCTCTATGACAAAAATTAAGGCTGTTAGAGCAATTTAAAAAAAATATACTGCAAAATGTGCTGGGAAAAAAATAACGCCCTGGGGGTTAAGGGTTGGAAATTTCCACTTAGCCTGGGGGTAAAAGGGTTATACTCTCCGATTACAGTTAGAAGAAAGACATATATTTACATATAAAAACTGGAATGCAAGTTACAAATTGCTTCACAAATTAGGAAAATGCTAAGCAATTTCACGAGTAAACCGAGAAACATTCTAAAAGGGAAGGACTCGTACCGTAATCAAATATTAAAACAAACGGTAAAATCACTTCAACAGGTTATGTGAGCCTCGAAGAGCACCAGTGAATTGGAGTGTCCTCGACGTACAACCTTAACGCCGAGGTTTAACCGAGTAGCCGTCGGTACGAGGCTGAATAGACAGCATGAATCAATCAACAATTTCAACCTTGCCATAACGAGGCAGAAGATATAATAACTATTTAAAATGATAAAATGAACAAAATACTAAAACAGGAATGTAACAAACACACCAACGGGAGAAAACATAACAGAGCCGTGCGTAACAAAACCAGGGCCACAGACATTTTCAAGGCAATCAAATTCGTCTTCCTAGTTTTCACGTTCTTATCAAATTGTCCTTCTTCTCAAGCTTTTAATCTAATTTCATATCTTATATACAGATATTCTTGGGTCGGACTTGCGAGACTAAATGCCACACAATTCTAGTCGAAGGAAATTAAATTTATTTGGTGGTATAAATCAAAAGCTTTAAGGCACTTATAAGCTCTCAATTCGAAGCATATTTAGATAATTACCTAATATAATATTTAACTATACTAATTAAATAATCTAAGTAGACCCCAGTTGAAAATGACGTGGACCCAGGTTGAAATAGCACGGCTAAACTCACTCGTTCGTAAACCAAGTTTCAAAATATACACAACAATAACATTAAGCACCATTTGGTTCAACACAACGAACTCGATATCACTAAACCTACACGCAGTAAAATCGTAGAAAAATAGTTCTTTTATAATAAAAAAACAACTTTGGAACTTACAACTCGGTACTAAAAATAGTCGAGATAATAAAACGCTTTCCGACTCTACCCTATACAACGCTGCCGTTCCAGGCATCGGTAGCTACAAGATGGACCAGTTCGTATGAGTATACTGTACATCTTTATTTGAATGTCGTAATCTATTAGGCCCAATTTCCAACATGGCCTTGTTGTATATACAGCGGACTCCCATCCACGTTCGTGTTCTGTTTATACGGTTGAGGAAAGTCTTAAAACCTCTTTCTAAATTTACACACATATGTTCTTTTTATATATAACAATATTTAGGCCTTGATTCTTTATTGGAAGCACAGAGAGAAGACTTCTTGGCTACTGAAAAAAAGATTTTAAAAAACATCTGCTAATAATTTTAAATACTTTCATACTTTGCTGAGATTTTAAATATATATCGTATAGTTTTCTTCCATAATGTTACGTTTGAGAAATTACTTGACGAATAACTCCTCATTTCTTTCACGTTAAAATACCATTTCCGAACACAAACCTCAAACGCCCGCTCATTTCGAAGGGTTTAAACCACCCACCTCGAAAAAGCCTTTTGACAACCTCGCGATACGTTTCTAAAAGAGCCATGTCATGGAATGCTATTCTGGAGTCCAGCCCAAAAAAGGACTCCGCAGCCTAAACGTTACTGTAGATGATCAACTCTTCCATGTGTATGCGTCCCCTGTGTTTCCAAACCCTATACTTCACCAGATCCTTGCGCGTGACCATTCCCACGACCTCGTTGTCGTCGTTCGTCACCACCAGGTGCCGCAGGCCTAGCGCCCTGAACAGGTTGAAGATGCGCGGCAGGGTGGAGCAGGCCACGACGGAGTAGGGCGAGGGGTTGATGAAGGGCCGCAGGTCGATGGTGCACTGCAGGTCCTCTGGGTCGAGCTGGACCTGCGCCAGAGTGTAGAATCTCGGGTAGGACTCGCGGAAGAGGTGGATGTCCACTCTCTTGTCTTGCCAGACTTCCGCGTTCTCGTTGAACACCTGTTTGGGGAAGAGAAAGCTTTAGTTTCCGAAATACAAAATCATTCGCTATTCTTTCAGAGTTTTGTAAAGATCCTTATTATTATTATTACTACTATCCAAGCTACAACCCTAGTTGGAAAAGCAAGATGCTATAAGCCCAGGGGCTCCAACAGGGAAAAATAGCCCAGTGAGGAAAGGAAATAAGGAAATAAATAAATGAAGAGAACAAATTAACAATAAATCATTCTAAAATAAGTAACAACGTCAAAACAGACATGTCATATATAAACTACTAACAACATCAAAAACAAATATGTCATAAATAAACTATAAAAAGACTCATGTCCGCCTGGTCAACAAAAAAGCATTTGCTCCAACTTTGAACTTTTGAAGTTCTACTGATTCAACCACCCGATTAGGAAGATCATTCCACAACTTGGTAACAGCTGGAATAAAACTTCTTATCAAACATCAAAGCTAAAACTATCAGAATAATTAAAGGTTTCTCAATTAAACGTCACTGAATTTACAGCATCGTAGGGTAAAGTATCTACATACCTCTTGATCGAAAGCATAAATACTACTTTCTACCTTCTACCTGCATCTTTTACATCATAGTTTTTAAAATGATTGAGATACAAACTTCTATTTGCCATACATTTTCTCTACATATATCTATTTGTCATAAATTTTCTATCAATCAATTTGCCATACATTTTCTGTATTTGCCATACATTTTCTATCAATCTATTTGCCATACATTTTCTATCAATCTATTTGCCATACATTTCCTGTATTTGCCATACATTTTCTCTACATACATCTATTTGCCATACATTTTCTATCAATCTACTTGCCATAAATTTTCTATCAATCATCTTGCCATACATTTTCAATCAATCTATTTGCCATACATTTTCTATCAATCTATTTGCCATACATTTTCTGTCAATCTATTTGCCATACATTTTCTATCAATCTACTTGCCATACATTTTCTATCAATCTACTTGCCATACATTTTCTATCAATCTATTTGACATACATTTTCTCTCTATTTGCCATACATTTTCTATCAATCGATTTGCCATACATTTTCTCTCTATTTGCCATACATTTTCTGTATTTGCCATACATTTTCTATCAATCTATTTGCCATACATTTTCTCTCTATTTGCCATACATTTTCTGTATTTGCCATACATTTTCTATCAATCTACTTGCCATACATCTTCTATCAATCAATTTGCTATACAATTTATATCAATTTACTTGCCATACATTTGTATCAATCTATTTGCCATACATTTTATCTCCATTTGCCATACATTTTCTGTATTTGCCATACATCTTCTATCAATCTATTTGCTATACATTTTCTATCAATTTACTTGCCATACATTTCTATCAATCTATTTGCCATACATTTTATCTCCATTTGCCATACATTTTCTATCAATCTATTTGCCATACATTTTCTCCCTATTTGTCATACATTTTCTATCAATCTATTTGCCATAAATTTTCTATCAATCTATTTGCCATACATTTTCTCTCAATGAATGTGTACTAAAACATTTCTTACAACACAGACTTTCAAATATCTCTTCTCGAATCTAAAATAACTATCCAACAAACTCTCTCTCTCTCTCTCTCTCTCTCTCTCTCTCTCTCACCTTATGCTTTAAAAGAACCGTGAGCTGTGATCGCAGCACGAGACCCCGGAGTCGCCCGAACGTCTTAAAGAACCGCTCGTCCTCTCCGGAGACAGCCGGCAGCTCGTCAACCACGGGAAAGCCGTTGTAAGTGTACTTCTCCAGGATTGTCACGATGCGTTTCACGCGCTCCACAGCCCTCAGGGTCACGACCGGTCGATTCATCACCTGGAAATGTTAGTTATTATAATTTCTAATACTTTAAGAGTGCACAATGTTAGTATTACTAGCTAAGGTACAACCCTAGTTGGAAAAGCAGGACGCCGTAAGCCCAAGGGCTCCAACATGGAATAATAGCCCAGTGAGAAAAGGAAATCAGGAAATACATAAACTATATGAGAAGTAATGAACAATTAAAATAAAATATTTTAAGAACAGTAGCAATATCAAAAAATTTTCATAAATAAACTATAGAAAAAGACTATGTCAGCCTGTCCAACATGAAAACATTTGCTACAAGTTTGAGCTTTTGAAGTTCCGCCGATTCAACCGATACGAAGCAGCAGTGGCGTATCTAAGGGTGGGACGGGGTAGAGGGCTTTTTGTAAGCAGGGTCAGAAAAATGGATTTTGAGCGAAGCGAAAAATCTATTTTTGGGTGAGATGGCCATGACGTCCTGATGGAAGGTTCCTTTAGTAGCTTCCCAAGGGTATATATGACTACAGTGATATTCCCAGAGAATCAAACCAAAGGTTTCACAGAATTCTAACTTCTGGCGCGTGTACCCTTAAGATTTACTCTCAAGGATATCGTATATAATCAGGGGACGTATTCTTGACACGCCACATGGCAATCTGCACCCTGAATAGCCTTTACGCTTCGAGGGGGATACGTGGCAGAATTAGAAGGGTAGCTGCATCAGAGGTTACCCTAGTTCCCCTACTACTATCATATCACAACCGCGCCAACTCCCTCTGGCGGTCATTCCTTAATTTGTAGCGCCTCGCTACAGTGGTGTTCCCTGTTGATCTGACATTTTCGATCGATTTCTAAGGAGTAAGTTTACATTTTAAGTTATTATCAACTCACCAGGGTAAGGGAGAGAGGGCCCTCTTTGCTAAACCACCCGACCACTGAATCTCTAACCATCTATAACAAAAATGTGAGAGAGAGAGAGAGAGAGAGAGAGAGAGAGAGAGAGAGAGAGAGAGAGAGAGAGAGAGAGAGAGAGAGAGAGAGAGAGAGAATCCTTAAATATTTAATATAAAAAGTAAAATCTACTTCAAGTAACATTCCCGGATCTTACGCTTGTTTCTACGCTGTAAAGTAATGTTCTAAGTGTTGTACTGAGCAAGACTGTACTTAAATAGAAACTTATTAATGTAAGTACCTGGTTTTCATATAATGAGAGCATTTTATAAGTACTCTTTCCTGTTAACCCATTTACCCCCAGTCTATTTGGAACTTTCCAACCCTTAACCCCCAGGCATTTTTTTTTCAAGCACATTTTGCTATATATATTTTTGAAATTGCTCTAACAGCCTTAATTTTCATCATAGAGGGGTCAGGTTGGTCTCATTCTCTTGGAAAATTCCTGAAGTTTCTCAAAAAATCATCAAAAATATGCAAAAAAAAAATGTAAATAGCAGTTTTTTGCAAGGACGTACCGGTACGTCCATGGGAGTAAAGGGATGGGTTTTGTGAAACGTACCAGTACGTCCTTTGGGGGTAAAAGGGTTAATTACATGTCACTTTATTACGGGAAAATCCCACCTACGTAGAAATTTGCCAAGTCGGGTCTCTTGGAGTGATTAACAACGTAGGGAGGGGTATAACTATATATAAATATATATAAACAATAAATTAACAAACTTTTATATAAAAACCTGTGATTTTATTCAATGGCATAATTCAAACGATATATCCTTCAAGATTACGTAAATACAGCGCTCTTCTCTCAAACTGAATAAATATCTAGTGATATTTTGCAACGTTGGCAGACTTGGCTAATCTGATTTCATCTGATTATTACCTCCGCCAAAGTTATAAAATTATCTGTTTATTTAGATATCTGTTTTGTCTGTCTGTATACGAGAGAGAGAGAGAGAGAGAGAGAGAGAGAGAGAGAGAGAGAGAGAGAGAGAGAGAGAGAGAGAGAGAGAGAGCTATTCACAAAACGATAGAATTACTTCTTACACAGAAGATAAAAGGAGAGAAGTGTATGATCATGCGAGACGTCAACAAAATAGAGAGAGAGAGAGAGAGAGAGAGAGAGCTATTCACAAAACGATAGAATTGCTTCTTACACAGAAGATAAAAGGAGAGAAGTGTATAATCAAGCGAGACGTCAACAAAATAAGTTTTGTAAGCGAAGATTAATCTTTCGATATTACTAGACGTTCTGTTACTAAACTTCCCCAGAATTCTGATCTCGACATCCTCTATCGTTGATCACCCAAAGCTTCACCAAGTTAACCCTTTTACCCCCAAAGGACGTACTGGTACGTTTCACAAAACTCATCCCTTTACCCCCATGGACGTACCTGTACGTCCTTGCAAAAAACTGCTATTTACATTTTTTTTTTCATATTTTTGATAATTTTTTTTTTGAAAATTCAGGCATTTTCCAAGAGAATGAGACCAACCTGACCTCTCTATGACAAAAATTAAGGCTGTTAGAGCAATTTAAAAAAAATATACTGCAAAATGCGCTGGGAAAAAAATAACCCCCTGGGGGTTAAGGGTTGGAAATTTCCAAATAGCCCGGGGGTAAAAAGGTTAAAAAACACTACCTTAACTTTCCCGCGAAACTCCGAAGCTCGGCGTAACTCACCTCCGACGCGTAGATGTTGTTGGAAAGGGGCGGGGCGTCCCAGCCCATGATGGGGACTCCCGTCATCTGGATGTGAATGTCGTACAGACCCTGCGGACAAAGGAGGTGGTTTAGGTGCCATAACAAGGATGTAGTTTTTTCTATACCGAGAAACCAAGACGACATAAGCAAGATTAGGGATTATGTTATTATATTAACACAGATTAACCATCCGTTGATACGGGCTGTGTAAAAATGGCCGTAAAGCTCATGACTTTACCAGGGAGCAAGGGGCGGGGGGAGGGCCCCAGGGGTGAGGGGAGGGCCCCAGGGGCGGGGGGAGGGCCCCAGGGGTGAGGGGAGGGCCCCAGGGGCAGGGGGAGGGCCCCAGGGGCGGGGGGAGGGCCCCAGGGGCGGGGGGAGGGCCCCAGGGGTGAGGGGAGGGCCCCAGGGGCAGGGGGAGGGCCCCAGGGGCGGGGGGAGGGCCCCAGGGGTGGGGGGAGGGCCCCAGGGGCGGTCACGTGTCAACATACTTATGGCGACACTTTTAAGCGAAACTTAAAAAGGAATATTGATAGAAAAAAACTGAAAATAGCACTAAAAAGCTAAATAATTTCTCTATAAAACTACGTAAACAGACGATGCACCAATTACAACCTTGAGTTTATATTGGATTAATAATTTTGGCATCTAGAGCCTGGTGTTAGGAATTGGGCGAGCATTTGGCGCTCTAGTTAAAATAAAGTTGGAGACCAGGAAAGGAGGTGTTGAAAAACCTGAAGCAGTTGCAACTAAGGCCCAATGGGATGCTGCAAAGACACTGTACAATTTGCTGATAAATCTTTCTTAAAATTAATATATATGAATTGGTCTTTTAACGGCCATGAATACAAAAGTAGAATTATTTAATGTTCCTCTTACTTATAAATAAAAAGACTTGTGATAGATACAAATAAGTAGAGTTAGTTAAATGGTTCCTCTTACTTATAAAAAGACTTTTAAAGGCTACAAATAAAATAGAATTACTTAAAGGGAACTGATTTATATAAAAAAAGACTTTTAAAGGCTACAAATAAAATAAAATTACTTAAAGGGAACTGATTTATATAAAAAATACTTTTAAAGGCTGCAAATAAAATAGAATTACTTAAAAGGTTCTTTTGACTTATAAAAGACTTTTAAAGGCTACAAATAAAATAGAATTACTTAAAGGTTCTTCTCACTTATAAAAAAGACTTGTAAAGTCTACAAATAAAATAGAATTACTTTAGGGGTCCTCTTACTTATAAGAGAGAGAGAGAGAGAGAGAGAGAGAGAGAGAGAGAGAGAGAGAGAGAGAAGAGAGAGAGAGAGAGAAAGAGAGAGAGAGAAAGAGAGAGAGAGAGAGAAGAGAGAGAGAGAGAAAGAGAGAGAGAGAAGAAAGAGAGAGAGAGAAGAGAGAGAGAGAGAGAGAGAGAGAGAGAGAGAGACAGAGAGAGAGAGATGTAATGACTGCATATAAAACTACTTTAGGGTTCCTCTCACTCATAAGAAAAAAAAAAGACGTCACCTCATTGAAATAATCCCCGACCCATTTCGCCACCATCAGGACGATCATCAGCGGAAGCCCGAAGGTGATGTTGCCGACGGCTTCCATGAGGATGACCGTGAGGCTGAGCGTCATGCGCACGACGCCTCCCAGCATGGCCCCCGCCCCGACGAGGGCATACTTCCCCTCGTCGACCCAGTCCTGCGAAGTTGCGATTCGAGATTAGATCTTTGTACTATGGAAGAGGTGGACTATATTCAATTTTTTTTAATGAGGAGCGATTGCACCACCTCACAGCGGTGCCATTTCGGGGAACTTTTCCGAGTTAAAAGGGCACCCCCGGCGAGTCGGTGTAAATCTGCCTCACTAAAAAGAATTGACTATTATTATTATTATTTGCTAAGCTACAACCCTAGTTGGAAAAGCAAGATGCTATAAGCCCAAGGGCCCCAACAGGGAAAATAGCCCAGTGAGGAAAGGAAACAAGGGAAAATCTATTTTTTTTATTATTATTATTATTTGCTAAGCTACAACCCTAGTTGGAAAAGCAAGATGCTATAAGCTCAGGGGCCCCAATAGGGAAAATAGCCCAGTGAGGAAAGGAAACAAGGGAAAATAAAATAAGAAGAGTAACAACATTAAAATAAATATTTCCTATATAAACTATAGTATGGACTGGTGGATCCGTCTTCATTTAAATAATGGAATGTGGCATATGGAAAAGATGAAGACTATAATCAATTTCTTTTAATGAGGCGCATTTGCACCGCCTCGCAGCGGTGCCCTTTGAGCTCAGAAAAAGTTCCTGTTTATTGGTTAAAATTATCTTGTCCAACCAATCAGCTAGAAGGAAACTTTTCCGAGCTAAAAGGGCACCCGTGCGAGTCGGTGTAAATCTGCCTTTGATGTTCTACTTTCGAATGTGTTTGACAAATTATATCAGAACTTAAATTGTAATATAAATTTTGTACTAATTTTGCTCATTCAGTTTCTGATTCTCAAATACGATAGTGATTTGCAACTTTGAGTTTATCTTGGAAGTACCCAGGTCACACAAACCGTCCAAGATCATTTATATAAGAAACACAGAACAGAAACATTAAATTGAGATGTGGAGAACAAATTATTAAAGAGAAAAAGCAAAGAAAAACAAGAAAGAACAAAAAGACGAACGTTTAGTGATTATCAACAACAGCGACGGCTCATCTTCTCGTACCTGGTCAGGAAAGAGGGTGGCCATGGTCTTGCCGACGATCCGGCCCCAGGCTGCGCCGCAGAGCAGCGTCGGGATGAAGAGGCCGGCGGGTATTCCGAGGCCGTAGGTCCAGCAGGCCAGGAAGTAGTAGCAGACGAAGAACACGCTCAAGGTCGACCACGAGAAGGATCCTGCCGAGACAAAGTCATTATGGTGGTGCTGATATTGGTAACATTTACTTTAAGTAGTAAAAGTTGATGTAATGGATAAGCTAAATAGGCTTTGAATTGATTATATTTAAGGTAAATGACCTGGAGATGGGGCCATGAAGCTATTCAGAATACTAAACACTGTGTAAGGCACACTGATGGAAGCTACTACGAGGTAAGTCGCGGATACCGTACGACCTTGTGTCCTTGCGATTGAGCATTATCATCATTACTAGCTAAACTACGACCCCACTAGGAAAAGCAGGATACTATAAGCCCAAGGGCCCCACCATGTCATCAACTTTTAATGTTTCTCAATGCCATAACTCCAAAATACTAAAATCCTCCCAAGGGATTTCCCTTAGAAGGAAGACGTAAGTAAGGCATACCGATGGTAGCTACTACGAGGGAAGTCGCACATACGACCTTGCGTCCTTTGCGATTGGATATTATCATCATTACTGGCTAAACTACGACCCCACTTGGAAAAGCGGGATACTATAAACCAAAGGGCCCCAATATATCAGTAACTTAAAAGTTTCTCAAAGTCATATCTCCAAAACACTAAACACTAAGACTTCACTTTGGCGTAGCAGTACTCACCCGAGCCTTCGTGAAACAGCAACCTCACGCTCTCTTCATCATCATTACTGGCTAAACTACGACCCAACTTTGAAAAGCAGGATGCTATAAGCCCAAGGACCCCAACATATCAGTAACTTTTAAAGTTTCTCAAAGCCAGAACTCCAAAACACTAAACACTAAAGACTTCACTTTGGCGTAGCAGTACTCACCCGAGCCTTCGTGAAACAACGACCTCACGCTCTCTTCCGGCGTCTGGAACCAGATGGCCGCTGCGGCGTTTTCCTCCCCTTCTCGGCAAAACATCTGCGGGGAAAAAAGCGACTTGAAGTGTGGTTATCGTAACCCTGCCCGCAGACCCGATATACAGTATTCTCACTCTTGTATAATAACTAATATCATTATGATTATTATTACTTGCTAAGCTACAACCCTAGTTGGAAAAGCAGAATGCTATAAGCCCAGGGGGCCCCAACAGGGAAAATAGCCCAGTGAGGAAAGGAAAGAAGGAAAAATAAAATATTTTAAGAGTAACAATATTAAAATAAATATTTCCTATATAAACTATAAAAACTTAAGCTACAACCCTAGTTGGAAAAGCAGAATGCTATAAGACCGAGGGCTCCAACAGGGAAAATAGCCCAGTGAGGAAAGGAAAGAAGGAAAAATAAAATATTTTACGAGTAACAATATAATAAATATTTCCTATATAAACTATAAAAACTTTAACAAAACAAGAGGAAGAGAAATAAGATAAAACAGTGTGCCCAAGCGTACCCTCAAGCAAGAGAACTCTAACCCAAGACAGTGGAAGACCATGGTACAGAGGCTATGGCACTACCCAAGACTAGAGAACAATGGTTTGATTTTAGAGTGTCCTTCTCCTAAAAGAGCTGCTTACCATAGCTAAAGAATCTCTTAACTTATAAATAACTGATTTCAATGATAAAAACCTGCGTTTGAAATAAATAAATTGTTTTGGTTGAGTCCCCTGTTTAGGCTGGGAGGAACGTAGAGAGTAGAGGTCCCCTTTTTTGTTTTGTTTCATTTGTTGATGTCGGCTACCCCCCAAAATTGGGGGAAGTGCCTTGGTATATGTATGTATGTATGTATGTTTTGATTACAAAACACAAATCAATTAGACTTTAAAGTCCTTCTACAATTGCTATAATCAGATGAGCAAATTAATTATGCTAGACTTTGGAACTTCTTAAGAACGCACAAGGCAGACCGACTTTTACGTACTGACTAATTATAAGGAAAAAAAAACAATTATATAATCCCTCGATTAGATGATATAATAAATCCTGGGATTTCAATAAATATAGCAAACTTTTAACCCTTTTACCCCCAGGCTATTTGGAACTTTCCAACCCTTAACCCCCAGGGGTTATTTTTTTTCAAGCACATTTTGCAGTACTGTATATATTTTTTAAATTGCTCTAACAGCCTTAATTTTCGTCATAGAGAGGTCAGGTTGGTCTCATTCTTTTAGAAAATGCCTGAAGTTTCTCATAAAGTTATCAAAAATATGCAAAAAAAAATTTAGATAGCAGTTTTTTGCAAGGACGTGCCGGTGCGTCCATGGGGGTAAAGGGATGAGTTTTGTGAAACGTACCAGTACATCCTTTGGGGGTAAAGGGATGAGTTTTGTGAAACGTACCAGTACGTCCTTTGGGGGTAAAGGGGTGAGTTTTGTGAAACGTACCAGTACGTCCTTTGGGGGTAAAGGGGTGAGTTTTGTGAAACGTACCAGTACGTCCTTTGGGGGTAAAGGGGTGAGTTTTGTGAAACGTACCACTACGTCCTTTGGGGGTAAAGGGGTGAGTTTTGTGAAACGTACCAGTACGTCCTTTGGGGGTAAAGGGGTGAGTTTTGTGAAACGTACCAGTACGTCCTTTGGGGGTAAAGGGGTGAGTTTTGTGAAACGTACCAGTACGTCCTTTGGGGGTAAAGGGGTGAGTTTTGTGAAACGTACCAGTACGTCCTTTGGAGGTAAAGGGATGAGTTTTGTGAAACGTACCAGTACGTCCTTTGGGGGTAAAAGGGTTAAAAGTAATTTGTACTTTTCATAAATATACAAACCAGAGTTCTTTAATAGGAGTACATTATCACCACTTTGTTACTGTGTAAGAGTGAAACTGCCGACTAGTGTCGACTTCCTAACGACCTATGAGGATGGGGAAACACTTTAAACCAAACCTACTTAAGAAACGGTGTTCGATAATGTAGTTTAACGTCATCTGGCGATCCGGCGAATAAAGGAGCGACTGCTTCAGCCCCAAGGTAAGGGGAAAAAACAAGAGGCAGAGAGGCCAGTTCATCTTCCTTCTCGTTCTAGAATTACACATTGTTACCTCAATATGTTTGTCAAATGAAGCTAAGTTTATTACATGTTGAGTAGCAACCACTAAGCCAAGTGTACAGGTACCCAGGTATACTCCCATAGGTAAAGGGGCCCATACAATCGACTGTTGGTAGCAGACTCATTTGTCTTCAGGGACTATGTCCCCGCCAGGTTCTCGACAGCTGGGGAAAAATCCAATATGTACGACTTGACGCACTCGAATTCAGGGTGGTCCTTACGTCTCCTCTCTTGCAGGAACAGTTCGTTTGTCAAACAAAATCAGGAAAGTACAGCATGTTAGGATCTCTTCTCCTATTCTTACCGTTGCTGTACGAATAGTCGCGGCGTCCTTCAGGACGGAGGAGAAGGGATCCTGGTTCCGGATACCAATCTCTTAGACAAGTTAAAGGAGGACTTGACGTTGTGAAGGAGGACTTGACGTTGTGAGTGGCTGGGATCAAGGTCCTGAACACGCACTCCTGAATCAAGGTGACGAAACGCTTCTATCTTCCTGGTTGAATTGTGATACAGCCTAAAGGAATGCTATTCTTAACTGCTTAGCAGGGCTTGGGAAGTAAAGGAAGGTTACGAGGGTCGCAGCCATATTTGTGGCTCGTCGAAAGTGGTTGAGTGTGATCTCTTGTTAACAGTTTCACGAGGCTTCAATCCTCTAGAAGCTACTCCAGTCTTCATAACTCTAATGAATTTAAGACTTAAAGTCCTAAATTAAAACTTGTTACAAGGGCAGTGCGGTATATTTCTTCGCAATGTTCGAGGAGATTCCCCTTACGATTGGAGCAAGAAAAACAGCTGATCCATATACAATTGGCGTGTGGTTGCCATGGAGCGATTGAAGTCATGGTGAGCCTAGATATCATCTACCAATTGCCAAGCGATCAGTGAAACAGGAAAGAAAACGGCCAAGAGTTAAATGTAAAGAAATCCCAGGGATGTTGTAAGGCATCCTAGAACACTATGTTGTAAGGCGTCCTAGAACACTATGTTGTAAGGCGTCCTAGAACACTACCAACAAACACACATGGAAAACTAGACGTTTCTTGTTCAGGTGACAAATTTGAGCAGACCACGCGATGGTGATGGCTTAATGAAAAGCCTTTTCAAGCTATTCTTGAAGTAGGGATCCCTACCGTCCTGTTGACGGAGTATATTTGCTTGGACAGTTCTCCTGCCCGAGAGAATCTTACAACTATTTCTACCATGACAACTTACCAAGAGGTCTCCTCCTCCTTGAAGAGGGTCGGTGAAAAACAACCATTTTAGAATTAAAGACAAGCTTGTAAACATAGCTGTTCCTCAATGCTAACGAGTGCTTTGCCGAACACCTTTGGAAAGGTTTTATGCAGAGACGCTGCATGCGATACCGGTCGATTGAAAAGCTAGCTTTGTTCCGTTTGCCATATCTTTAAAATGGATTGGATATACAGGTGGGTGACCAATCTCTCCCCAGATAAATCTGTGGGCTTCAAATTCTTCCAAAGCGAGGAGTTCTTCCGATAAGGACCGTCCCACCGTATTCCTGTTTCAGATAGCACCTCAAGGTAAGAACTCAGGCTGTAGGCTAATGGTGGTACAGAAATTACCAGAGCGATCGTTGGAGAGCCGTTCGAGGGGAACTAGCCTAACTGTCAAACGATCGTTGTAGAGCCGTTTGAGGGGAACTAGCCTCACTGTCAAACGATCGTTGTAGAGCCGTTTGAGGGGAACTAGCCTCACTGTCAAACGATCGTTGTAGAGCCGTTTGAGGGGAACTAGCCTCACTGTCAAACGATCGTTGTAGAGCCGTTTGAGGGGAACTAGCCTCACTGTCAAACGAAAGGAGTCTCTCCCATAACTTACGAACGAGTGACAGACTAAGGAATAGTTTGTAACAGAGGGTTAATAATCCTCTAAACATCCTGGAAGGGTCCCTAAAAACAATAGTCTGACAAACAGAAGAGCATGGTATCACACGAGTGCCTGTCTTACAATCGACAAGATCCTCACTGACAACTGGTCTTGCTTGCTACTTTCAGGTACTGCCTATCCATTAAATGCTCTCGCTGATGAGCTAATATGTTCCAACATGAAAGCGTGTAAGCCACATAGGAGGGCACGCATTAAAGATTAAAGGGGTTATATTTGTGATCAGAGGATAGCACACCTGAGTGTGCGCCCTCTATGTGTGCTTGCATGTGAATGCTCCAATAGATGAATGTGAGATATGAGGAGATACCATGCCAGTGATTAGCACCTATCCAAAGTGTGTATGAATATGCGAGTGCTCATTAAAACGAGCAAGTGAAATAAAAAATATGAGAAAAACTTGAAGAATGTGTGCTCTTTGTAGAGCACAATCACAAGCCTAAAGGAGAGCGAGTTCTTGTACTGTGCATGCGCAAACGGAAGACTCCTCAACGTCAAGAACTTCTAATTGTAAGCAAGTGCTCCTATAGAAGCGTACGATCACAAATACCATACTATGATCAAATCATTATCACTGAACCTGGAGAACGAGTCCACTTTTAAAATGACCTCGTGGAGATGCACGGCACTTTTTTATAAATAAAAAAACATCTAACAGACGTAGTTCTGGCAATTGTCGAAAATCCGACTCTCTTTTCCCCCAGAATGGTAAACGGTTGTTTTATATACCAACTAGGAACATTCCAGTCCAGAACTTTTCGACTAAAATAAACTGTAAAGATCTGGAAGTTTAAAGATGTTTCTCGCAAAGTAAACATATTATTATTATTATTATTACTTGCTAAGCTAGAACCCCAGTTGGAAAAACAGGAGGCTATTAGCCCAAGGGCTCCAAGAAGGAAAATAGCCCAGCGAGGAAAGGAAATAAGGAAAAACTACAAGAGAAATTTAAGAACATGACAGTGGAAGACCATGGTACAGAATATGACATTACCCAAGACTAGAGGACAATGGTTTGATTTTGGAGTGTCCTCCTGCTTACCATAGCTAAAGTCTCTCTTCTAGCCTTAGCCTTAAGAGGAAAGTAGCCACTAAACAATTACAGTGCAGCAAGGTTAAACTAACGACTCATTACAAATGGTTAACTATACATAACAACGGCTCTACCTTAGGTGCGAGCGATCGCTAACAGGCGAGGTGGTGCTCCCACAGGAAAGAATGATTGGAGACAAGTTACATGGCACTCGTAGGAGCGAACAATTGCAAACAGACGAGACGTAGCACAAAGAAGCACATAACCTCATCTCTTTCTTCCGTCAATGAAGAGAAAAGGTAGGAGTAGCTTATATGTAAAGCCTAAAATACACGTTCAAAAAAAGCGTCAAAATTTTGCATCAAAATTTTGACGTGTAACTTTGATACAAAATTTTGATACATAATTGCCCACACACGTTTAGGCATTTTTCCCATCAAAATTCAGTATCGCCAAATCTTCGACATGGATGCATCAGTGGCCATAGTACTAGTGTTGGCATTGGACTCTGATGAATCTCCTGGTAAACGTCGGAAATGGTCAAAAAGACTAAGATGTTTGAACAAAATTTTGACAGGAGCCCACACCCGCATCAAAAATTTGACGACTCGTCAAAAAATATCAAACGGATTTGATCATTCAAGGTTTTTGCTTTAAATCTTTTATTGACATAAAACTCACTCACACTCAAATTTTGCATCAAAATTTTGATGCAAAATTTTGACGCTTTTTTTGAACGTGTATGGGCCCCTTAACTCCTATCAATCGATCTTTAAAGGACATTCTGAAAGGACTGATCATCCAAAGCGGGGAGAAGAGGGCCGGAGCCCTTTTTTCCTTCAGACAGGCAGTGCTCTCCAAGTCCGACGAATGCGTGGATCGGGTAGTTGAATCAGTAGAACTTCAAAAGTTCAAAGTTGGAGCAAATGTTTTTATGTTGACCAGGCTGACATGAGTCTTTTTATAGTTTATATATGACATATCTGTTTTTAAAGTTGTTAATAGTTTATATAGGACATATCTGTTTTGATGCTGTTACTGTTTTTAGAATGATACAGTGAACCCTCGTTTATCGCGGTAGATAGGTTCCAGACGCGGGCGCGATAGGTGAAAATCCGCGAAGTAGTGACAGCATATTTACCTATTTATTTAACATGTATATTCGGACTTTTAAAACCTTCCCTTGTACGTAGTACTGTTAACAAACCACCCTTTAATGTACAGAACACTTAATGCATGTACTACAGCACCCTAAACTAAAAAAGGCACAAATATTAAAGGCGATTTTATATCATGTGTTTCCTAAACACCTAAAAAGCACGATAAAAAATGGCAACCAATGTTTTGTTTACGTTCATCTCTGATCATAATGAAGAAACAAACTCATTTAGTGTACACATATATGTACGTATAGGTTAGTTTTTGCATCGATTATATTGATTATACAGTACTGTATGTTGATTTTTTTATTACCAATGTTTTAGTTTACGTATTTTTCTTAGGACTTCCAAATGAAATCTTTTTCTTTATGACGCCGCCTGAAACGACGGCGTGTACGCTCAGTAAACAACCACGCTCAGAACAAACAAGGCATTTAACGCGCATGATGATAGTGATAAATAATGATACAGTACATACAGTATTTACAGTAAAAGCATTTACAAAATATGTTACCTTACAAATATAAATTATACAGTACTTGTGCGTAGCAAAGCAGGAAAACAATTTGAGAGAGAGAGAGAGAGAGAGAGAGAGAGAGAGAGAGAGAGAGAGAGAGAGAGAGAGAGAGAGAGAGAGAGAGAGAGAGAGATTGTTTTACGTACGTAAATGTAAATTTTAAACAAAAAAAATATGATAGGTTACAACATGTAGACTTTTAAAACCTTCCCTTTAACTTAATGCATACAGTACGTACATTACTAAACTATAAAACAGGTTAAAGTAAAAAATAAAGATTGTTACTGTACTCACCACGAAAGAAGTTCAAGAAAAACTTGAATGACGATGGCGATGAATTTGCTGCACAGTAGAAATGATGATGATGAAGCTGATGATGTGTTCTACTGTGCAGTCAATGATAGTATTTTACGTCTCTTCAGACGGAGGTGTCTTTTCCTGGGACACCTCTTCAACTTCTTCAATTTCTTCCGAAGGCGTACTAGCAGGAGGAACTGGCTCTTTTTTGCGAGGCTGGAAAAACATTGTGATCGGAAGTTGTTGCCGCTGCTTCTTTTTTCGATCCAAGAGCATCCTGTAGGGAGTCGTGATGTCATCAACCTTGTTGCAGAATTGCATCGAGCGAACCATATCCTCGTCCCACTCTTGTAACATTTCTTTCGCCTCCTTCATATGGTTGCAGAACTTGGCAAGCCGTTCTAATGTTAAGCCCGTTTCTTCGACATTTTCTTGGGTCTCTTCCTGGGTACCCTCACTCTCTTCCTCACTTGCCGATTTCGTCAGGTCTTCGAGGTCTGCGTCAGTTAGGGGCTGGGAATGGCAGTCCAACAACTCGTCGACGTCTTCAGTCGTCATGTCGCCAAACCCGTCACCCCCAATTATGGCAGCCAACTGCACAGATTTCCGTATTGCAGAGTGTTGGATTTCCGACGGAGTAAATCCCTTGTCGTCGTAAACAATATCGGGCCACAGCTTCTTCCAGCTCGCATTTACGGTTGCAGGTTTCATCTCTTGAAGTGCCTTTTGAATATTCTGCAGGCACGTGGCTATGGTGTACTGCCGCCAGTACGCCTTCAAGTTGAAGTCTTCATCCTCGTCATCTTGGGCAGCATCCACACACGCAACGAGGTCCGCCAAGGTATTCTTCGTGTAGAGGGCCTTGAACGCCCTGATAACCCCCTGGTCCATTGGTTGAATTAATGACGTGGTGTTGGGTGGCAGGAACTCAACCTGAACGCCCTCACGCGACAGGTCAGTTGCGTGTCCACCAGCGTTATCCATAAGGAGAAGGATCTTGAATGGCAAGCCCTTCTCTAAGAGATATTCATGGACTTGCGGGATGAAACACTGGTGGAACCAGTTGGAGGTCAGCATCTTCGTAATCCATGCTTTTTGATTATGCATCCAGTACACGGGAAGGAGATTCTTATTTTTATTTTTCAAAGCGCGAGGATTTTTCGACTTATAAATAAGCCCCGGCTTTAACAAAAATCCAGCAGCATTGCCACACATCACGAGGGTAACGCGATCCTTGAATGCCTTAAAGCCAGAGGCTTTGGCTTCCTCTTTGAACAGGAAAGTTCGCGACGGCATTCTCTTCCAAAACAAGCCGGTTTCATCCATATTAAAGACTTGTTCCGGCTTGTATCCACCTTCAGCGATAATGTTCTTGAAAGTCTGGTTCACGTAAGTTTCAGCAGCGGCAGTGTCAGCGGAAGCAGACTCCCCATGCAGGGAAACGCTTTTCAGGGCGAAGCGTTTCTGAAACTTCGCGAACCATCCTTTGCTTGCGGAAAAACGTTTCTGAGGCTGGGAATCAGTGGATGTCCCTGGTTGAGGATCATCTGCATCATCATCATCTTCAGCATGGTTGCCGTCGTCCTCTTTAGGTTCCTTTGCAGCAAAATTCTCATATAAGCTCAAAGCCTTTGTTTGGATGGTGTTCGTATCCAACGCTATGTTCTTCTTCCGGCAGTCGGCAATCCACACAGCTAAAGCACCTTCCATGCGTACGATCGTTTTATTACGCGTTGTAACGACTCGCTTCGCTGATCTGCTAAAGGTGATTGCAGCAGTCTTTCTAATGTTCGCCTCGTCCTTCTTGATGTAGCGAACGGTGGATTCGTTGATGCCAAAATGGCGGCCGGCGGCCGCGTAACTTCTACCATCTTTTAACATGTCGAGAAGCGTAACCTTCTCAGCTATCGTCATCATCCTTCGGTGGCGTTTAGGCTCACTACCAGCCTTACTAGAAGCAGAACGCTTGGGAGGCATTGTAACAGAAAGTTCAACAAAAAGTTCAACTTAAAACAGTCGCACACAGCACAGATTAAACTTCACAAACTTAAGAACGTCTACTCAGCAATACGCGGAAAGAGAAAGTGAACGATGCAGCCCCGCGAGAACTTTGATGCTGCGGGTAGAAGATGCGGGCAAAACACCAATCACAGGCTAGATAACAAAACTTGAGTTTTGATTCGTCATCTATCAGCGCTTGAACCAATCACAACCCGTCTTAGTACTATGGCGCGTTGGTTACTCATAGAAGATGCCCCCGCGCATACTGAACGTACGTAGATTAAGTACAATACCGTAATAATAATAAATAATGATAATACTGTACAGTAATAATAATAATAATAATGATTAATAATAATAACAATAATAATTTTATTAACAACAACAACAATAATAATAATAACAATAATAATAAAAATTTACGTACGCTATTTTACGCCTCTCTCTCTCTCTCTCTCTCTCTCTCTCTCTCTCTCTCTCTCTCTCTCTCTCTCTCTCTCTCGTACGCTTACAGTATTCGAAATGTGATTTTTGCAACAAAGAATATTATTGGATGCAGTACTGTACTACGTACGTATACATACAAAAGATTCATGGAAAAGAAGCACATCCATTACAGTACACACCATTCTAATATGGTATGACTGCATCTGATTTGCGTTTCATGTTCGATTTAATTTTACTACGTACTGAATTATCGTATGATCACATTCTCTTTTCGTGTTTTATTTCTTTCTGTGCTGAATTATATATCATATGTAATGCAATGAACAATCAGTAAGAGCAGATATTACTAATTACAGTATTAATGGAATTACAGGTAACAAAATATCGTATTTGGTTGTCTTCAGATTTCGCGGTATTTTCGAATTTTCCGGAAAATCCGCGATATGTATATATATATGGGTTATGGGAAAACCCCGCGAAGTGGTGAATCCGCGATTGTCGAACCGCGAAGTAGCGAGGGTTCACTGTATATTGTTAATTTATTCTCATCATTTATTTATTTCCTTTCCTCACTGGGCTATTTTTCCCTGTTGGAGCCCTTGGGCTTATAGCATCTTGCTTTTCCAACTAGGGTTGTAGCTTGGCTAATAATAATAATAATAATAATAATAATAATAATAATAATAAGAGCTGTAAAAATGAAGGAATATCTCGAAGTTCTCGTTCCATCAATGGTGTGACAAATTCTTAATTTGGTTACGATTTGAATCACCATCACTATTATTATTACTAGCCAAGCTACAACCCTAATTGGAAAAGCAAGATACTATAAGCCCAAGGGCTCCAATAGGGAAAAATAGCCCAGAGAGGAAAGGAAATAAGGAAATAAATGAATGATGAGAACAAATTAACAATATATCAATCTAAAAACAGTAAAAACATATATTATTATTATTACTAGCCAAGCTACAACCCTAGTTGGAAAAGCAAGATGCTATAAGCCCAAGGGATCCAATAGGGAAAAATGGCCCAGTGAGAAAAGGAAATAAGGAAATAAATAAATGATGAGAATAAATTAACAATATATCATTCTAAAAACAGTAAGTGTCAAAACAGATATGTCATATATAAACTATTAACAACGTCAAAAACAGATATGTCATATATAAACTATAAAAAGACTCATGTCAGCCTGGTCAACATAAAAACATTTGCTCCTACTTTGAACTTTTGAAGTTCAACTGATTTAACTACCCTAAGATTAGGAAGATCATTCCACAACTTGGTCACAGCTGGAATAAAACTTCTAGAATACTGTGTCGTATTGAGCCTCATGATGGGAGAATAACAACAGGAATGACGTTAAACAGTAAACAAGAACAGAACGTGTACAGTATATCAGCGGGTACACAGAAACCTTTATTAAACTGGAATAAAATTAAAATCAAAACGACCAGTTGAGGCAAAGTATGTCTCCACTATTCAGTATTATCCAACGGCTGAAATCAATTACTCGGTATACTGGTGGAGGAAGCCATGGCTTCCCACTTACTTGCTCGTGACTACCGGCACCTCGACATTTTAACCCTTTTACCCCCGCCATAAGGTTAAATTTCGAGCACATTTTGCTATATAATTTTTTTAAATTGCTCTAACAAGCTTAATTTTTGTCCTAGAGAGGTCAGGTTGGTCTCATTCTTTTGGAAAATGCCTGAAGTTTCTCGTAAAATTATAAAAAAAATGTGAAAATATGTAATTAACAGTGTTTTGCAAGAACGTACCGGTACGTCTTTTGGGGGTGAAAGGGTTAACAGACGAGTTCCTACTGAAAACATTTTAAAGAGCAAGGGTTTGTATCTTCTGCACCGAATAATTATTATTATCATTATTATTATTATTAAATGCTAAGCTACAACCCTAGTTGGAAAAGCAAGATGCTATAAGCCCAGGGGCCCCAACAGGGAAAATAGCTCTTACAGTAACTAAGCTACATCCCTAGTTGGAAAAGCAGGTTGCTATAAGTGAGGACAGGAAATAAGAAAATAAACCACAGAAAAGTATTGAACAACTAAAATATGGGTAAAGGTAGAAGAGACTCTTTAGCTAGGTGAAGGACACTCTAAAATCAAACCACTGTTCTCTAGTCTTGGGTAGTAACATAGTCTCTGTACCATGGTCTTCCACTGTCTTGGGTTAGAGTTCTCTTGCTTGAGGGTACACTCGGGCACACTATTCCATCTAGTTTCTCTTCCTCTTGTTATTTTGAAGCTTTTATAGTTTATATATAAAAAGATTTATTCTAATATTATTTTTCTTAAATCTATATTGTAGTTTTTTCTTATTTCCTTCCCTCACTTGGACATTTTCCCTATTGGAGCCCTTGGGGTTATAGCATTCTGCTTTTCCAATTAGGGTTGTAGCTTAGCAAGTAGTAGTAATAATAATAATAATAATAATAATCATTAACAACATTAAAATAGATCTTTCATAGATATACATACAAACAATAAACAAAAAGGACTCGGAGGGTTGTACAATAGAACCCCAATACTTCCCGTACCTGGATGGGATAAGCCGACTCCTCGGAAATCAGCCGGCAATCGTCGATGATGTACATCATGAGGAAGGCCACCACGGCCGTCATAAAGGCCACAAAAGCGGCCTCCAGGATCTTCTGCCACGGACGAGTTATGTACCTGCCAACGGATTATATTTCAGCGGTTGAAAGGTAAGAGAAATAATCTCTGGACGCTTTATCGGAATAGATATCTCCCTTGCTGAGTAAATTCAACCCTTTGGAACATTAAAGAGATTCCTCTAGGACTATTTAATCTCTGCTTATAAGAAAATAATATATTTTACAGGTAAATAACTTTAGTGTTAACCCTTTTACCCCCAGGCTCTTTGGAAATTTCCAACCCTTAACCCCCAGGGGGTTATTTTTTATCAAGCACATTTTGCAGTATATTTTTTAAATTGCTCTAACAGCCTTAATTTTTGTCATAGAGAGGTCAGGTTGGTCTCATTCTCTTGGAAAATGCCTGAATTTTCTAAAAAAAATTATCAAAAAATATGAAAAAAAGATTTTTATAGCGTTTTTTTTGTAAGGACGTACCAGTACGTCCATGGTGGTAAAGGGATGGCTTTTGTGAAACTTAACAGTACGTCCTTTGGGGGTAAAAGGGTTAAAGACACTCTTCTCGGACTATTTAAACTCTGCTTATAAGAAAATAATATATTTTACAGGTAAATAACTTTAGAGTTAAGATGTGCAAGTTAACCATAGATAAGATTTTATACAAAGACCTCCTAACCGGTATAAATATACGAACCACGGCCCTTCAACACCAGGACCCTTTGATCATGAAGACACTCCTAATATATTCAATCTCCGCTTACCATAAAGTAATAATAAAGTAAAGTATTAATTTCACAAGTAAATAATGTCAGAGTTTAGAAGTACAAGTTAACCACAGATATTTAATACCAAGACCTCCTAACCCGTAAAAACGCACAAACTGCGGCCCCGTGAACCTACTTCATGCGGAAAGCCGTCAATTTCAGGTTGATGTGGTTGTATAGGGCGCCCAAGAGCCCGCCCGAGATCCCCATCAGCACGAAGGGGACGAACTCCCAGATCTCGTACGTGAGGTCGTCGAACTTGCCGAAGTTCAGTAGGCCGTTGAAGGCGAGCTTTCCTGGAATAGAAAAAAGATAGAGAAAAGGGTTATTTCGCAATGAGAGAGAGAGAGAGAGAGAGAGAGAGAGAGAGAGAGAGAGAGAGAGAGAGAGAGAGAGAGAGAGAGAGAGAGGGGGGGGGCATCACAACTGTTATCAGAATTGAAAACTTAGTGAGCCTGGAATAGAAAAAAGGATTATTTAAGGGATTTTCACTAAGGAAAAATCTATTTCAGGGCGAGGGACCTGTGTCGCCCCATGAAATGCTCCTTATAGCACCATTTCTAAGGTATAAATACTGCTAAATATACCAGAGAAAAAAGTTGCATGGAATACAAGGAATAAACCCAGCTCACTCTAATAGTGTTGTATAGTAACTGGGGCGTGTTAGAACCACTACCAGAGGTCCCTTACCAATTAGACCTCTCCTTCCTCAATATTCCCCGATACTACGAGGTGCTGGTCTACATCCTACTGCCCGCTACTACGACTACCTGCTCCCACCCCTACCACTACCCACGCTTCTTCTCGCATTCTCTTCTAGCACCAGTGGTAGCCAGACGGGTTTGTTTTCGTAGCTTTTGTGTTTTCAAGATGTCCGACGTTTTGGAGATCCTTACTCCCAATTTAAGTATTGTAAATATCTGTTTTGATAATTTTAGGTAGCGACACACGTTGAATTAATAATATTGTTAATTTTATCTGTTTTGATAATTCTAGGTAGCGACACACGTTGAATTAATAATATTGTTAATTTTATCTGTTTTGATAATTTTAGGTAGCGACACACGTTGAATTAATAATATTGTTAATTTTATGTTTTGATAATTCTAGGTAGCGACACACGTTGAATTAATAATACAGTATTGTTAATTTTATCTGTTTTGATAATCTTAGGTAGCGACACACGTTGAATTAATAATATTGTTAATTTTATCTGTTTTGATAATCTTAGGTAGCGACACACGTTGAATTAATAATATTGTTAATTTTATCTGTTTTGATAATCTTAGGTAGCGACACACGTTGAATTAATAATATTGTTAATTTTATCTGTTTTGATAATTCTAGGTAGCGACACACGTTGAATTAATAATATTGTTAATTTTATCTGTTTTGATAATTTTAGGTAGCGACACACGTTGAATTAATAATATTGTTAATTTTATGTTTTGATAATTCTAGGTAGCGACACACGTTGAATTAATAATACAGTATTGTTAATTTTATCTGTTTTGATAATCTTAGGTAGCGACACACGTTGAATTAATAATATTGTTAATTTTATCTGTTTTGATAATCTTAGGTAGCGACACACGTTGAATTAATAATATTGTTAATTTTATCTGTTTTGATAATCTTAGGTAGCGACACACGTTGAATTAATAATATTGTTAATTTTATCTGTTTTGATAATTTTAGGTAGCGAGACATGAATTAATAATATTAATTTTAGACTCATCGGCTTTGTGTGATACCTCCCTTACGGGTACGTTTGGAAGCCATTTCGGCGTCGCTACCTCCCGATCTCTTTGTTGTTATGACTTTCAATTAGTTCCTCATACTAATTGTAGATGGTGGATAACGGGGGAGGGTGGGCTGTGGCACCCTAGCAGTACCAGCTGAACTCAGTTGAGTCCCTTGTTAGGCTGGGAGGAACGTAGAGAGGAGAGGTCCCCCCCTTTTTTTTTTTTTTTTTTTTTCATTTGTTGATGTCGGCTACCCCCCAAAATTGGGGGAAGTGCCTTGGTATATGTATGTATGTACTAATTGTAGTCTCATTTATTTTGTTAGGCCATCACAAACTGTTATCAGAATTAAAAACTTAGAGAGAGTCATATTTGGAACACAGTAGACATCAAACATACCAACTTTATACTTATGAAATATACTCATGACATATTTCAGTATATTATTTAAAGTACTTTTAAAAAATATGGTATATTTCCACGTGTAAGAAAAACTTTAGATGAGACGAGGTAAAAAATTAGGGCAAAATTTCAATCAATTTATCCGATATCTGCAGTATAATATGACAGTTGGCTTACAAAACTATCTTTGTATAACATTATGATTACTAGCTAAGCTACAACTTTAATAAAATAAATAATTTAATGCAGAAAGCAAGAGGATATCTGCAATATGAAATTGGACTACACATTGATATTTAAAGTTGAAAATAATCGGCATGCAAGTTATGCGAAGACTAACCCTTTTACCCCCAGGCTATTTGGAACTTTCCAACCCTTAACCCCCAGGGGTTATTTTTTTTTCAAGCACATTTTGCAGTATATTTTTTTTAAATTGCTCTAATAGCATTAATTTTTGTCATAGAGAGGTCAGGTTGGTCTCATTCTCTTGTAAAATGCCTGAATTTTCTCAAAAATATTATCAAAAATATGAAAAAAAAAATATTTATAGCATTTTTTTGCATGGACGTACCGGTACGTCCATGGGGGTAAAGGGATGAGTTTTGTGAAACGTACCAGTACGTCCTTTGGGGGTAAAAGGGTTAATATGAAATTGGACTACACATTGATATTTAAAGCTGAAAATTATCGGCAAGCATTTTATGCAAAGACTAATCTAGGACAAAACCTAATAAAATTTCCCTCACAAACAATTCCTTGGTACCTATCGAATTTAGAAGTTTGGGACTTTCTGTATTTTCAAAATATAAACTAACTACCGACGACCAGAACGAGCGAAGCTTACCCGGCACGCCATTATAGACGGACAGGACGAAGTTCAGGGTGAAGCCGGAAACCATGGCGCAGAAGAAGACCCTCCAAGTGAGACCCTGGTTCCAGAAACTCGCGCCCTCCTCCAGGGAAAAAAGGACGCCACCTGTAGAAGGAGGAAAAGAAAGTAATGCAGAATATGTGAATATCTTTACATAGTCGATAGGTTTTTAATTATTTAAGCTGTTTTGAAAACCTTCTTGTGAAGTGTGTGGGTTATTCAAATGGTCTGGAGACCTTGAAATGTCTTAGATTTCATCCACATAATAGTTTTCATTCATCGAGGGTTAAGACATGAACCATATCTCTACACAGTCATATGTCTTGTTTGCAATCTAGGGAGAATCATGTCTTGTTGGCAATCTAGGGAGAATCATGTCTTGTTAGCAATCTAGGGAAAATCAAGTCTTGTTTGCAACCTAGGGAGAATCATGCCTTGGCAATCTAGGGAGAATCAAGTCTTGTTAGCAATCTAGGGAGAATCATGCCTTGTTGGCAATCTAGGGAGAATCATGCCTTGTTGGCAATCTAGGGAGAATCATGTCTTGTTAGCAATCTAGGGAGAATCATGCCTTGTTTGCAATCTATCAAAATCTGCCTTGTCGGCAATCTAGTGCAATACACGACTTTTAACCTCCCTACGTCTTCTCTCCGTGATTTGCTAGCTATTTTTAGTTATAAGTTCCTTTGAAATTACTCCTACATTTTAAACTTCATTTAAACTACCTATCCAACTACAACGCTATCAATCTCCACACAGAGTCTTCGCTTACCGACGGGAGCGCCAAAAGCAGCCGCGACCCCAGCAGCCGCCCCAGCCGAGACGAAGTCCCTCTTCTCGTGGTCTTCCCGGAAGTACTCGAAGACCTTGAAGTCGAAGCCGAACGAGGTGGTCTTTCCCTGTGATAAGCCCGCCGCTATGACGGCCCCGGAGTGGATCATGGGTCCTTCCTGAAAGGTTGAAGAAGAAGATTTATCGTTGTTCGGAAGTCCCCTAGATAGGAGCTTTCAAAGATAGAGAAGAAGATAGATGTGGCACAGATGAGAATGTTGAGATGGATACGTGGGGTGACAAGAAGAGATAAGATACGGAATGAGGTAATTAGGGGTACCACAGGAGTAAGAAAACTATCAGATAAGATCCAAGAAAGTAGACTGAGGTGGTATGGTCATGTCATAAGAAGAGATGAACAGTATATTGGGAGGAGAGTGATGGAAATGGAGGTACAGGGAACGAGAAGGAGAGGGAGACCAAAGCGAAGGTGGGTGGACTGTATCAAGGATGACCTTTGATCAAAGGGATTAACCGGTGATGAGGTGTGGGACAGAGGTAGATGGAGAAAGCTGGCCAGAAACATTGACTCCACATAAAAGTGGGAAAAGATGCAGACAAAGGATTAACCGGTGATGAGGCGTGGGACAGAGGTAGATGGAGAAAGCTGGCCAGAAACATAAACTCCACATAAAAGTGGGAAAAGATGCGGACAGAGAAAGTGATATTTTGTAGAAGTGGAACTTCTGTAGATATAAAATAAAAGTTTATTCTTGTATTGTTTGAATATGACAAATTCGAAGATAATTTGTATTTTTCCTAACCATACAAACCTTAGCTATTTACAAAGGGTTATTACTTTTAGCGTAGCTGAAATGGCGAGCCATTAGAATTTAACGAGGGTGTATTACCCCCGCGCTAGTTAGCGGGGGGGTAAGGGAGTGGTAGCTAGCTACCCCTCCTCCCCCTCACACACAGGTGAATACTCACTTTCACTTAGAGGTAGGACTTGTCTTGGGGGACAGGGCTGGCGGGCAAATATGTGTAAATAGCTAAGGTTTGTATGGTTAGGAAAAATACAAATTATCTTCGAATTTGTCATTTGTTCCGTAACCGAAATACAAACCACGCTATTTACAAAGGGTGACTTATCCCTTAGGAAGGGTGGAAAGTCCCCAGCCATACTGGCTTTGGCTTTACCCGGGGACTCAGAATCCGAGTGAGTCGCACTCGAGAAAAGGAGTCCCTGCACCTCACAAGTTCCTTGCACCGCAAGGAACCATGTGGCCTACGTAAGCTTGTGTGTGAAGGAAGAAGTGTGACCCGTCTTAGGCAGTTGACCTGGAGTTCCAGAAGGAACTCTGGGTTAAGACGTTCCCAATACCACCTCGTCAGGGTATGGGGGACGCGACAGTATTGACTCAATACTCGGAACACAAGGAAGCATGGTTTACCTGCAGAGGTTCGAGGTCAGCTATGCAGAGACCAGGATGCTGCTTCCCTGTAGAGGGGATGATGAAGAAAGAAGTAAGGGCCAGACATACTTCTTTCGTTCATGCAGACTAAAACCTGATAACAATGCCCTCAACCTTCTGCTACCTGTCCAAAAAGGAGCCTGAGGTTAGACCAGCTGTTGTGTAGCCACCACAGAGCGATAGAAAACGTATCGAGACTCCTGTGGGTCACGCCCTGCAGGAAGCGGGCTGCGAAGGTCATCAGACGCTTCCAGACTCCAGCTTGTAGCACCTGCGTCACAGAGTAGTATTACTCGAAGGCGAGGGACGTTGCGATGTATCCAACATCGTGCTGTAGGGCGACGTGACGGGGGAGGGTCTGAAGACAGGTCGAGATGAATGTCCTTGAGTCCGGGCTGAAGAGGTATACTGGTGACTCTCCCCCCATGTCCTCCTTGTGTTCCCAAATCGGCTGCAACTGGGGCCAAACTGCAGCTGTTCCCAGCGCTAACCTCTCGATTCCTGTACTGGCAAGAAAGAGAAGGTCTTGGGACATCAGACACAGAATGGAGACTCAAAATCTTGAATGAATCGGACCGAAGGGTCGGGACCCTCAGATTCTGAGTCTAGCCAACAACTCAGGAGCGAGCCTGAATGTTGCCTTCCACTCTTCCTTAGAAAGGGGGGGAGTAGTAAGAGACCAAGAAGATTGCTTACACACTGGCCGTGGCCAGAGTGAGCAGAAGACCCAGGGCGGAATACAATCCGAGGCCTGTCGTAAAAGGGTCTTGAGAAGATCTCTTAAAGGACTAAAAGTCCGAGCCATGCTCCAAGTTGGAGGTCTTCCTCCGACTAGGGCAGGGACGATCGTAGCTTCGCATGAGCGAGGATAGATCCAGCGGGCAGGAAAAAGTTATTCCTTTAAGCCTGAAGGTCAGGGAAAGGCTGAGCGACAGGCTTCATTGCCAAGAGCGGAAAGGAGTTTCCTCCCGCCGAAAGGCAATAAGACCGTTATTGCTGGAGAAGAGGCCTCACGGGAAGAGGTATATCTCCCACGGCACCAACCACCTTAGACTCTTCACTTTGCCTGGGAGACCCCTGTGGATGACTATCGCAGATGACGCGACCTCCGTACCGCGACTGTAGCGGGTTGTCTCTTCTAGAGGAGGAAGCGTAGTGTCTCCAGGCATGAAGCCGAAGCGACGCCCCGGTTCGGGAGAGATGTCGCAGTGTGGTTGCTTGAGTAGTCTGCGCCGTGGGAGAAGCTCTCCCGGGAGTTCCGTCAGGGGAAGCAGAGGGTCCAGAAACCGTTCTGCACATAGTCCCAGTGGAGCTCTCCCATTGAAAGGTTGACAGACAACCTGGTTTTGTTGAGACCCATTGTCCGCAGACAAAAAGGAGGGAAGAGCAGGCGTCGAAGTTGTCCCACCATCACCGGAATGCATCTTGCCAGAGTCTCGGGGTCTGAGACTGGGGGGAAAACTAGCGGAAGCTTGAGGTTCCAAGCTGTCGCGATCAGGTCCCCCAGACCAGCACTTGCTGGTTACCCAAGGTCAAAGACCCCTAGGTACACTCTCTATATGAGGCTCTGCTCGGATAGTCTGAGAGAAACATTCCCCTGCCTGGAATGAGAGAGCCGATGGTGGAATTGAGAGAATCTCAATCATCCCGATATCTCTACTGCAAGATGTGAAGGTGTGAAAATGCGTCCCCTGCTGGTTAGCATGAAGTCGACACGCAACGGGGCGACTTGGCAGGAGCGGTAGGATCTGAAGAGGGGCCAGACTAAGGCCCTTAAGCCTGCCTGAATGATGGAGAGGTATCCTTCAGGTCTTGACCATAGGCCTGGACCGGAACATGCCCCCCCCCCTTTCCTTTGACGAGTCCGAGAACCGCATCAAGAATGTGGGGAAAGGACGAGAATATCCACTACCATCAAGAGGCTCCATAGGTCAACACCCATTGCAGGTTTAATAGTTCCGCTGGTCCCATAGGGCCAGGGAGTCCGGTTAAACATTGCCTGAAGCCACCGGAACTTGGATCGCCCCACATGGAACTTATCCTGAGGCGACCGTTCGGACTATAAACGGGTCAATGAGGAAAGAAGAACTAGGAAACGTTCCAAGGTAGGGCTGAAAACTCTGCTTGACTGAGAACAGGTACTGCGACTCTCCTCAGTCTTGCCACGGTGAACCGATAGGAAGGCTCGGAGGATGTGGTAACAGAATCTGGCGTCCCCAGGTGGTCACCCATCCAAGTACCGACGTTGCTTAACCTCGCTGGACGGACGAGAAGCGGGGTTTCCAACGTGGTAAGGCGGTTGACTCAATATCATGGCCAGATACTCCAGATGTTGAGGCAGAGGAAGAGAAGGCTCCAAGCAAAATACCATGAGCCCACACTCATGGTCAGCATTCGGAAGCTTTTCCCGGCGCTGAAGAAGGTCGAAACCCGAGCCTACCGGAGTTGACCAGCCCTCCAAACAGCAGAGGAGGCGGAAGTCTGCACCTGAGCGGCCAAGAGGAAGGCAGGGAGAGTTCTCTGGGGAACCAAACCTGCTATGCCACGGCGGGATAGCCACACTGCATCGTAAGCAGGAATACTTGCAGTTTAGGCTGAATTCGACGAGCACCCTGGAAGATGGATGGAATGGAAACTGAAAGTACCCGTCCTTCCGATCCAGGGTTAAAGGAGTCCTGTCGCCTCGTTACCAGTCTGATCGATTCTGCTGGTCTACGCTGGCCGAAGTTTGTTCGACAAACTTGATCAGGGCTGAGAGGTCGACTATGGACATCCCCTCTCAGATCCTTCCTTACAAGAAAGGATCGACTGAGGGGGCCGGGGGTGAAGCCGTCGATGATCCTAAGGAAGACCTTCGCCTAAGGTATGGATCATTCTGCCCAACCGGGCAACTCTGCTGATGCTATGGCATAGAGGTTCAGAGACACTGAATTCGCTGACAGAGACGGCAGGCGCGATATCCTTGGCTACTCACAGAGATTGTGCGGGAATGGGCATCGGGAAGCTGTCATTCGGATGAGTAACCTTAAGCATCCTCCCAGCGAAAAAACCTGCAATCCTAGAGTTCGTGAACTCCTTTTAGGACTATGCCCCCCCGGGGGAGTCTCCCGTGCCATCTGTTCCTGACAGGAGGAAACTGCAATTGGACACCTTGTCCCAGTTGTCGTAGCCGATAACTTAGGCCGACGTGGTTGAAAGAAAAGGGAGCTGGAGCCCTGCAGAGTCTGGAAGAAAGCGCCTTGGAGGAGTGAAACCGGAAGTCGATTTACTCCGCACAGCAGATGTTTAAGTCTCTGTCCTTGGGCAAAGACAAAACTCTTCTCAAGGATGGAAGGGTGTCTGAGGTCGTTGACCTCCACAGATGAGACACCCGAAGGAAGCCTTCAGTCAGCGCGTCCAGATGGTACAACATCGAGCTTGTCCGCAAGTAGATACTTAACGACGAAAGGCCAAGGTGCCTGAGCTCGAGAGGAGGAAAGTACCCTTGATCTTCCTGTAGCTTCCTTGAACCAAACCTCGGGCCGTAACCGAGGAGGGAAAGAACCTGGTAAGCTCCCAGAGGAAGAGGTAAGCAGTCACCCCTTGTCCGATGGAGAAATCTTCAACGGAAAGCCCCCCCGCCAAAAATCCTTCCAGGGCGGGAGAAGGAGAGAGTACTCGTGCAGGAGAGGGGACCCTCGAGACCGACCTCTTGGGAACCAATTCGCCCTGGGGGAAGTCACCACGAAGTCCACACCTCTCTTTCTCTTCAGCGTAGGAGAGACAGCCGCTGGTTTGTTACCCTGGCCGGTGAGTGCTGGTTTCATAAACCTCATTAACGCCCGTGCCAGCGGATCAAACCATGTCTGCTGCTCCAAGGACACAGAGTCCGAAATCCTCGCTAAGGTGAAAGGGATCGGGCGATCCTTTGGAGAGGACACGACGGTTCCTGCCTGAAAGAAGGTGGGAAGAATGCTGTACTGACCTGTCTTCGTCCTGCACTACCAACCTGTGCTTGGATGGAGGTGATCCCGAGTGCCGCCTAGGAGCACGCGTCCCTGCTGCTACCACCGGCTGTGGAATTCGCCGCGAACTATGGTCGCGCGAGGGCGAACGGTCGCGCGAGGGCGAACGGTCGCGCAAAGGCGAATGGTCGCGCGGGCGCACAGGCGAGTGGTCGCGCGGGCGCGCAGGCGAGCGGTCGCGAGGGCGCGCAGGCGAGCGATCGCGCGGGCGCGCAGGCGAGCGATCGCGCGGGCGCGCAGGCGAATGGGCGTGACGGCGAGGGATCGTGCTGCCGCGTAGGTGAAGAAGATCGCTGGCGGTAAGCGATGGCGAGCAGCATGTGTAGGTGAATGATCGCGTGATAGGGTGCGATGGTGATCAGCATCCGCAAGAGGGCGAGCGTTCAGGGTTGTGCGATGAGGAGCAGCATGCGTAAGCGGGCAATCGTGCAGGGTTGTGCGATGGCGAGCAGCATGCGCAGGTGAATGATCGCGTGAAAGGGTGCGATGGTGATCAGCATCCGCAAGAGGGCGATCGTTCAGGGTTGTGCGATGAGGAGCAGCATGCGTAAGCGGGCAATCGTTCAGGGTTGTGCGATGGCGAGCAGCATGCGCAGGTGAATGATCGCGTGAAAGGGTGCGATGGTGATCAGCATCCGCAAGAGGGCGATCGTTCAGGGTTGTGCGATGAGGAGCAGCATGCGTAAGCGGGCAATCGTTCAGGGTTGTGCGATGGCGAGCAGCATAGGCAGGTGAATGATCGCGTGAAAGGGTGCGATGGTGATCAGCATCCGCAGTTGAGGGTCGCGCGATGGCGATCAGCATCCGCAGTTGAGGGTCGCGCGATGGCGATCAGCATCCGCAGTTGAGGGTCGCGCGATGGCGATCAGCATCCGCAGTTGAGGGTCGCGCGATGGCGATCAGCATCCGCAGTTGAGGGTCGCGCGATGGCGATCAGCATCCGCAGTTGAGGGTCGCGCGATGGCGATCAGCATCCGCAGTTGAGGGTCGCGCGATGGCGATCAGCATCCGCAGTTGAGGGTCGCGCGATGGCGATCAGCATCCGCAGTTGAGGGTCGCGCGATGGCGATCAGCATCCGCAGTTGAGGGTCGCGCGATGGCGATCAGCATCCGCAGTTGAGGGTCGCGCGATGGCGATCAGCATCTGCAGTTGAGGGTCGCGCGATGGCGATCAGCATCCGCAGTTGAGCTAGTAGCTGGCGAACCATGTTCCTTCAGAAGTGTTGGAGAACGTTGGCGTGCCAGCTGTAACACACGTGGGCGATCCGGAGATCGCTGGCGAGCTGATGATCGCTGACGAGCTGACGATCGCTGGCGAGCTGATGATCGCTGACGAGCTGATGATCGCTGACGAGCTGATGATCGCTGACGAGCAGAAGGCTACGCGTGGAAGCCTGCGCAAAGAAGAAGAGTCCTTGACCCCGACCTGAACCGAAGTTCTAGATCGCGAGGGCGAACGTGGGCGCACAGGGCACGTAACAGGAACCGCAGGGAAGATCATCTTGAAAGCGCTGACGAACAGGAGAGCGCTGACGAACAGAAGGGCGCGCAGGGAAACCCTGACACGCAAGGGAAGAACCCCCGTGGGGGCAACCCTTTGCCCCGAAGGGATCGTTGTCCGCCGGGAGACTGATGTCCGTCGGAAGACCGCTGTCCGTCGGGAAGACCGTTGTCCGTCGGGAAGACCGTTGCCCGTCGGAAGACGAGATTAGACTGCTGTCCATCTGCACCAAGACGGAAGATCGAGAAAAAGAAGTTGTAGGCTGCAAACGGAGATTCAAAAAGGCGCCTCAAGCACCCTTATAGGGAGATGAGAGGCCCTTACGACGAGGCGGACGGAGGGCCTTACGGCGAGGGAGGCCAACAGCAACAGCAACAGAAGAAACCTCCGAAGAGGAGTCTCTATGAGTGTACTCTCTCGCGAACGAAAGAGAAACACTTCGTGGAAGAGACTGGTCAGCCAGTGACCTAAAAGGGGCAATCCTCCGAAGAGGAGCTCCTGCAGTTGCCCAGCCCCTTGAGCGAAACTGCAGGTGCGACCGCTCAGCACCAAGAGCATAGTCGCACGAAAAAAAGGCAAGAGAAGAACCCCCCAAAAGAGGAAAAGCTCAAGCCTGGACAGGAAAAAACTTCCCTCGGAAGGAAAGTTATCCGCCCAAGGAGGCAAGCCTCCTGACTGTTCTAAAATGAACTGGAGAGCTGTCCGTCGACACGGGAGTACTACCAGTAGAAGGAGACACGCCCCTAACGACAATACAAGGGGGGAGGCAGCAACAGCCGAATCCCCAGGACTCAACCAGACAGCTCACACCGTTGCTATATTACAGAAACGAACTAGATCGGTAACTGTAAAAAAATAAAACAAATAATATTAGTACACATTCATTCCCCCGGGAAGGCTCCGAAGAGGAATCCCGAGGAAAAGGAACAAGAATTACACAACAGGCACGTGCCCTCACAACCACTTACACTCGCGGAAGGAGAGCTGTAACCAAAACAGAATTATAACAATTATAATTATGTAACTATGTAATTATGTAATTTAAAAATGAATGAACACTAAAGAAAAAAACGAAAACCCCGAAAGGAATCGTTCTACAAGCTGAAAAATTAACAACTACAATTAGATTCATAAACTAATTGAGACAAAATGTACGGCGTAGCAACCCCACCCACACGGGAAGGAAGCTACAAGGGCGTAGTAAAACATAGTAAAAGGGTGAACGACCTCAAGAGAGAGAGAGAGAGAAAGACCGAAGTCAAACTCGATCGCAACCCATAAAATTAGGCCGTGGTGGCCTAACTGCCGAGGCCTCCACGTAGATATCGTACACTACACACACACATCTGAAAAGGAAACTTACTTATTTCTATACTCAAATATATATACAAACATGAAAACATGTTTACATATATATTGAGTAAAAGAAAAGTAAGCGATTAAGTAAAGACAAAACAGACAATGGCTGCCAAGCGAGGACCAAGACAGAGACGTCTGTCACAGTCCGAGCCAAAAGTGAAAGTGAGTATTCACCTGTGTGTGAGGGGGAGGAGGGGTAGCTAGCTACCACTCCCCTACCCCCCCGCTAACTAGCGCGGGGGTAATACACCCTCGTTAAATTCTAATGGCTCGCCATTTCAGCTACGCTAAAAGTAATAACCCTTTGTAAATAGCGTGGTTTGTATTTCGGTTACGGAACAACTGACTTTTTTATGCATAACTGATACCACCCATGTCTAGTCCTTACGGAAAAGTGGTTGAAGAATTGCTATTGTTTTTAAGTCCTAGCGTAAGAGCTTTCAAAGAAAGAATGTAATTTAAAACCAGCTTGATATAAAGTTATTAAACTTTAGATTGAATAAAAGTGTAAAGTAAAACTTGCCTGATACCGATTTATTACTCCAAGTGATATTTTGTAAGAGTGAAACTCCTATAGATATGTACAGGGTGACACAAAAAAAACAGTCATCACCTAAACTTGAATAACTTTCAAAATAAATAATCAATTCCTTTTATTTTTCAGATTTATCAAGAAAAATTAATCTTCTAATAGTCTACTAAATTCGACCTTCGAGATGCCATGGACTACTGAGGAAAAGACATTTATAGTTGGGCATATGTCTGGTTTTCGGTCGAGGCACATTTTCTGTTTTCAGGTCACGTGAACTCGAAGAACAATATCTTCTGGGGTAGCACACCCCCTGAGCACTGTCTGCAAAGGCCATTACACTCTGTGAAGTGCACTGCCTGGGTCGCCATTTCCATACATGGAATCATTGGAGCATTCTGGATTGAGGACAACGAGCAGTCTGTGACAATCAACAGTGATATGTCCAGGTGCTTGGCAAGTTCTGGACGGCGCTTGGACGATGGAGAGGAGTCGTCGGGGTCCTCCAGTGGTTCAAACGAATCATTGGCATGGCTACAGCAACGTTTCCCTGACCGACTGATCAGCCGCAGGTGTGACCCGGAGTGGTCGCCGCATTCACTGGACCTGAACCCCCCAGATTTTTATCTCTGGGGATACCTTAAGGACAGGGTATATGGAAACAGTCCCCAGACTATCCCTAACCTGAAGGCAGCAATCACAGCAGCAATAAGATTGATCCCAAGGGAGGAATGCGGGAGGATCATCGAGAACTTTGCCCGCCGCATCCAAATGTGCCTGCAGCGCCGGGGAGCTCATTTGGAGCTACACTGGCTTGACCTAATGGAGCTAAAGTTTTGTATCGATTTAAATAAAATTTTGGAAGTTATTAGTTTTTTGGTGACGACCGTTTTTTTGTCACCCTATATATTTTTCTAAGCTACTTATATTTAAATCTTTAACTTTTTCTATAACTCTGTTACCACATCAAGTCTTACGTTTATAATTCTTAAAACTATTTAAGTCGTAGACCTCAACGACTTAAGTTGGAGGATTTCGGAAATTTATTTTCCGACACGTCAAACCATCCGAAATGATTCAAAATTGAAAGTACTAGAATAAAGTGTAAAGCAGATATAAATTAACTATATAAAACATTGTGTCGTCATTCTAAAACGAGAGAAATAATAATGATTTACTTCAGTATCCCCTATATGAGAATTATTGATAAGGTTAGGCTCTTGATTAATATTGAAGACAGAAAAGTGAATGTATGTATGTAGATTATGACACGCCATCATCATCATCTCCTCCTACGCCTATTGACGTAAAGGGCCTCGGTTAGATTTCCCCAGTCGTCTCTATCTTGAGCTTTTAATTCAATACTTCTCCATTCATCATCGCCTACTTTGCACTTCATAGTCCTAAGCCATGTAGGCCTGGGTCTTCCAATTCTTCTAGTGCCTTGTGGAGCCCAGTTAAACATTTGGTGAACAAATCTCCCTTGGGAAGTGCGAAGAGCATGCCCAAACCATCTCCATCTACCACTCGTCATGATCTCTTCTACATATTGCACTCGAGTAATCTCTCTTATAGTTTAATTTCTAATCCTGTCCTGCCATTTAACTCCCAATATTCTTCTGAGGACTTTGTTCTCAAATCTACTAAATTTATTGGAGATTGTTATATTGTCAGACCATGACTCGTGTCCACAGAGTAACAACGATCTCACTAAAGTGATATATAGTCTGATTTTTATATGAAATTTTAGGCGATTTGATTTCAAAATTTTACGTTATGTCTAATGTACAATATAAGTAGATGTGTTTGATTCTGTCCGTAATACTCGGTTTATTTCATAGTCGCTATTATTATTATTATTATTATTATTATTATTATTATTATTACTTGCTAAGCTTTGATTTGTCAAGGACCTCCTACTTTATTCATGAGCTCACGAATCTACGTGGCTTCGATTATCACACGCCACAAACTGGTTCGCTAACCTCTACAAAAAACCATCCCAACAGACTCCGCTGTCGTTTCAAAGGACCCGACAGACTCCGCTGTCGTTTGAAAGGACCCGACAGACTCCGCTGTCCTTTCAAAGGACCCGACAGACTCCGCTGTCGTTTCAAAGGACCCGACAGAATCCGCTGTCGTTTCAAAGGACCCGACAGACTCCGCAGTCGTTTCAAAGGACCCGACAGACTCCGCAGTCGTTTCAAAGGACCCGACAGACTCCGCAGTCGTTTCAAAGGACCCGACAGACTCCGCCGTCGTTTCAAAGGACCCGACAGACTCCGCTACCGTTTCAAAGGACCCGACAGACTCCGCTGTCGTTTCAAAGGACCGGACAGACTCCGCTGTCGTTTCAAAGGACCGGACAGACTCCGCTGTCGTTTCAAAGGACCGGACAGACTCCGCTATCGTTCCCAAGGACCCGACAGACTCCGCTGTCGTTTCAAAGGACCCGACAGACTCCGCTATCGTTCCAAAGGACCCAACAGACTCCGCTATCGAAAGTAAAAGTACAGCTTACCTTTCCAACGGCCAATCCGCCGAGGACAGACATGATGACGCCGGTGGCTTTAGCAGCGAGTGTCTTGATCCTGACCACGCGGGGGACCTTCACGCCGTTGAGGTAACACTTGACTTGCGGGATGCCGCTGCCCGCTGCCATGGGCTGAAAGAGGAGCGGAGGTGAGTCAGGAGTTTATTAACGGTCGTAAATCCTGTCTAAAAGGATTCAACTGGTTTGAAAGTATATTTAGAAGTCCTATTAGCTCTTTTACCCCCAAGGTAAGGTTAAATTTCGAGCAGATTTTGCTATATATATTTTTTTAAATTGCTCTAACAGCCTTAATTTTTGTCATAGAGAGGTCAGGTTGGTCTCATTCTTTTGGAAAAGGCCTGAAGTTTCTCATAAAGTTATAAAAAATATGCAAAAACATATAAATAACAGTGTTTTGCAAGAACGTACCGGTACGTCCTTTGGTGGCGAAAGGGTTAAATCTAGCTGTGCAAAATATGAATCCTAAATTTGCAAAAAGGATTCTATAAAAAATAATCAAATGCTGACACCTCTCTCTTTCTATTTCTCTCTTTCTCCATCTTATATTTCTCCCTAATATCTGTCACTCGCATGCAATATGAACTAAATCAACATTATCCATATCAAATAAATACTGGATGACTTCTTCTTCTTCTTCTTTGTCTACATCTTTTCCCACTTCTATGTGGAGTCGATGTTTCTGGTCAGCTTTCTCCATCTACCTCTGTCCCACACCTCATCGCTGGATGACTATCCTGTACTATTACTATTGTAAAAATGATTCCTCGCACAAAATATTTACGACATCTTGAAGCAAAAAAGGATCTCTATATAATTACGGTATCTTCAAACTTAGGTCAAGACCAACGAAGGGTTTAGGATGAAAATCGTAATATACTTTGAATTTACTTTGAGCTAAAAAATCATTAAAATCATCAAGATTAACTTTCTGTAAGTAAGAAACTTAAATGATTAATAACTTACAAGAAAAGTTTCTACTGAGTAAAATAAAGTCAAATGATCCCTTTCGCCCCCAAAGGACGTACCGGTACGTTCTTGCAAAACGCTCTTATTTACGTGTTTTTGATAACTTTATGAGAAACTTCAGGCCTTTTCCAAATGAATGAGACCAACCTGACCTACCTCTGACAAAAATTAACCCTTTTACCCCCAGGCTATTTGGAAATTTCCAACCCTTAACCCCCAGGGGTTATTTTTTATTCAAGCACATTTTGCAGTATATTTTTTTTCAAATTGCTCTAACAGCCTTAATTTTCGTCATAGAAAGGTCAGGTTGGTCTCATTCTCTTGGAAAATGCCTGAAGTTTCTCAAAAAATTATCAAAAATATGCAAAAAAAAATTTAAATAGCATTTTTTCGCAAGGACGTACCGGTACGTCCATGGGGGTAAAGGGATGAGTTTTGTGAAACGTACCAGTACATCCTTTGGGGGTAAAAGGGTTAAAGCTGTTAGAGCAATTTTAAAAATATATATAGCAAAATGTGCTTGAAATTTAACCTTCCCTTAGGGGTAAAAGGGTTAAGTACTGTAACCATATTTAGATAAAGAAATAAACACCGAAAGTCAGGATCCACCGTACCTCTACCACAGACCCCATGATCGCAGCCACCAGGACCGGCCCGACATTCAGCGCCCCCCAGAGAAAGAAGGCGATGACCAGCGTGCCGTACAAGACGCCCTCGTCCGTGTCTGCTCTCGGCGTTAAGGAAAACCGGTCGGGATGAGCTCCCTACGTACGCTTAAAGATTTCTTGAGTGCTGAAGTATGAGTATTGATACATATCTCAAAAGGGTTACTGACATCTAATAATAATGGTTCGTAAAAGAATATAGGTCTTCAATTTACATTTGGATACAAACATAAATACGACTGAAATCATTACTCTGATATCGGATCCAAAGTTCAAGATGAAATACTGGTGATAAAATAATATACAATTCGACGCGGTAAGAAAGAAGACGTTTGCACTATGAAACGGGACAATATGTTAACCTTTCCAGGTAACACAAATCAAATTGAAATCGTAACACGGATATCTTATCAAAACTTCATATTGAAATACAGTACTGTAATAAAAAAACATAATTCGACACGGTAAGAACGACGACGTTTGCAATATGAATTGGGACTACTTGTCGACTTCTGCAACTATAGTCCATTTCTTTCAGCGAATCATATTTGCACCGACTCGCAACGGTGCCCTTTAAGCTCGGAAAAGTTTCCTGGTCGATGATTGGTTAGAATGATCTTGTCCAACCAATCGGCGATCAGGAAACTTTTCCGAGCTAAAAGGGCACCGCTGCGAGTCGGTGCAAATACGACTCGCTAAAAGAAATGGACTATAGATATCGTAGGCATGCGAGTTAAGCCATGCCTATCTTAGGCAAAAATTTAATACAATTACCTACAAACAGCTTCATGGAACATATTAAGTTTATAAGAACCTTTTACATCTTGAGACAGTGGTACTTATACTCAAGATTTCAAAGTTCTGATATTATTTCATAAAAGGATACATCTCTTCAGCCAGTGGTACTTGAACTTCGAGAGTTCTCGGATGCAGATGTCTATGACGCACGCCACCAGCGCGGTCAGGATGCCTATGACCATCACCACTAGCCAGCGCATGGCGTCCTTCTTCATGACGAACGGGTAGCCGTTTTTCCGTTCTTCGTCCAGCAAGACGGAGTTCACGTTTGTGTCGTAGTCCAGGCTCTGAAATAGAGGGAAGTTAAATATTATTATTATTATTAGTAGTAGTAGTAGTAGTAGTAGTAGTAGTAGTAGTACCATCTGAACCCAGTTGAGTCCCTTGTTAGGCTCGAGGAACGTAGAGAGTAGAGGTCCCCTTTTTGTTTTTGTTTTTGTTTCATTTGTTGATGTCGGCTACCCCCCAAAATTGGGGGAAGTGCCTTGGTATATGTATGTATGTATTATTATTATTACTAGCTAAGCTACAACCCTATTTGGAAAAGCAGGATGCTATAAGCCCGAGGACTCCAACAGAGAAAAATATCCTAGTGAGGAAAGGAAAGAAAGAAATAAACTTGGAGAGAAGAAATGAACAACCAAAATAAAATATTTTAATTATTATTATTATTATTACTAGCTAAGCTACAACCCCAGTTAGAAAAGCAGGATGCCATAAGCCCGAGGACTCCAACAGAGAAAAATATCCTAGTGAGGAAAGGAAATAAAGAAATAAACTTGGAGAGAAGAAATGAACAACCAAAATAAAATATTTTAAGAACAGTAACAACATTAAAATAGATCTTTCACATATAATCAATAAAAACAATAATAAAAAAACAGAGGAAGAGATAAAAGATAGAGTAGTGCGCACGAGTGTACCCTCAAGCAAGAGAACCCTAGTTTAAGACTATTCAGACTCATTTACTAGCTAAACTAATCCCTGATTTTGCTGTAACTAGTCAAGCTAGTTAATACTCAAGACTGGTCATCAGTTAAACAGATACAAAAGTAACCAGATCATCAGGTCATCAAATAACATTTCACCAGTTCAAACAGGTCATCAATAAACATTTCACCAGTTTAAACAGGTCATCAATAAACATTTCACCAGTTTAAACAGGTCATCAATAAACATTTCACCAGTTTAAACAGGTCATCAATAAACATTTCACCAGTTTAAACAGGTCATCAAATAACATTTCACCAGTTTAAACAGGTCATCAATATATATTTCACCAGTTTAAACAGGTCATCAATAAACATTTCACCAGTTTAAACAGGTCATCAATAAACATTTCACCAGTTTAAACAGGTCATCAATAAACATTTCACCAGTTTAAACAGGTCATCAATAACATTTCACCAGTTTAAACAGGTCATCAATAAACATTTCACCAGTTTAAACAGGTCATCAATAAACATTTCACCAGTTTAAACAGGTCATCAATAACATTTCACCAGTTTAAACAGGTCATCAATAAACATTTCACCAGTTTAAACAGGTCATCAATAAACATTTCACCAGTTTAAACAGGTCATCAATAAACATTTCACCAGTTTAAACAGGTCATCAATAAACATTTCACCAGTTTAAACAGGTCATCAATAACATTTCACCAGTTTAAACAGGTCATCAAATAACATTTCACCAGTTTAAACAGGTCATCAATAAACATTTCACCAGTTTAAACAGGTCATCAATAACATTTCACCAGTTTAAACAGGTCATCAATATACATTTCACCAGTTTAAACAGGTCATCAATATACATTTCACCAGTTTAAACAGGTCATCAATAACATTTCACCAGTTTAAACAGGTCATCATAAACATTTCACCAGTTTAAACAGGTCATCAATAACATTTCACCAGTTTAAACAGGTCATCAATAAACATTTCACCAGTTTAAACAGGTCATCAATAAACATTTCACCAGTTTAAACAGGTCATCAATAAACATTTCACCAGTTTAAACAGGTCATCAATATATATTTCACCAGTTTAAACAGGTCATCAATATACATTTCACCAGTTTAAACAGGTCATCAATATACATTTCACCAGTTTAAACAGGTCATCAATATACATTTCACCAGTTTAAACAGGTCATCAATATACATTTCACCAGTTTAAACAGGTCATCAATAAACATTTCACCAGTTTAAACAGGTCATCAATAAACATTTCACCAGTTTAAACAGGTCATCAATAAACATTTCACCAGTTTAAACAGGTCATCAATAAACATTTCACCAGTTTAAACAGGTCATCAATATACATTTCACCAGTTTAAACAGGTCATCAATATACATTTCACCAGTTTAAACAGGTCATCAATATACATTTCACCAGTTTAAACAGGTCATCAATAACATTTCACCAGTTTAAACAGGTCATCAATAAACATTTCACCAGTTTAAACAGGTCATCAATAAACATTTCACCAGTTTAAACAGGTCATCAATAAACATTTCACCAGTTTAAACAGGTCATCAAATAACATTTCACCAGTTTAAACAGGTCATCAATAAACATTTCACCAGTTTAAACAGGTCATCAATAACATTTCACCAGTTTAAACAGGTCATCAATATACATTTCACCAGTTTAAACAGGTCATCAATATACATTTCACCAGTTTAAACAGGTCATCAATAAACATTTCACCAGTTTAAACAGGTCATCAATAAACATTTCACCAGTTTAAACAGGTCATCAATAAACATTTCACCAGTTTAAACAGGTCATCAATAAACATTTCACCAGTTTAAACAGGTCATCAATATACATTTCACCAGTTTAAACAGGTCATCAATAAATGTATTTCACCAGTTTAAACAGGTCATCAATATACATTTCACCAGTTTAAACAGGTCATCAATATACATTTCACCAGTTTAAACAGGTCATCAATATACATTTCACCAGTTTAAACAGGTCATCAATATACATTTCACCAGTTTAAACAGGTCATCAATAAACATTTCACCAGTTTAAACAGGTCATCAATAACATTTCACCAGTTTAAACAGGTCATCAATCAACATTTCACCAGTTTAAACAGGTCATCAATCAACATTTCACCAGTTTAAACAGGTCATCAAATAACATTTCACCAGTTTAAACAGGTCATCAATAAACATTTCACCAGTTTAAACAGGTCATCAAATAACATTTCACCAGTTTAAACAGGTCATCAATATACATTTCACCAGTTTAAACAGGTCATCAATAAACATTTCACCAGTTTAAACAGGTCATCAATAAACATTTCACCAGTTTAAACAGGTTATCAATATACATTTCACCAGTTTAAACAGGTCATCAATATACATTTCACCAGTTTAAACAGGTATCAATATACATTTCACCAGTTTAAACAGGTCATCAAATAACATTTCACCAGTTTAAACAGGTCATCAATCAACATTTTCACCAGTTTAAAGAGGTCATCAATAAACATTTCACCAGTTTAAACAGGTCATCAATAAACATTTCACCAGTTTAAACAGGTTATCAATATACATTTCACCAGTTTAAACAGGTCATCAATATATATTTCACCAGTTTAAACAGGTCATCAATCAACATTTCACCAGTTTAAACAGGTCATCAATCAACATTTCACCAGTTTAAACAGGTCATCAATATACATTTCACCAGTTTAAACAGGTCATCAAATAACATTTCACCAGTTTAAACAGGTCATCAATAAATTTCACCAGTTTAAACAGGTCATCAATAAACATTTCACCAGTTTAAACAGGTCATCAATCAACATTTCACCAGTTTAAACAGGTCATCAATAAACATTTCACCAGTTTAAACAGGTCATCAATAAACATTTCACCAGTTTAAACAGGTCATCAATAAACATTTCACCAGTTTAAACAGGTCATCAATAAACATTTCACCAGTTTAAACAGGTCATCAATAAACATTTCACCAGTTTAAACAGGTCATCAATAAACATTTCACCAGTTTAAACAGGTTATCAATATACATTTCACCAGTTTAAACAGGTCATCAATATATATTTCACCAGTTTAAACAGGTCATCAATCAACATTTCACCAGTTTAAACAGGTCATCAATCAACATTTCACCAGTTTAAACAGGTCATCAATATACATTTCACCAGTTTAAACAGGTCATCAAATAACATTTCACCAGTTTAAACAGGTCATCAATAAACATTTCACCAGTTTAAACAGGTCATCAATATATATTTCACCAGTTTAAACAGGTCATCAATCAACATTTCACCAGTTTAAACAGGTCATCAATCAACATTTCACCAGTTTAAACAGGTCATCAATATACATTTCACCAGTTTAAACAGGTCATCAAATAACATTTCACCAGTTTAAACAGGTCATCAATAACATTTCACCAGTTTAAACAGGTCATCAATATATATTTCACCAGTTTAAACAGGTCATCAATCAACATTTCACCAGTTTAAACAGGTCATCAATCAACATTTCACCAGTTTAAACAGGTCATCAATAAACATTTCACCAGTTTAAACAGGTCATCAATAAACATTTCACCAGTTTAAACAGGTTATCAATATACATTTCACCAGTTTAAACAGGTCATCAATATATATTTCACCAGTTTAAACAGGTCATCAATCAACATTTCACCAGTTTAAACAGGTCATCAATCAACATTTCACCAGTTTAAACAGGTCATCAATCAACATTTCACCAGTTTAAACAGGTCATCAATAAACATTTCACCAGTTTAAACAGGTCATCAAATAACATTTCACCAGTTTAAACAGGTCATCAATAAACATTTCACCAGTTTAAACAGGTATCAATATACATTTCACCAGTTTAAACAGGTCATCAATATACATTTCACCAGTTTAAACAGGTCATCAATAAACATTTCACCAGTTTAAACAGGTCATCAATAAACATTTCACCAGTTTAAACAGGTCATCAATAAACATTTCACCAGTTTAAACAGGTCATCAATATACATTTCACCAGTTTAAACAGGTCATCAATAAACATTTCACCAGTTTAAACAGGTTATCAATATATATTTCACCAGTTTAAACAGGTCATCAATATGTATTTCACCAGTTTAAACAGGTCATCAATATACATTTCACCAGTTTAAACAGGTCATCAATATACATTTCACCAGTTTAAACAGGTCATCAATATACATTTCACCAGTTTAAACAGGTCATCAATATACATTTCACAAGTTTAAACAGGTCATCAATAAACATTTCACCAGTTTAAACAGGTCATCAATAAACATTTCACCAGTTTAAACAGGTCATCAATCAACATTTCACCAGTTTAAACAGGTCATCAATCAACATTTCACCAGTTTAAACAGGTCATCAATAAACATTTCACCAGTTTAAACAGGTCATCAATAAACATTTCACCAGTTTAAACAGGTCATCAATAAACATTTCACCAGTTTAAACAGGTCATCAATAAACATTTCACCAGTTTAAACAGGTCATCAATAAACATTTCACCAGTTTAAACAGGTCATCAATAAACATTTCACCAGTTTAAACAGGTTATCAATATACATTTCACCAGTTTAAACAGGTCATCAATATATATTTCACCAGTTTAAACAGGTCATCAATCAACATTTCACCAGTTTAAACAGGTCATCAATCAACATTTCACCAGTTTAAACAGGTCATCAATATACATTTCACCAGTTTAAACAGGTCATCAAATAACATTTCACCAGTTTAAACAGGTCATCAATAAACATTTCACCAGTTTTAACAGGTCATCAATATATATTTCACCAGTTTAAACAGGTCATCAATCAACATTTCACCAGTTTAAACAGGTCATCAATCAACATTTCACCAGTTTAAACAGGTCATCAATATACATTTCACCAGTTTAAACAGGTCATCAAATAACATTTCACCAGTTTAAACAGGTCATCAATAAACATTTCACCAGTTTAAACAGGTCATCAATATATATTTCACCAGTTTAAACAGGTCATCAATCAACATTTCACCAGTTTAAACAGGTCATCAATCAACATTTCACCAGTTTAAACAGGTCATCAATATACATTTCACCAGTTTAAACAGGTCATCAAATAACATTTCACCAGTTTAAACAGGTCATCAATCAACATTTCACCAGTTTAAACAGGTCATCAATCAACATTTCACCAGTTTAAACAGGTCATCAATAAACATTTCACCAGTTTAAACAGGTCATCAATAAACATTTCACCAGTTTAAACAGGTTATCAATATACATTTCACCAGTTTAAACAGGTCATCAATATATATTTCACCAGTTTAAACAGGTCATCAATCAACATTTCACCAGTTTAAACAGGTCATCAATCAACATTTCACCAGTTTAAACAGGTCATCAATCAACATTTCACCAGTTTAAACAGGTCATCAAATAACATTTCACCAGTTTAAACAGGTCATCAATAAACATTTCACCAGTTTAAACAGGTCATCAATAATATTTCACCAGTTTAAACAGGTCATCAATCAACATTTCACCAGTTTAAACAGGTCATCAATCAACATTTCACCAGTTTAAACAGGTCATCAATATACATTTCACCAGTTTAAACAGGTCATCAAATAACATTTCACCAGTTTAAACAGGTCATCAATAAACATTTCACCAGTTTAAACAGGTCATCAATATGTATTTCACCAGTTTAAACAGGTCATCAATATACATTTCACCAGTTTAAACAGGTCATCAATCAACATTTCACCAGTTTAAACAGGTCATCAAATAACATTTCACCAGTTTAAACAGGTCATCAATAAACATTTCACCAGTTTAAACAGGTCATCAATAAACATTTCACCAGTTTAAACAGGTCATCAATAAACATTTCACCAGTTTAAACAGGTCATCAATAAACATTTCACCAGTTTAAACAGGTTATCAATATACATTTCACCAGTTTAAACAGGTCATCAATATATATTTCACCAGTTTAAACAGGTCATCAATCAACATTTCACCAGTTTAAACAGGTCATCAATCAACATTTCACCAGTTTAAACAGGTCATCAATATACATTTCACCAGTTTAAACAGGTCATCAAATAACATTTCACCAGTTTAAACAGGTCATCAATAAACATTTCACCAGTTTAAACAGGTCATCAATATATATTTCACCAGTTTAAACAGGTCATCAATCAACATTTCACCAGTTTAAACAGGTCATCAATCAACATTTCACCAGTTTAAACAGGTCATCAATAAACATTTCACCAGTTTAAACAGGTCATCAATAAACATTTCACCAGTTTAAACAGGTTATCAATATACATTTCACCAGTTTAAACAGGTCATCAATATATATTTCACCAGTTTAAACAGGTCATCAATCAACATTTCACCAGTTTAAACAGGTCATCAATCAACATTTCACCAGTTTAAACAGGTCATCAATAAACATTTCACCAGTTTAAACAGGTCATCAAATAACATTTCACCAGTTTAAACAGGTCATCAATAAACATTTCACCAGTTTAAACAGGTCATCAATAAACATTTCACCAGTTTAAACAGGTCATCAATAAACATTTCACCAGTTTAAACAGGTCATCAATAAACATTTCACCAGTTTAAACAGGTCATCAATAAACATTTCACCAGTTTAAACAGGTCATCAATAAACATTTCACCAGTTTAAACAGGTCATCAATAAACATTTCACCAGTTTAAACAGGTCATCAATCAACATTTCACCAGTTTAAACAGGTCATCAATATGTATTTCACCAGTTTAAACAGGTCATCAATATACATTTCACCAGTTTAAACAGGTCATCAATATACATTTCACCAGTTTAAACAGGTCATCAATATACATTTCACCAGTTTAAACAGGTCATCAATATACATTTCACCAGTTTAAACAGGTCATCAATAAACATTTCACCAGTTTAAACAGGTCATCAATAAACATTTCACCAGTTTAAACAGGTTATCTATATATTCCACCAGTTTAAACAGGTCATCAATATACATTTCACCAGTTTAAACAGGTCATCAATATACATTTCACCAGTTTAAACAGGTCATCAATATACATTTCACCAGTTTAAACAGGTCATCAAATAACATTTCACCAGTTTAAACAGGTCATCAATAAACATTTCACCAGTTTAAACAGGTCATCAATAAACATTTCACCAGTTTAAACAGGTCATCAAATAACATTTCACCAGTTTAAACAGGTCATCAATAAACATTTCACCAGTTTAAACAGGTCATCAATAAACATTTCACCAGTTTAAACAGGTCATCAAATAACATTTCACCAGTTTAAACAGGTCATCAATAAACATTTCACCAGTTTAAACAGGTTATCAATATACATTTCACCAGTTTAAACAGGTCATCAATATACATTTCACCAGTTTAAACAGGTCATCAATAAACATTTCACCAGTTTAAACAGGTCATCAATAAACATTTCACCAGTTTAAACAGGTCATCAATAAACATTTTCACCAGTTTCAACAGGTCATCAATATACATTTCACCAGTTTAAACAGGTCATCAATATACATTTCACCAGTTTAAACAGGTCATCAATAAACATTTCACCAGTTTAAACAGGTCATCAATAAACATTTCACCAGTTTAAACAGGTTATCTATATATTCCACCAGTTTAAACAGGTCATCAATATACATTTCACCAGTTTAAACAGGTCATCAATATACATTTCACCAGTTTAAACAGGTCATCAATAAACATTTCACCAGTTTAAACAGGTCATCAATAAACATTTCACCAGTTTAAACAGGTCATCAATCAACATTTCACCAGTTTAAACAGGTCATCAATAAACATTTCACCAGTTTAAACAGGTTATCAATAAACATTTCACCAGTTTAAACAGGTCATCAAATAACATTTCACCAGTTTAAACAGGTCATCAATAAACCTTTCACCAGTTTAAACAAGTTATCAATAAACATTTCACCAGTTTAAACAGGTCATCCATAAACATTTCACCAGTTTAAACAGGTCATCAATATACATTTCACCAGTTTAAAGAGGTCATCAATATACATTTCACCAGTTTAAACAGGTCATCAATAAACATTTCACCAGTTTAAACAGGTCATCAATATACATTTCACCAGTTTAAAAAGGTCATCAATAAACATTTCACCAGTTTAAACAGGTCATCAATAAACATTTCACCAGTTTAAACAGGTCATCAATATACATTTCACCAGTTTAAAAAGGTCATCAATAAACATTTCACCAGTTTAAAAAGGTCATCAATAAACATTTCACCAGTTTAAACAGGTCATCCATAAACATTTCACCAGTTTAAACAGGTCATCAATAAACATTTCACCAGTTTAAACAGGTCATCAATAAACATTTCACCAGTTTAAACAGGTCATCAATAAACATTTCACCAGTTTAAACAGGTCATCAATATACATTTCACCAGTTTAAACAGGTCATCAATATACATTTCACCCGTTAAAACAGGTCATCAATAAACATTTCACCAGTTTAAACAGGTCATCAATATACATTTCACCAGTTTAAACAGGTCATCAAATAACATTTCACCAGTTAAACAGGTCATCAATATACATTTCACCAGTTAAACAGGTCATCAATAAACATTTCACCAGTTTAAACAGGTCATCAATAAACATTTCACCAGTTAAACAGGTCAGACACCGGGTTACTATTCGAATCAGTCACCAGTCAAAACTAGACCCCAGTTAAACAAGTCGTAAGTAAAACCACCCAATCATGTCAGTTTAAAGGCCGCTCATGAATGGCAGAGGCAAGGGACAGTGACATTGCCCTATCAAGCAGGACAATGCCCTACAGACTGACTACATTTACATATGATCAGCACACAAGCCCCCTCTCCACCCAAGCTAGGACCAATGAGGGCCAGGCAATGACTGCTGATGACTCAACAGATAGACCTATAGGATTCCCGAAACATGCCATCTTTAGTTTACAAGGATGGCGAGGTTGCAGCGAGCAAAGAAACTAAGAAGTCTGGGCGGGACTTGAACCCTAGTCTGGCTTTCGCCAGTCAGGGACGTTACTACATCGGCCGCCACAACCGAAGTTGAAAATCAAACTAGCTCGTTCTCTTAACCTTATAATAAGAGCAAATCTGAATATTAACATTAGGTCGTTTCTCATTCAAGAAATCAGTTTATACAACCCAGGGTACCAACTACGCCTCGCGTAATATCTCACCTCGTAGGCCGCGGACAGGAGGTTAAGCTGGCCCCTCTCCTCCTTGGGGGGACGCTGCGCAGTTTCCTCCTGCATGAAAAACGTCGAGTTGGCGTTCCGGGCGTTGTCCGTCTCCACTCCATCTGCCAAAGAAGAAGGGTCTTACATGAAAGCAACTCAATATAGGGATAAAAAAAAGAAGTGCAAAAATAAAATGGATGTAATAGAAAAGGGATTTTGACGAAGGAAAAATCTATTTCTGGGGAGAGACCTGTGACGCCCGGTGAAAAGGGTCCTTCTTTACACTTTTCTAATATAAATCTTCCTAATATACTAGAGAAAGATAAAAGCATGGAATGCAGAGGTTACTACCCTCGCGCGATCACCTTGTGGGTGTCGTATATTTAACAAGGGCGTGTGTAAACCACTATTCACAGGCTGTCTTCCATTAGTTTTTGATGAAGGAAAAAACAAAGAAATAAAGTATATATTATTAAACTTATTGAAAGGAGTGGTTTTATGGACTGGAGAAATATGAGGCGGCTCTAATTATCGAACGTATAATTCATAAAAACATTTAGGACGGGATCGTCGATACAATCAAGTTGGCGAACCTTTTCTATTAACTGTTGTTTGGTTCTATCGCACCGGGGGAAGGGGGTGTCCAGGAATTATCCTGTCAAGGACTTCCCCCTGGCATGGCATATCATTATTACTTGCCAAGCTACAACCTTAGTTGGAATAGCAGGACACTATAAGCCCAGGGGCCCCAACAGGGAAAATACCCCATTGAGGAAAGAAAATAAGGAAAAATAATATATTTCATGAAGAGTAACATTAAAATAAATATTTTTTATAAAAACCTTAACAAAACAAGAAGAGAAATAAGATAGAATAGTGTGCCCGAGTGTAAAGAGGCTATGGCACTACCCAAGACTATAGAACAATGGTTTGATTTTGGAGTGTCCTTCTCCTAGAAGAGCTGCATATCATAGCTAAAGAGTCTCATCTACTCTACCATGAGGAAAATAGCCACTGAACAATAACAGTGCAGTAGTTAACCCCCTTAGGTGAAGAAGAATTGTTTGATAATCTCAGTGTTGACAAGTGTATGAGGACAGAGGAGAATCTGTAAAGAATAGGCAAGACTATTCGGTGTCTGTGTAGGCAAAGGGAAAGTGAACCGTACCCAGAGAGAGGGATCCAATGTAGTACTGTCTGGCCAGTCAAAGGACCCCATACCTCTCTAGCGGTAGTATCTCAACGAGTGTCTGGTTAATAACTGATTGACATTAGATATGTCTTCAGAATTGAATACACTATCAAGTTAGAAATGCAACACGTACAATTATCAGGATCGCTCGACAGTAAAAATATCCAAAATATCATCTAGCGTGCGTACGTCTAATCGCCGGTTAGTAATACATTTAGAAAGCCGGTTATTAACTCCGCCAACGAAGTTGGAAGGATGTTATGTTTTCGCCCCTGTTTGTGTTTGTTTGTGTGTTGGTTTGTGAACAGCTTCCCGGCCACAATTTTAATCGTAGAGTAATGAAACTTACAGGAACTGTTACGTAAAAAGCTGGAAATGATTAAATTTTGGAAGGCCAAGGTCACGGTCAAGCAAAATGTCCAATTTACGTAATCAGCCCTAAGTTTGGACATCGTTGTCACAGAGATTTTAAACTT
>NC_090767.1:59985503-60113003 GCF_036898095.1 Palaemon carinicauda | reverse complement strand
CCTCAACACCTGGAACAGCAATTATATCTGCCTCCCTATTATCCTCAACATTCAGCAAACTTTCAAAATATTCCGCCCACCTTTTCCTTGCCTCCTCTCCTTTTAACAACCTTCCATTTCCATCTTTCACTGTCTCTTCAATTCTTGCGCCAGCCTTCCTTACTCTCTTCACTTCTTTCCAAAACTTCTTCTTATTCTCTTCATATGACTGACCCAATCCCTGACCCCACCTCAGGTCAGCTGCCCTCTTTGCCTCACGTACCTTGCGCTTTACTTCCACCTTTTTCTCTCTATATTTTCCATACTTCTCTATACTATTACTCTGCAGCCATTCTTCAAAAGCCCTCTTTTTCTCTTCCACTTTCACCTTCACTCCTTCATTCCACCATTCACTGCCCTTCCTCATGCTGCCTCCAACAACCTTCTTACCACATACATCACTTGCAATCCCAACAAAATTTTCTTTTACTAACTTCCACTCCTCCTCTAATTTACCAGTTTCTCTTACTCTCACCTCATCATATGCCATTTTCAACCTTTCCTGATATTTACTTTTTACCCCCGGTTTTATTAGCTCTTCAATCCTCACTACCTCCCTTTTACATCCACCTACTCTATTCCCCCACTCTTTTGCTACAACTAATTTTCCTTCCACCAAAAAATGATCAGACATACCGTTAGCCATACCCCTATACACGTGCACGTCTTTCAATCTTCCAAACATTCTTTTAGTCACCAACACATAATCCATTAATGCCCTTTCTACTACTCTTCCATTTGCCACTCTTACCCATGTATACTTATTTTTATCTTTCTTTTTAAAGAAGCTAGCACTTATTACCATCTCTTGTTCAACACACATGTCTACCAGTCTCTCACCACTCTCATTTTCACCTGGTACGCCATACTTACCAATGACACCTTCTACCTCTCCAGCGCCCACTCTAGCATTTAAGTCACCCATAACAACTACATAATTCCTTCTACCCAGTCCTTCTACACACCTAGTCAAATCATTCCAGAACTCATTCCGCTCTTCTTCACTTTTCTCACTACCTGGCCCATACGCACTGACAAACGCCCAACATTCCCTACCCAACCTAACCCTTACCCACATTAACCTAGATGATATCTCCTTCCATTCCACTACTTTACCTGTCATCCATTCACTCAGCAATAACGCCACACCCTCTCTCGCTCTTCCCCTTTCAATCCCAGACACTCTACCAGACATTTCACCAAACATCACTTCACCCTTTCCTTTCATCTTTGTCTCACACAAGGCCAATACATCCATCCTTCTACTTCTAAACATACTTCCAATCTCACATCTTTTACTCTCTATCGTACTACATCCACGCACATTCAGACACCCCAAAACTAGAGTGCGGGGAGCAGTCACTCTCCCCCCAGCTCCATCTCCTTGTCGATGTCTCGCAGGAATTTTTTACAGGAGAGGGGGTTCCCAGCCCCCTCGTCCCGTCCCTTTTAGTCGCCTCATACGACACGCAGGGATAACGATGGCGCTATTCTAATTTTTATATGCCCCCGCGGCCACAGGGGGCATATAATATCACAGATCCCAAAAAGAAATTACTATAAAACATAGTTCTATTTCCACAGAACTGGCCAGGAAATCTAGCGCCTCTAAAGAGATTTCACAGATAAAAAAATACAAAATTAATATATTTAACTTTCCAACCCTTAACCCCCAGGCATTTTTTTTTTCAAGCACGTTTTGCAGTATATTATTTTTAAATTGCTCTAACAGCCTTAATTTTCGTCATAGAGAGGTCAGGTTGGTCTCATTCTTTTGAAAAATGCCTGAAGTTTCTCAAAAAATTATCAAAGAAATATTAACCCTTTTACCCCCAAAGGACTTACTGGTACGTTTCACAAAACTCATCCCTTTACCCCCATGGACGTACCGGTACGTCCTTGCAAAAAGCTGCTATTTACATTTATTTTTGCATATTTTTGATAATTTTTTGAGAAACATGTTATTTTTATTAGTAAAATAAATTTTTGAATATACTTACCCGATAATCATGTAGCTGTCAACTCTGTTGCCCGACAGAATTCTATGGAGGGATACGCCAGCTATCACAATACTAGAAGGGGGTGTACTTACCAGCGCCACCTGTGGCCAGGTACTCAAGTACTTCTTGTTGACACCTCCTCAATTATTCCTCGGTCCCACTGGTTCTCTATGGGGAGGAAGGGAGGGTCAATTAAATCATGATTATCGGGTAAGTATATTCAAAAATTTATTTTACTAATAAAAATAACATTTTTCAATATTAAACTTACCCGATAATCATGTAGCTGATTCACACCCAGGGGGGTGGGTGAAAACCAGTGTACAAGATTAAAGGATAGCTAAGTATCCCATATTTCATATAACAGTTATCTCAAATAACAATGAAATAATAAGTACCTGGTAAGGAAGTCGAATTGAACCGTTACTCTGTCTCTTTTTTAAGTTCGTCTTCCTTACTGAGCGCAGCGTTCCTCTTGGAGGCTGAATCAACCCAAAGGTGCTAAAGTATACAGGGCTGCAACCCATACTAAAGGACCTCATCACAACCTTTAACCTCGGCGCTTCTCAAGAAAGAATTGACCACCCGCCAAATCAACAAGGATGTGGAAGGCTTCTTAGCCGACCGAACAACCCATAAAAAGTATTCAAGAGAAAGGTTAAAAAGTTATGGAATTATGGGAATGTAGTGGCTGAGCCCTCGCCTACTACTGCATTCGTTGCTACGAATGGACCCAGGGTGTAGCAGTACTCGTAAAGAGACTGGACATCTTTGAGATGGAATGATGCGAACACTGACTTGTTTCTCCAATAGGTTGCATCCATAACACTCTGCAGAGAACAGTTCTGTTTGAAGGCCACTGAAGTAGCCACAGCTCTCACTTCATGTGTCCTTACCTTCAGCAAAGCAAGGTCTTCTTCCTTCAGATGAGAATTTGCTTCTCTAATCAGAAGCCTGATGTAGTAAGAAACTGAGTTCTTAGACATTGGTAGAGAAGGCTTCTTGATAGCACACCATAAGGCTTCTGATTGTCCTCGTAATGGTTTTGACCTTCTTAGATAGTACTTAAGAGCTCTAACAGGGCAAAGTACTCTCTCTAGTTCGTTCCCCACCATGTTGGACAGGCTTGGGATCTCGAACGACTTAGGGCAAGGACGGGAAGGAAGCTCGTTTTAGCCAAAAAAACCGAGCCGCAAGGAACATGTAGCCGTTTCAGATGTGAAACCTATGTTCCTGCTGAAGGCGTGGATCTCACTTACTCTTTTACCTGTTGCTAAGCACACGAGGAAAAGAGTTTCTAATGTGAGGTCCTTAAAAGAGGCTGATTGGAACGGTTCAAATCCTGATGACATTAGGAACCTTAGGACCACGTCTAGATTCCAGCCTGGAGTGGACAACCGACGTTCCTTTGAGGTCTCAAAAGACCTAAGGAGGTCCTGTAGATCTTTGTTGGAGGAAAGATCCAAGCCTCTGTGGCGGAAAACCGCTGCCAACATACTTCTGTAACCCTTGATCGAAGGAGCTGATAGGGATTTTACGTTCCTTAGATGTAACAGGAAGTCAGCAATCTGGGTTACAGTGGTACTGGTTGAGGAAAACTGCATTGGCCTTGCACCAGCTTCGGAAGACTTCCCATTAAGACTGATAGACTCTGAGAGTGGATGTCGTCCTTGCTCTGGCAATCGTTCTGGCTGCCTCCTTCGAAAAGCCTCTAGTTCTTGAGAGACTTTCGATAGTCTGAAGGCAGTCAGACGAAGAGCGTGGAGGTTTGGGTGTACCTTCTTTACGTGAGGTTGACGCAGAAGGTCCACTCTAGGAGGAAGAGTCCTGGGAACGTCGACCAGCCATTGCAGTACCTCGGTGAACCCTTCTCTCGCGGGTCAGAGGGGAGCAACCAACGTCAACCGTGTCCCTTTGTGAGAGGCGAACTTCTGAAGTACCCTGTTGACAATCTTGAACGGCGGGAATGCATACAGGTTGAGATGGGACCAATCCAGCAGAAAGGCATCCACGCGAACTGCTGCTGGGTCTGGAATCGGAGAACAATACAAGAGGAGCCTCTTGGTCATCGAGGTAGCGAATAGATCTATGGTTGGCTGATCCCACAGGGCCCAAAGTCTGCTGCAAACATTCTTGTGAAGGGTCCACTCTGTGGGGAAGACCTGACCCTTCCGGCTGAGGCGATCTGCCATGACATTCATATCGCCCTGAATGAGCCTCGTTACCAGCGTGAGCTTTCGATCTTTTGACCAAATGAGGAGGTCCCTTGCGATCTCGAACAACTTCCTCGAATGAGTCCCTCCCTGCTTGGAGATGTAAGCCAAGGCTGTGGTGTAGTCGGAGTTCACCTCCACCACCTTGTTAAGCTGGAGGGACTTGAAGTTTATCAAGGCCAAATGAACTGCCAACAACTCCTTGCAATAGATGTGAAGTGTCCTTTGCTCCTGATTCCATGTTCCCGAGCATTCCTGTCCGTCCAGTGTCGCACCCCAGCCCGTGTCCGATGCGTCCGAGAAGAGACGGTGGTGGAGGACTGAACAGCCAATGGTAGACCTTCCTTGAGAAGAATGCTGTTCTTCCACCACGTTAGAGTAGACCTCATCTCTTCGGAAACAGGAACTGAGCCCGTCTCTAGCGTCATGTCCTTTATCCAGTGAGCAGCTAGATGATACTGAAGGGGGCGGAGGTGGAGTCTCCCTAACTCGATGAACAGGGCCAGCGATGAAAGTGTCCCTGTTAGACTCATCCACTGCCTGACTAAGCATCGGTTCCTTCTCAGCATGCTCTGGATGCATTCTAGGGCTTGGAAGATCCTTGGGGCCGACGGACAAGTCCGAAAAGCTCGACTCTGAAGATCCATACCCAAGGAGACAATGGTCTGGGATGGAACGAGCTGAGACTCCTCAAAATTGACCAGGAGGCCCAGTTCCTTGGTCAGATCCATAGTCCATTTGAAAATCTCCAGACAGCGACGACTTGAGGGAGCTCTTAAAAGCCAGACGTCTGACGGAGCCGGACACAAGATCATGATACTGCTGCACAGTCTGTAAACTGTCAATCATGGGCAAGCGAGGAAGTACAGTGACAACCCGAATCTGTCTAGACTGTCTGGGTCGTACAGACAACTCCTTAACGGGTTGCTGAGGTTGCCCACTGCGTCACAACAAGTCCCTTCTGTTGGTTGTTGAACGTCTTCCCCGTGACACATTGACTCCGTAAACAAAAAATCCTCTAACAAGGACTAAGCTTGGACTGCATGTCATGCAACACAGCTCAAGGTCTATGGGAGCAGGTGTGGTAACAGACGGGATTAGCGGCTGAAGTGTAACCATTACCTTCCCTGTAAGCATGTTATGCTTAAATAAAAGTCCATAAGAGGTTATGCAGCTAAAGGCTCCCTCCAAATGACAGAGTCCTCAAGGGAATATCAGAAGGAGGGAGAAAAGAACTTTCTCATCTACAGGGACCTTATCCTAGAAAAGCTAAGTTCTCTGAGTGAGGGTTCACTGGTGCAAAGCAGCAGACTAGAAGGCAACGTTATGAAACTGCTTGACAGTCTAGTGAGTTGGCAACAACCCAAGATGTGTTGAGAAGCATGCGGAAAGGTATGCAGGGCATGATGTATGCAGAGCATGCTGAATGCAGAGCATGCTGTATGCAGAGCATGTTGTATGCAGAGCATGCTGAATGCAGAGCATGCTGAATGCTGAGCATGTAGGAAGTAGAGCCTGCTGTAAGCAGAGCCTGCTGAAAGGAAAGCAGAGCGTGTGCATGGCGTTTAACATTTCTCTGAAATTCCATGACCAGTGTTAGAGTGCTTAATGCATGCTTGCATGGGGTTTAAACCATGGTATGCTGAACAGCAGAGTCAGAACGAGCTGGAACAACAACAGAGGTTTCCTCAACTTGAGGGAAAACCTGAGGTTCAGACTGCATAGGTTGAACAACAGACGGAGCAGAAGGCAGGTGCAAGGGTGAAGGAGGTTGACTCCTAGCAAGAGTTGCACCCAAGGATTGTACCAGCTGAGCGGAGGACGGAGGCGGAGTAGTCCGTTCCTGTTCCTGAGAGATGAGTGGAGCATGAGAAGGTTGAGGCTGCACAGAACAAGGTAAAGTTCTAGCAAGCTGAGGCTCCTGAGGCGCAAGTGCATGGTGTAGAAGAGCTTGCCTAGATGAGGGTTGAACTCGGTGCAGCGCTGGTTGAGCAGACAGACTCACGGAGGGGAGAGGTTGTTGTACCCCAACCGAGAGTTGCACCACTGGAGGAGCAGCAAGAGGAGGAGGAGGAAGAGTGTAACTCTCCTGATCCCAAAGCAAGGGTTGCCTTAAAGAAGGCTGAGGCTGAACAACACTGTGAACAGCAAACTCCGAAAGTGGTTCAACATCGTACGCCTGGCAGATGGAGCTGCGACTGGGTGCAGCGAGTGCAGGCGGGTGCAGCACAGGCTGAACGGGTGCAGGAGGTTGGTGCACCACCGGTGCAGGCGGGTGCAGCATAGGCTGAACGGGTGCAGGAGGTTGGTGCACCACCGGTGCAGGCGGGTGCAGCACAGGCTGAACGGGTGCAGGAGGTTGGTGCACCACCGGTGCAGGCGGGTGCAGCACAGGCTGAACGGGTGCAGGAGGTTGGTGCACCACAGGTGCAGGAGGTGCAACACTCTCAGCACGACACTCACGCATCAAGTCCGAAAGCTGTGCTTGCACCGAAAACTGTGCTTGCATGGACTGTAGTAGAGTTCACAACATCGTACGCCTGGCAGATGGTGCTGCGACCAGGCGGAGCAGGTGCAGGCTGGGCGAGCACAGGTGCAGCGAGAACAGGTGGAGGGAGTGCAGGCGGTGCAACACTCTCAGCCCGACACTCACGCATCAAGACCGAAAGTTGTGATGCATTCGGGTTGTGAACTTTAACTTCGTACGTCTGGCATAGGTCTGGACTTAACGTTTAAGAAGTCTTGAGACCTGAGACCAGCGTTACTCTGCCTTTATTTTCTCCCCTAATCTCTTCTGCAGACGAGCAAAATAAGGGCTCAATCGTCTGCGGGTGGGAGTGACGGTCTCGGTAAGACACGCCCACAACCACCGAGAATACTTCTGTGCGCCGATCAAGGCCTGCTGAACCCTTATGCCCTTCGACATTGCTTCTCCCCTGGGCTTGGGAGCTTGCAAGAGGTCCCGGACTGGGAGGACGACTGGCGCGCACAAAAGTACCCTCACGCACTAATCACTTATCACTTTGATTTCTGTTTGCACTTATTTCACTGAACTCGAAACTTAAGTGGTTTGTACCTGAAATACGCAATTCTATCCTTTCACAAAGTTAGTAATTGCGAAAACAGAATTACAATGTAACAGAAAAATCTAATGAAAGATAAATCAGTGGTTGGAAAGAGACTAAACACTAGATCACTCTAGAAACGTTTAGTTTCTTCCCCTAAAGAGACTAGGGAGAAGAGCAAAAATCGATAATGACGTTACTCGTACGCCTGGCAGGCTTGAATGAAACGTTTATCCTCTTTCTCCCTCCGTCTCTATCTCTCTCTCTCTCTCTCTCTCTCTCTCTCTTGACTTAGAACCTGAGAGAAGAGCCCAATCATATATATCGTTAAAACATATTATTGTTAAAGGAAAAAAACTGAAAAGTTCCTTTATTAGGATCAAAACCATTAAGTTAAGAAAGAATGAACAAAACGCTAGACACGGTTACTCTTACTGCAACGTGAAACCGTGAACATTCTTTCTCTATCGTAACGATAGAGTGCAAGTTGAACGTTCTGAACGTCAACAACTGCAGAGACAAAACAAAACGTTAGTTCAGCTTTGAAAACAGTACAAGACTGTCAAAGAAAATCTTTCAAACTCTGTGGCGGAAATAGCATAATATGTTAACAGGTAAAACCGAAAAGACGGGCTCAAAGTTTATTAACTTCGGTAAAAGACCGCCTACTATTAGGAAGGTCGAATATAAACAAATATAAAAATTAATTTTAATGAGTTTATAATAAAAGGAAGTTAATCGAAGAGGCCTATAAGAGGCGGAGAGATATAAAATAAATCTATAACTTTGTTAAGCAAAATTAAGAAAGAGAGTCTATACTCTCTTAGACACCAACACTTCCGTCTAAGGGAAGGGTCGGCCATTGAAAGGTGAACGAGAGTTCATACTCTCTCGTCACCAAATATAATCAAAATTAATCAAATTAATTCCAAAAGCTAACTAAGCTAATATAGAAGTTTTCCAGTAAAGCGACAGCCGAAATCAAAGAGAAATACTTCACCAAAGTCGTGAAAATACTCCAAGAACATAAGCGTATCCCAGAACGTCTTGCCGGAAGCACGACAGAGGAATAATTGAGGAGGTGTCAACAAGAAGTACTTGAGTACCTGGCCACAGGTGGCGCTGGTAAGTACACCCCCTTCTAGTATTGTGATAGCTGGCGTATCCCTCCATAGAATTCTGTCGGGCAACGGAGTTGACAGCTACATGATTATCGGGTAAGTTTAATATTGAAAATTCAGGCATTTTTCAAAAGAATGAGACCAACCTGACCTCTCTATGATGCAAATTAAGGCTGTTAGAGCAATTTAAAAAATATATATTGCAAAACGTGCTTGAAAAATAAAACGCCTGGGGGTTAAAGGTTGGAAAGTTCCAAATAGCTTGGTGGTAAAAGGGTTAAGATTGTGAATTTTATGTTTAAAGATGTATAGATATCTCCATCATGGGGATTGTTTGGGGGGACCTTTTAGGTCTATCTGCTGAGTCATCAGCAGCCATTGCCTGGCCCTCCCTTGTCCTAGATTCCACTGTCTTGAGTTAAAGATATAAAGATAACTATCATCACATTTCGATAAATTATAGATTAATTATGTTTAGCAATTGAAGCTAAATTGTCGAAGATGTGCAAGATATTAACCGATCTAAAATGAATATTCGGTCTGAGCAGTCACAGATTTGTGGTTTTATTTGTCTATATTCTCTTACCCAAACAACTACATGAAGCCAGTCTTGTTTGTTCGGCCAAACTGCACGATTTTCATGCGTGGCCCGGCCATGCCTTTAGAAACTAAAGGGCTTATGTTCCTTACACTTATTTTACTTTTTACCTCCATCAACGAGTTTGGGAGGAGCTTATATTTTCGCCCCTGTTTTTTTGTTTTTGTGAACGACTTCCTGGCCACAATTGTACTATAGATTAGTGAAACTTTGTGGTATTAATTGTTATGTTGAGTCCAGGAAATGATTCAATTTTGAAAGTCCTAGGTCAAAGATTAACCCAATTAGCCTTATCCCCAAGTCTGCGCATGGTTGTCGCACAGTCTTCGAATACGCCTAGGGTCTAAACTGATTCTGGGAAAGGCAAGCTGGACCTGAGAAATAAGCTGCTGTGGCGGAGGAGGTCTGCACTCATAGAGTGCTTCTCTAGTTAAATGTGAATCTAGTTGAACTAGGTCATAGAATATCTTGTAATGAACTGGATATTTTGCAAAGTACACCGTCACATTAATACTTCTATTTTTAGGTAAAATGAATGATTCCGTAAAGTATTACCGCTCATGACGTTTGTATAAATGGTGCCTCGATTCTTTTATCTCATATTTGCACTTCCTCTTGTATTGCTCACTGACAACCCAGTACTTTCAAACCCTCTGATTTTACAAGAGATTTCATCCCTACTATGAGAAGGTATCAGTGCCTCGCTGTTTTCCGAATAGAGTTTGAATTGATTGAAAATTGTCCGTGTTCTCTCTCTCTCTCTCTTTACATACAGAATAGCAAATTTTTGGAATAGACTTCCAGCATATGTAGTAAACAGTAACGCGGTAAATGAGTTCAAGGATAAGTTAAACAAGATCACAAGAACAAAGAGCAAATGGAGTCTCCGCGGATGGACCTCTAAATCTTTGAGACATCCAAAATCCTTGTAACACTCTCTCATGTGAAAACACATGAACACACACACACTTTCAAAGACTTGCTGTTCTACCTTGAATAAGTATTGTAGTCTGTGGCCTGCCTTGAACAAAGAACTGTAGTCGTAAGTTAACTTTGCTGGTAGTTGGTCATAATCGGCAATTTTGTAGGACTTTCATTTGTTAAAATACAGTACTGTACTCTGTATAATTTTATAGATATTAATTTCTACTGCCCTGAATATATACTGTACAGTATTTTGTTTTATATACTGTACCTATTTTGATCTGTATACTGTTGACCCTTTTACCCCCAAAGGACGTACTGGTACGTTTCACAAAACTCATCCCTTTACCCTCATGGACGTACCGGTAAGTCCTTGCAAAAAACTGCTATTTGAATTTTTTTTGCATATTTGTGATAATTTTTTGAGAAACCAGGTATTTTCCAAGAGAATAAGACCAACCTGACCTCTCTGTGACAAAAATTAAGGCTGTCAGAGCAATTTAAAAAAAATATACTGCAAAATGTGCTTGAAAAAAAAATAACTAAGGGTTGGAAAGTTCCAAATAGCCTGGGGGTTAAAGGGTTAAAACAAGAAATCAACTGTTATATCATGAATGAAAAATCACACCAGCCTACTAGTGTATACAATAAATGAATACCCGTAAATGCTACCCTACACGCAACAAACGCTATCCAAAATGATTCTTTACCCATTCTAGCCGAGAAGACACTTCAAATACACGAAAAGCATACGACTGGGCATAAAAGGTACTGTATTCAGAAATTTACTATCAAAAGCAGGTGCCACCTATCTGTGCATTTAAGTGGATGAGATAAGAATATCTACTTGGTCTATGCGCAAGTCTTTATCTATTCTCTCTTTTGAGACGGTGTGACGATAACCAGTCCGTTCCTTCGCGTTGTTCTTTCCGATAGTTACCAATGTTTTCGTTCTTTTGCGGGAGTCTATACAGCTGGGTTAAAACCCCCTGGGTTAATCAACGCACTGCTAAGCACAGTATCGATCATAAGAGAAAATATACAACAATATTAACCTAAAGAATGATAGAACAGTATAAGTCTCCCTCAAAGACTCGAGAGTCAGTCTCACCTTCTCTTTCTCCTGCTGCACGTACTGCTGAGAAGCCTCGAGCGTGGAGGCGTACGACGATTCCGGCGAGTAGAAAACAGGCGACGAGTTAACATCGTCCTCCCTGGCACCGGGGTCCAATAGGCCCAGAGCTTCCTGGCTAGCGCTCGTCATGGTCGTTCTTCTCCTTCTTTCCGGATGGGAGTTCCAAGGTAGCTACATCTAGAAGTAATAGTGCAAGTTTTTTACATCTACAAATAACAATTCCAGTTTGTTAGTTTTAGACTGGAGATGCCGTACAAGTTACTTTTTTATCCTTAAGTAGAGTGCAAGGCAAATTACATCTTGAGTGTAACAGAATACTTTATATTTTAAGTTACAATTTACAAATTTGGAGCTTTGGAAAATTTTGGATTGACTGAAGCATTAACATAAATTGCACTAACTTTGTACATACATATATATACCATGGCACTTCCCCCAATTTTGGGGGGTAGCCGACATCAACAAATGAAACAAAAACAAAAAAGGGGACCTCTACTCTCTAAGTTCCTCCCAGCCTAACCAGGGACTCAACTGAGTTCAGCTGGTACTGCTAGGGTGTCACAGCCCACCCTCCCACATTATCCACCACAGATGAAGCTTCATAATGCTGAATCCCCTACTGCTGCTACCTCCGCGGTCATCTAACTTTGTAATTCAAGTAATTCTATAATTTTGAATTCATATGATTAAGACAAATTAAAATATAATCGAATATCAAGGTAGGAGTAGGAGTGGGAGACCAAAGAGAAGGTGGAGTGTGTAACAGCGGATATTGAGGAGAAAGATCTCGCAGTGTAGGGCATCCGAGACGGAAAAACTTGGAAACGGGTCTCTAGAAATAGCGACCCCGCATAGCGGGAAAAGCTTTAGTCGAAGAAAGAAAGAAATATCTAATTTTAACCCTTTTACCCCCAATAGACGTACTGGTACGTTTCACAAAACTCATCCCTTTACCCCCATGGATGTACTGGCAAGTCCTTGTAAAAAAATTGCTATTTATATTTTTTTTTTTTGCATATTTTTGATAATTTTATGAGAAACTTCAGGCATTTTCCAAAAGAATGAGACCAACCTGACCTCTCTATGATGAAAATTAAGGCTGTTAGAGCAATTTAAAGAATATATATTGCAAAATGTGCTTGAAAAAAAAAAACCTGGGGGTTAAGGGTTGGAAAGTTCCAAACAGCCTGGGGGTAAAAGGCTTAATACGAAGAAAGTTACAAGAAAATTTAATATTTCAGTTCAAAAACAATTAGAATAGCGCCAACGTTATCCCTGCGTGTCGTAAGAGGCGACTAAAAGGAACAGGATGAGGGGGCTGGGAACCCCCTCTCCTGTATCTACAATCCTGTGAGACATCGATATATATTAAGTTTCATTTGTTGATGTCGGCTACCCCCCAAAATTAGGGGAAGTGCCTTGGTATATGTATGTATGTAAGGTACATTGCCTCACAATGGTTAAGGATAGCAGGACAGAACAGCATTATCATAGGCCAGTGGAATAACCCTTCGTTGTCTATGTTCATCAGATTGAATGTTGTAGAGTACAAGCTGAATTTTGTTATAAATTAGTTATTTTAATAACACTAAAACAAAAAACATTAATTCATCTCAATGACCACAAATTAGAATAGCCTTTTAGACAATAGCCGACACAATTTTCAAATAGCATTTTAAAATTTATACAAGTTTTAAACCCTAAAACTGGCGATTGAAATCCATTTAATGCTTAGAAGCAATGTACTGTATTATGTTAAGTTTAATTCCAGCTGTGACCAGACTGTGGAACGATCTTCCTAATCAGGTAGTTGAATCGGTAGAACTTCTATGTTCAAACTATCATCGAATGTATCATGTTAAACAGGCTGACACAAGTTTCTTCATAGTTTATATATGACATATTTATTTCAACTTTGTTACTGATTTTAAGATATTCTATATTAATTATTCAATGCTTCTTATGTTGTTTATTTATTTCCCTTCCTTAATGGGCTATTTTTCCTTGTGGGAGCCCTTGGGTTTATAGCATTCTGATTTACAGTTGTCTTAATATATCTTACAAATACTAGATGCAGCATACAGTACACTGCTAACGCTACACAGTAGTTCTTAGAAGGTTTGGGGTATATGTATGATAGCGGCCACCTGTATGTATAATGACGGCCAACTAAGAATAAGGCAGTGTAAGGGGGTCGCAGGGGCGTGCCAGCCCCTCGGAAAGTAAGTAGGTAAAGACACGGCTTGTAGGTTAGGTTGGGGGGGGGGGGGGAGTTTACGTTTGTGTCCATTTTCAATGCACGTAGGAAGAACTGGCCGCTAATATACAAAGGCTCCAATTTATCTTTAATACTCTCAGTGCATGGGTACGATTTACCCGTAATACTGGCAGTGCCGGTGCATAGGTAAAGATTTACGATCAATACTGGCAATGCATGGTACCTATTTACCCGTAATACAGGCAGTGCATGGGTACGATTTACCCGTAATACTGGCAGTGCCGGTGCATAAGTAAAGATTTACAATCAATACTGGAAATGCATGGTACCTATTTACCCGTAATACAGGCGGTGCAAGGGTATATATATACCAGTAGTAGCACTAATTAACATACAAATAAGAGAAATAGCTTTAAATTTACTTGAAAAATGGCCTAGAACAAAAATAAGTGATAAAGATATAAAATATCCAACAGGATGACCCATTTCACATAGTAATATCCACCCCCTTATACGGGACAAGAACAAATGCTAGCCTAAACGGTTATCTTGACTAAGTCCTTAACTAACATTACACTCACGTATATTTAACTAATTTATTAACTAATATGAAGTTATATAACTCGTGATATTAAGGATATTAAGAATATTAAGAAATATAAGTTACCTGTAACACGAGTTGATGTCACGTGCTTGTCAAAAATCGACCTCCCCCTAAGGAACGAATCCACCAACTATCTTATATATATAAAGAACTAATACACTCTAAAGGCAAATAATGAATAAATATACATATATATCATATAAAACTATTATAAATATACTAATATACGTCTTAAAATGCCCTTAAATACTATAAAAGAAGAGAAAGCGAGTGAATATCTTACCCTTTGTTTACACTGATGACTTAGCATGGCTGAACTTCAGGATGTTGATGACAAGAACCGTTTCTTTTTTTAAAATATTAAAAATATCGTATTTATTCTATAATTAATATTGATTAAAGTATTTTATATATTAATAAATATTATATTAATACTTTATAATATATATTCAATCATATAATATATAAATTAATAGTAATAATCATATAATATATACGAATTAATAGCTACTGTATGTATTGAATAGCACCATATGGAAAATAGTGTTTTTAGAACAATTGTTTACCGGAACCGTTTCTTTTTTTAAAATATTATAAATATCGTATTTATTCTATAATTAATCTTGATTAAACTATTTAATATATTAATAAATATTATATTAATACTTTATAATATATATTCAAGCATAAAATATATGAATTATTAGTAATAATCTTATAATATATACGAATTAATAGCAATTGTACGTGTTGAATACCACCATATGCAAAATAGTGTTTTTCGAACAATTGTTTACCGGAACCGTTTCTTTTTTTAAAATATTATAAATATCGTATTTATTCTATAATTAATCTTGATTAAAGTATTTTATATATTAATAAATATTATATAAATACTTTATAATATATATTCAAGCATAAAATATATATATTATTAGGAATAATCTTATAATATATACGAATTAATAGCAATTGTATGTATTGAATACCACCATATGGAAAATAGTGTTTACAAACAATTGTTTAAAATTAAATTGATATTTATCGTTTTTATTATATAATTTAATTTAATTAAACCTTCTTATATACTAGTAATTAATCTAAATTTATTCTAGAATATATATTTAATAATTTATTACTTAATTTACAAATAATTTTATATATAATTATTAAATTAGAAATTTAATGTCTATACAAAATTATATTTAATTAACTTCACATAAATCAAAATAAATTGTTTATCATAATTTATTATTAATTTGATTATTTCTTACTTATTCTATCTTTTATATATAATTAATTGAGGCTTTATAATAACTAAAAATTATATTTAAATGTGATTTTCATATTTGAGATTTTTTAATCATTAAGTTTATGATATATATATATATATATATATATATATATATATATATATATATATATATATATATATATATATATATATATATATATATCTATATATATATATATATATATATATATATATATATATATATATATATATATATATCCTCCCACCTTAGTCCACTCATGGCCTTTATTTTATCATTATTAATATCCAAGCTACAACCCTAGTTGGAAAAGCAGGATGCTATAAGCCCAAGGGCTCCAACAGGATAAAAATAGCCCAGTGAGGAAAGAAAAAAAAAGAAATAAACTATATGAGAAGTAATGAACAATTAGAATATATTTTAAGAAGAGTAATAACATTAGAAATATATTTTAAATATAAATATAAAAAATATTTTCTGCAAGTTAGAACTTTTTAGAAGTTCTACCCATTTCAACTACCATATTAGGAAGGCCATTCCACAATCTGGTAACAGCTGGAATAAAACTTCTAGAATACTGTATACTGTGTAGTATTGAGCCTCATGATGGAGAAGGCCTGACTATTATAATTAACTTCATAGTTATTATTAAGAGCAGGAGATATCTGAATGCGAAGGATAGATTTATGAAAGTGTATATCATAAAATTTTCTTAGTTCGTCAATCTATCGTCTTCTCTCACTCCCCCTGCTTCTTTTACAATGTCTTGGGGACCCATTTTGATGTTTTTAATGCTCATCTATTGTCTGTCATTCCCATTATATGAGAGAGAGAGAGAGAGAGAGAGAGAGAGAGAGAGAGAGAGAGAGAGAGAGAGAGAGAGACTAGGTGGTAAGGAATTCCTTATAAGCAAGATACATGCTAGTGCAAGCCATATGTCAATCACAGGAGGAGAGAGAGAGAGAGAGAGAGAGAGAGAGAGAGAGAGAGAGAGAGAGAGAGAGAGAGAGAGAGAGAGAGAGTGTAATCTGCAAAGATTTAATGTTAGTAGAAGCTGTAATCTAAAGAGAGAGAGAGAGAGAGAGAGAGAGAGAGAGAGAGGAGAGAGAGAGAGAGAGAGAGAGAGAGTGTGTGTGTAATCTGCAAAGATTTAATGTTAGTCGAAGCTGTAAACTAACGAGAGAGAGAGAGAGAGAGAGAGAGAGAGAGAGAGAGAGAGAGAGAGAGAGAGAGAGAGAGAGATGCTATAAAAGAACATAATGTTTACCTCAAGTTGTTTGAAAGGGCAAGTTTATCTCTACCAGACGTATGATAATTATTCTTTATTTTAACAAAACAAACATAATTTAACACAAAAGAATATATTATTATTAAAATTTAGTTTATAAATAATTAAATAATCCATATAATTATCAATAATTAGTACATATATTAAATTAGTTGAGAATATTGTTTATATACGACATTTAATCTTAGCAGGACGAGATTTTTCCCGGCAGCGTAGGGTGGGGCAGGGTGTGATGTACGATAACGAACCTAAATATACATTTTTTACATAAACATATGTTCGTTTAAGATGTTATTACTGATTAATTATTAATTATATGAATTATATACTATATTATATAATAAATAATTATATTTATGCTTGATTAAATTAGTTAAATTAGATATTTAATCTATAATTTAAGATTGGGATATCTATAAACGACATTTCTTTTAGCAGACGTACGATAGTTCCAAGGAATGACGTCCTAGCTGACCCTAAAAAGAAACGCTTTGTGGGCGTAATATCCCGCCCCTACCCATATACCAACGCCCCAAGGATGCCCCTACCCCAAAATCCCCAAATGCCCATCATCTCCCTCGCCCTTCACTTGTTCCTCGGCTGAGTAATAACTCGGTCCTTCAAAATGGCGCTGGGAACGAGAGGACTCCTCGTTGCTCTTTTCGCCTTTGGTGGAATATTCGCGTCGGCTGAAGGGGGACCTGAGTGCGAGCCTTGCCATAGGTGAGTTGGATTTAATTGGGTTTTAATTTAGCTATTAATTAATTTTATTGCTAATTATGAGTGAAATTTGGTAGGATATTTATTTAACAATTTTCTAAAAATAATTATAAGCTTATTAACCTTCTAGTGTGAATATAACAGTGACTTTATTGGTTTTGATTCTCTGAAGACAGCCCTCTAAGGTGTGAGTTGGATTTAATTGGGTTTTAATTTAGCGATTAATTAATTTTATTATTAATTATGACTGAAATTTGATAGGATATTTATTTAACAATTTTCTAAATATAATTATAAGGTTATTAAGCTTGTAGTGTGAATATAACAGTGACTTAATTGGCTTTAATTCTTTAAAGACAGCCCTCTCAGGTGTGAGTTCGATTTAACTGGGTTTTAATTTAGCGATTAATTAATTTTAATACTAATATGTGAATGAAATTAATTCTGATATTCTTAAGCTTGCAGTGTGAATAGAACAGTGACCTTCACCCTTCTTTCTAATACTTCTACTACCCAGCTACACTCCCATTCTCCCCACTTAGCCAAACCACAAAGCTAGACTATCCACACCACTTCAACCATCTTTCTGAAACTTCTACGACTCAGCTACACTCCCATTCTCTCCACTTAGCCAGACCACAAAGCTAGACTATCTACACCACTTCACCCCTCTTTCTGAAACTTCTACCACTCAATTACACTCCCATTCTCTCCACTTAGCCAAACCACAAAGCTAGACTTATCTCCACCACTTCACCCTTCTTTCTAACACTTTTATGACTCAGTTACACTCCCATTCTCCCCACTTAGCCAAACCACAAAGCTAGACTTCTATCTACACCACTTCACCCATCTTTCTAACACTTCTACCAATAGGCTGCACTCCCATTCTCCCCACTTAGCCAAACCACAAAGCTAGACTTCTATCTACACCACTTCACCCTTCTTTCTGAAACTTCTACCACTTAGCTACACTCCCATTCTCTCCACTTAGCCAAACCACAAAGCTAGACTTATCTACACCACTTCAACCATCTTTCTAAAACTTCTGCCACTTAGCTACACTCCAATTCTCTCCACTTAGCCAAACCACAAAGCTAGACTCCTATCTACACCACTTCACCCTTCTTTCTGAATCTTCTACCACTCAACTACACTCCCATTCTCTCCACTAAGCCAAACCACAAAGCAAGACTCCTATCTACACCACTTCACCCTTCTTTCTAACTCCTATCTACACCACTTCACCCTTCTTTCTAACACTTCTACCACTCAGCTACACTCCCATTCTCTCCACTTAGCCAAACCACAAAGCTAGACTTATCTACACCACTTCACCCATCTTTCTAACACTTCTACCAATAGGCTGCACACCCATTCTCTCCACTTAGCCAAACCACAAAGCTAGACTTATCTACGCCACTTCACCCTTCTTTCTGAAACTTCTAACACTTAGCTACACTCCCATTCTCTCCACTAAGCCAAACCACAAAGCTAGACTTCTATCTACACCACTCCACCCTTCTTTCTGAAACTTCTACCAATCACCTACACTCCCATTCTCTCCACTAAGCCAAACCACAAAGCTAGACTCCTTCTTTCTACAATACTCCCATTCTCTCCACTTAGCCCAACCACAAAGCTAGACTCCTTTCTACAACACTCCCATTCTCTCCACTAAGCCAAACCACAAAGCTAGACTCCTATCTACACCACTTCACCCTTCTTTCTAACACTTCTGCCACACAGCTACACTCCCATTCTCTCCACTTAGCCAAACCACAAAGCTAGACTCCTTTCTACAACACTTCACCCTTCTTCCTAAAACTTCTGCTACTCAACAACACTCCCATTCTCTCCACTAAGCCAAACCACAAAGCTAGACTTATCTACACCACTTCAACCATCTTTCTGAAACTTCTACCACACAGCTACACTCCCATTCTCTCCACTAGGCCAAACCACAAAGATAGACTCCTTTCTACACCACTTCACCCTTCTTTCTAAAACTTCTGCCACCCAGCTACACTCCCATTCTCTCCACTAAGCCAAACCACAAAGCTAGACTTCTATCTACACCACTTCACCCTTCTTTCTAACACTTCTACCACTCAGCTACACTCCCATTCTCTCCACTAAGCCAAACCACAAAGCTAGACTCCTTTCTACACCACTTCACCCTTCTTTCTAACACTTCTACCACACAGCTACACTCCCATTCTCTCCACTAAGCCAAACCACAAAGCTAGACTCCTTCTTTCTACAATACTCCCATTCTCTCCACTTAGCCAAACCACAAAGCTAGACTCCTCCTTCCTACAATACTCCCATTCTCTCCACTTAGCCAAACCACAAAGCTAGACTCCTTCTTTCTACAATACTCCCATTCTCTCCACTTAGCCAAACCACAAAGCTAGACTAACCTGCTTACTCATCGCCAGAGCGGAATGTCCGGACGTCGGCAAGTGCATCGGGGGCACGGTCATGGACGTCTGCGGATGCTGCGTCGTCTGCGCTAGGGGCCTAGGCCAGAGGTGCGACATGGACTCCGACGAGACGAAGGAGTACGGCAAGTGCGGCGAGTACCTGACGTGCACGAAGCGTACCGATATTGGGGTGAGTAGTCACGCTGTTAAATTACTTACATGAAAGTGTTACTTTTTTAAGTAATTAGTCAATATGCTTAGGCCTACTACTTAATTAAGTACAAAAGTAAAAATAATTAATAAGCATAGGCCTAGGCCAACTACTTTACTTAAATAAAGTACAAAAGTAAAGGTAATTGCTCAAATTGCTTAGGCCTACTACTTTACTTAAGTATAAAAGTAAAAGTAATTCAGATGCATAGGCCTAGGCCAACTACTTTACTTAAATTAAGTGCAGAAGTAAAAGTAATTATTCAATATGCTTAGGCCTATTTTACTTAAGTATGTTTAAGTAACAGTAATTATTTGCTTTTATAAGTTATAAGTTGCTAATTCTCTTCCTTTTATTATATAAAATTGAAAGTAATTTTAAGTACTTAAATCAGTTACTTTATAAAGTATGTAATGTAAAAATATAAAGAGATTATTAACTTCTATAAGTAATTTTTTAATAATTTTAATTCTTTTTTAAGTGTATTTTTGCTACTTTAGAAAACTATTTATGTAGTCATGATTTTATAAGTAATGAGATTATCATATAAGTGTGTGGGTTGCTAACTGGAGAGAGAGAGAGAGAGAGAGAGAGAGAGAGAGAGAGAGAGAGAGAGAGAGAGAGAGAGAGAGAGAGTGTGTCATCATTATTCAGTGCATGAGTACTTTTGAAATCTAATGTACTAAGATTTATCTATAGTGTTTTATATGTGAAATATATATTTATTTATTAATATATACAATTATATGTATATTTTATATATAAATACACCGTATATATATCATAATATATTATCCTAAGCCGTGTATATACATACACACTTATTTAGCCGGTAAAATACACAATGGAAAAGTTTAATATATCCCAATCGTGTTTTCAAACATACATACGTCTATATACATACATATACGTATAAGCATGATACATACACACATGTATGTATAAATACGTATATATATGCATACACACGTACTGACATACATAAACAAGTGTAAAGTTACAACAGCTGCTTAGAGAACAGACGCCATTATATCTGATGACGTCATAGGTTTCATAAAGTTTCGCCTGTTTTCAAATTTTCTCTTTCTTAATTTCTTTATATTTCGTCTATTTAATTATATTTCGTCATGCGTGAATGTAAATAAAAACAACAATATAAATATGTATGATTTTATAATATATATTTAATTATAAACTAATGAAAAATAAAGAAAAATGTAATTAAATTGAATTAAATTGAATGATTCAAATTTAAATTTCTCGTAATTGTTCGCTCGCTAGCCAACCGATGTTGCCATCTGAGTGATCGAATAAATAATCCCATACGCCCTTGATAAATATTTAATATATATCCCTTGATAAACATTTCATACATTAATATATAAATTTATCACGATTTATATTGATAAACTAATACCACAATAGTGGTTTTGATAAATAAATTTGTCTTTTATCAAAGTTTATTAGTAAAATAAACCAGGTTCTGAAATATGGCAAGATCGGGCAGACTTGTGGAGCCATTTCAATTTAGACTCTCTCTCTCTCTCTCTCTCTCTCTCTCTCTCTCTCTCTCTCTCTCTCTCTCTCTCTCTCTCTCTCACTGAATAATGACGCTCTCTCTCTCTCTCACTGAATAATGACGCACTCTCTCTCTCTCTCTCTCTCTCTCTCTCTCTCTCTCTCTCTCTCTCTCTCTCTCTCTCTCACTGAATAATGACGCTCGCTCTCTCTCTCTCTCTCTCTCTCTCTCTCTCTCTCTCTCTCTCTCTCTCTCATTAGAATTGTGATAAAACAATATAATTAAATAAAACCTTCAATAATAAGGTCATTTATAGACCTATTTCATGATCTCAGCCACTTCTGTTCTACCTATACTCAATTTTTTTCAATGAGGCGCATTTGCACCGACTAGCAGGGGGTGCCCTTTTAGCTCGGAAAAGTTTCCTGCTATCTGATTGGTTAGAATGACCTCGTTTAACCAGTCAGCGATCAGGAAACTTTTCCGAGCTAAAAGGGCACCCCCTGCTAGTCGGTGCATATCTGCCTCACTAGAAAGAATTGACTATATGTGTAATGGTTAGGCCTAGTGCCCCTGTCTAACAGATTATAACTCCCACATCAAACCACACACACACACACACACACACACACACACATATATATATATATATATATATATATATATATATATATATATATATATATATATATATATATATATAATGCTCCATCTTATCACATGATTCCGGAAACCTTAACGCGGGGGCGTTCCTAGGGATTGGGGGCCCGAGGATTGAGTTAGTATAAAGGACCCCTCCTTTATCCTAAAATAGTGAGTTAGGGGTAGTTTTAAATGTATACTAACTTATATTTACGCAAAGGCTCCGCCGTCTCGTTCCCTCCCTTGGCTACGCCACTTCCCTAACGCTTCTTGCCCGCCTTTCAGGACGTCGAAGAAGGCACGTGCGAATGCGAGCAGACCGGGGCAGTCTGCGGCTCCGACGGGGTGACCTACGACACCCTGTGCCACCTGCTGGAGAAGACGGCCGAGAACGAGGAGCTCACCGCCGTCTCGCGCGAGCCTTGCAAGGCCGGTGGGTATCGGGCTTGTATAGGCCTACTACTGGCGTCTTAAAGCTCGCTGAAAAGATAGTTTTTTCTATAGGCCTACTATTGGTAACTCAAAGCTCACTGGAAAGATAGGTTTGGGTTCTTATAGGCCTAACACTACTATTAGTGTTTCAAATCTAACTGGAAAGATAGGTTTTTCTATAGGCCTACTACTGGCATCTCAAAGCTAGCTGAAATTATAGGTCTATTTAACAAGGTTTCTTTCAGCAATGTGGCAATTTCTGTATTGGTTAATAGCATTGTTTTTGTAAGTATGCTGAAAATTAGACGCGTTAGGATTACATAAAAATCCTTACGTGGATTTTTTTAGGATTACGCAAACATAACTGTCAAATTTTATAGGATTATGCAAAAAAAAAAACTGCGAAATCTTTTAGGCTCATGCGAAAGTACCAGCGTAAATACAAAATAACTAGGATGGATTACTTAGGATTATGTAAAAATCCCACCAATGTAACTAACGTAGAAAAGAGTATTAACGATCTACCGCGAAAGGGACCATACATATTTGACCTGTTTGGGGCCTTTCTTAAACTCACTTAACAATTTACAGAAAGGGATTCATCTAGTGTTTTATTATCCTATTGTTAAGTCTAGTCCACTTAACGGGTTAATTTATAATGGCTGCGCGACCTTTCGCGCCCGCGTGAGTCGCGATTTAGGCCAGATTATTGTCCCTTTCTTTTGTGACTCGATTAGTTTTCATATAAGCTATATTCCTGCTCTATCCTAAGCTTCAGAACTTAGAAATCAATAGAATAATTTTACTGTTTCTCAGTCATATTGTTTTTAAAAGCCAAAAAGATATTTATACTGTTTCTCAGTTGTATTGTTACCTTAAGAAACTTTTTAATGATTCTCTCGCAATAATTGTGATACTATTAGTTTTCCATAATACTAAAAGACATTCAAATTTATAGTAATCCTTATAATTATAATAATGATAACGATAACATTTCTAATAATCTATCGCCATGAAACCTCTTTAGTTCATATCTCGTCTGTCGCGATTGTTTACAAGAGAATCGAGTGGCGGATAGCAGATGGCCCTAATGCGTAAACAAGCCGCTTCCTTGAGTGCGAGTCGGGTGTTTTTGGTTAACCCAACCCCCCTAAAACTCCCCCCAAATCACATCTTCTTTTCATAACTCCGCGAGGTTAGAGTCGGTTCCAAGACTCGCGAGAAACAGCTTTAACTAATATGCGTCGTGGATTTATTTGGAACACGTGGCCCGGAGCTGGGACACAGCTCAGAGCTGGAACCAGGGAGACCCTTCGGCTCGGCAAACCGTTGTATTCAGAGGTCTAAAAAGTAAAGTATAAAGGATAAAGTAAAGGATAAAGGGATATACATTTAGCCCGAATTAATGCCTACAGTCTTCCTTTAAACTCTTCCCTTAGATGTCTTATAAACCATTATAATTAATTGTATATTTTAGTCAGGCTGTATATTTTAGTCAGGCAACTTATTTGATAATTTAATTAATTCAAACATATTAATTATTTACCTTTATCATATTTAATAGGTTCAATTATTTACCCTTATCATATTTAATAAGCCAAATTATTCACCTTTATCATATTAAATAGGTTCAATTATTTACCCTTATCATATTTAATAGGTTCAATTATTCACTTTTATTATAATCAATCATTCAAGACAAAAATGTTATCTTATGCAAAGACATCATCATACCTCTTACGCGTTGCAAACTCCCTCTCGTTTCTCCGGCCGCGGCTCACGTCAAATTCTTCTTCCGCAGCTCCGGTCATCAAGTCGCGCCCTAAGGACGCCGTCCGACCCCTAGGCAGCATCATGGTTCTGGACTGCGAGGCCATCGGATTCCCCGTTCCCGATCTCTTCTGGGAGCTGAACATGGCCGACGGATCTTCGTACAAACTACCCAGTGAGTATCGCGATCGGAGCTCCTTGAGCTACGCAGCTTCTTCTTCTTGTTATCCTCTTTATTAGTAACTTAACTGTAACCCTGGTTTGAAAAGCAGGATGATATAAGCCCTATAAGAAATCTGCTGTCTCCAACAGGGAATATATCCCAGCGAGGAAAGGAAATAATGAAACGGATAAAGGACTGTGCTTGAGTGTAGCCTCAAACAAGAGAACTCTAACCCAAGACCGTGCAAAACTACAGTACAGAGTCTATGGCACTGCCCTAGACTAGAGAAAAATGGTTTGATTTTGGAGTGTCCTTCTCCTAGAAGGGCTGTTTACCATAGTTAAAGTCTTTTCTCTCCTTACCAAGTGGAAAGTAGCCAGTGAATATTTTTTGGTTAGCTTAGTGTTGTCAGGCGTATGAGGGCAGAGGAGAATGTGTAAAGGCCAGACTATTTGGCGAATGTGTAGGCAAAGACAGAATGAGTCGTAACCAGAAAGATGGATCCAATGTAGTACTTTCTTCTTCTTCTTTGTCTGCATCTGTTTCTGACCAGCTTTCTCCACCTACCTCTGTCCCACACTACATCACCGGTTAATCCCTTTGATCAAAGGTCATCCTTAATACAGTCCATCCACCTTCGCTTTGGTCTCCCTCTCCTTCTCGTTCCTCTCTGTCCACACATTAAGAGCATTGATGACTACATTCTGAAATACAAAACAGGACCACAAAAATCCTCTTCAGTTTTCGAAATTACACAGCGTCGTCGTCGTTCAGATTGACGGGAGCTTATCTCCAGGAATGGGCTCTTTGACTATAAGTCATAGCCGGGGCCCCATTCACACAGCGAATCTTTCTCCGCTTAAAAACTGTTCATAGACTTTTGCGCATAAATATAAAATATTCTTCAGTTAGTTGTGTAAATGTTACCTTTTATAATTCCCTTGTTCTCAAATTGTATCACGCCAATTACGCAAGATTATATGTTCTTCCACAGGTCTTAAATTACATAAAAATGTTGGGATATTTCAAGCCTCCGGTCCTTTTAATCTGTAAAGCTAATTTCAAGTGACACTGGGTCATAATATAGTATGATAGTCATCTTGTGCTAATTGTATCCTACACATTAAAGGTTAATCTTCATATTTATTTTACTTACTTTAAGGGCCGCTTGTCTGGTTCCGCACTCTCTAAAGGACCTCCACGGTCGTTTCATGATGTTCATTCGGAAGCATTTAACATTTCACGATGCGTATTGTTAGCTTACTGTTCGATCATCACTGTCGAAAGACTCGCAGAATAAGAAAGTCTTCAGTTTCCTCTTGAGAGCCTTAACATCTTCAATCATTCGGATTTCATGGGAGCCTATTGTGTAGCCTCGAGCCCGCATACAGAGTGCAGGGGCTGTTAAACTGTGCTCAGTGATTAATAATATACAAATTAATCATAACTAAATTGTGTCATTTTAAAAACATTTGGAGATACAAAAACAAATTCAACTGAAATAAATTTCCGATATTTTATCAAAAGTTCGTAAACTGTGACAAAACAATATCATATAATCTAATCGATAAGCAAGACACCATTTGCAATAATCTGAAATCTATTTCATATGAAAAGGGAATATTTGTTGACTTTTTGCGCTCAGGCCATTTCGTCCTGATGGAAGGTTCCTTCAGTAGCTTCCTAAGGGTATATATGACTACAAGCGAAGCTACTGAAGGAACCTTCCATCAGGACGACATGGCCTGAGCCCAAAAACAGATTTTTCGCTTCGCTCAAAATCCATTTTTCAAGCTGGAAATAGCCATGGGAGTTAGGTTAGGCCTACCCTAGTCCAAAATCTAACATAATTCAACTTACAAACAGCTTCTTGGTATACAGTATATGCTATAATACACCTTTTCCATCCAATGTATACTTAAGCCACACATTTACTTTCTTAGTGAAGCACCAACACCCAAATCTTCCGCCTCTTAACTCTTCCGTTTCTTGCAGGCGACAATCCCGGCTTCGCCATCCAGATCCGAGGCGGCCCAGAGAAGCACATGGTCACCACATGGGCCCAGATCATGCGCATCAACGAGGAGACCGTGGGAACGTACACGTGCGTCGCCAAGAACTCGGAGGGAGAGGACAGGGCTGCCGCGAAGATTTCGCTCCGCGACCAGGGTAGGGGACGACGTATTTTAAATCGTGATCTAATTTTATGCAATTAGTAGACACTAGTTTTGGTTTATGAGGATGTTGAGTAAAGGAAAAACTAGTTGAAACACGTTATATACGTGTAGTACATAAGGGGTGATGTCTTTAAAATCATAATCAAATTTCATGCGATAAATAGACACTGCAGTTTTGGTCTATAAGGATGTTGAGTAGAGGAAAAAACTAGTTGAAACACATTATATACGTGTACTATACGCATATAAAAAAAAACTGTATATAAAGGACGATGTCTTTAAAATCATAATCAAATTTTATACGACAAATAGACACTGCAGTTTTTGGTCTATTACGATGTTAAGTAAAGAAATAGCTTGTAGTTGAAACACCTGTTATATACTAAAAAAACTGTACATACATTACATGCATTTGTCTTTGTACATGAATGTTTAACCTTTTTGATACTTAGAAGCTTCAATTATAACTTTCCAAATTAAATTTAGGCTGCAAAAGATGAGGAGAGACTTGCATCATGCCATCCTTTCTCTTCTTTACAGATAAGCCTGCATCGGAGAACGAAATCTAGGACCGACGGCTCTCGACGCAATCGACTGCGAGTCTCCGGACTCGCTGCGTCTCCGACCAGCCGCTGACTAGGGCCGACTCTTCCCTCTATTCCAGAATGCACGAAGACTTCGCCCGATTCAGCGGCCATTCCGAGACCCACGATAATTAGGATGTAATTTAGAATTAAAATCTTAGAACATGAAGGCAACATTGTGGACAAACATTCTTATACGCCATGTCACCCATTTGAGCACCGCTAATCTACGCGTCGCAGCTGCACGGACGGCGCCTCGGCCGACGCAGACGACGACGACGGGATTGGGGAATCGACGTTACTTCGGCCGAGGGCCACGGCCCGGCCGTATCCAGCAGACTAGGCAACTCGTACTTTGTAGGTTATCGTTAGGTTAAAGTTACCGAAATGGAAGCTATTCACTATACTAAGACTAGACTGACTATTTATATACTTGTATTTTTGATAATGAGCAGTGAGCTGAAACTTTATATGTATTTTTTTCTGCTTTTCCTTTATATATGTTTTGAAAAATGTTGCCTTTCGTTTGATTTCAAGTCCTGGGTGTTACAGAGTCGTGGCTCGGCGTTGCGAGAGAGCTCGGATAAGATGTGGTGGGTTTTTTGTAACATGACTGGAATCTCTATTTCCTCTTCATTAACATGACTGCCTCCTACTTCCCTCTTCAATAACATGACTGAACCTTCTACTTTCCTCTTTTATAACATGACTGGACCCTCTATTTCCTCTTCAATAACATGACTGAGCCTTCTACTTTCCTCTTCAATAACATGACTGGACCCTCTATTTCCTCTTCATTAACATGACTGCCTCCTACTTCCCTCTTCAATAACATGACTGAACCTTCTACTTTCCTCTTCAATAACATGACTGAGCCTCCTACTTCCCTCTTCAATAACATGACTGAGCCTTCTACTTTCCCCTTTTATAACATGACTGGACTCTCTATTTCCTTCTATAAAACCTAAACCCCTTTTGTATCTTTACAAAGATTATGGTTAGCTAAAAATGCTTTGAAATAAATGTGTACTTTATATGTTTTGGAGCCTTTATCCCAGAATAACATTTGCACATGTCGAGGGACAAGTGTACTTGCTACGGCACAGATTTCGGTGCCGGTTTAGTATGTGGCCTACCCTTTTTTATTCTGGTTTAGTATGTGGCCTACCCTTTTTTATTCTGGTTTAGTATGTGGCCTACCCTTTTTTATTCTGGTTTAGTATGTGGCATCCCTTTCTTAGTCTGGTTTAGTATGTGGCCTACCCTTTTTTATTCTGGTTTAGTATGTGGCATCCCTTTCTTAGTCTGGTTTAGTATGTGGCCTACCTTTTTTATTCTGGTTTAGTATGTGGCATCCCTTTCTTAGTCTGGTTTAGTATGTGGCCTACCCTTTTTTATTCTGGTTTAGTATGTGGCCTACCTAACTTGTTAGGTTAGGTTAGGTAAGGTTTGGAAAGGTAAGGTAAGGTAAGGTTTGGAAAGGTTAGGTTAGGTTACGCCAAATACTAATACAGATAGAATTTCGTATTGTAAGGACATCGCTCCCTCCGTCGTCCAGCAATTTCCCCGATTTCTCTATTTTATTTAAATTCTCCTTTCGCCACACTGTGGCTAACTGTATATATTTATTCCGCTCCCACAAAGCTACAATTTCATGTATTTATTTTTGGGCTCAAGCCATGGCGTCCTGATGGAAGGTTCCTGTTTGGTAGCTTCCTTGGGTATAAGACTACTAAGATATTCCCAGAGAATTTAACCACAGGTTATCACAGAATTCTAACTTCTGGAGCGAGTATCTCAAAGGTTTCCCTTTAAGACATCGTAATACAACAGGGGACACGCATGTCTGGTCGTGCCACATAGCTATCTCCACCCCGAACAGAGTTAACGCTTCGGTGTGTAAGGGCTGAGAATAGCTGGGAGCCGTTCCACAGCTAATCTCACTCGTGGCTACTACTGATACTCGAGACGTAAACAAACGGACGCCATTGCTCTAATGACGTCACGAGCGTCTTTATCCTTTGTTTAGTAGCTGCCCTACTGAGACGGATTTTCCCTTGTGTGAACTTTATCGTTTTGCATCTTCGCTATGTCGTTACCTTCAGCCTCGCCTTCTTCTGGAAAGTTGAGTACAAGGTTCCAGTATTGTTTAATTAAGCTCTGGCCGTAAAGTAAATATTATTTTGCGAAATAATTGATGTTTTGTGGCAGAGCTGTGCCTCTACCGGACCCGCCATTTTATGGCGTCGTTGTTGTTTTGCATGTCTTATTTAGTTAGCCACAACAACGCTTCCGGCCTTATATACTAATTGAATACATTAGTTTATTTAGTCTTCATAGCTAGGAACTTTTATTTCGTGTTTAGACGCTTTTTATCGGTCATCGATTGACCTCATACCAGTCGGCTACTATAGCCCCCAGGCCAGGAGCCTATATACAAGTGTTCATGCATGAATTATCAGTGATCCTAGACTAAGTTATGAAGATAGTGGCATTATTATTATACAATACTTTTGACTAGTGATGCAAATGTTTTCGCCTTCAGGGACCATATAGGGGATAGGCTAGTCAGTGATTCTTACTAGCCTAACCTAACCTTAGGACCCCTATATGCTTCCTTCATCCCCTGCCTTGGCATTCCCTCTAATTAGCCTTGATCCCTTTTCTGAGTAAAGGGATTCATTGTCTAATAGAGTATTATATCGCCTCTCAGTCCTCCCTAAAGGAATGAACCCCCTTTAGGATTGCGTCTGAGAGTGAGGTTAGGCTAGCCTACCTCTATGGCTAGGATAGTCTGCGACTTTCCTGCGATAGCGATACGTCTTCTTCCCTGCCTAGTTCAGGACTTTTAGCCCTGATCTAGGTCGGGTTAGGAAGGTTTCTCTGTTCCTTGCTGAAACTGTACTCTTGCACCGTTTTAGCCGATCAGCCTAATCTTAGGTTAGGGAGTGTCCTCCCTTCCCTTTGTGGCCGCTCTGGTACAGAAACCCTTCCTGGGAAGACCCCTCTCTTCTCCCTCCCCACCTATCTCTTGTATAGCCTAGCCTATGCTTAGGTTAGTTTATACTTATCTGTCCCCTGTCCTACAACTCCTCCTTAGGGTGGATGAGTAGGGCTACCCGAGCTTCCTTGTGCAGTCCGCTCTGGTACATATACCTTCATAGTGTCCTATAAGGTTAGTTCCTAGTGTAACTCTGCATAAGGGAGTCTCCCCCCCCCCCATCTTGGGTGTTCCCTAGTCCTCCCTTGGGCTACCTGCTCCCGGTCCCTAGTGACCCCTGCATATGGATGATAGAGCCTGTCTCTATCATGGGTACTCCCCCTCAGGGAGGGGGAGGGATGCCTGGAACCCTGAAGGTACTTCCTGCATCCTTCCCCCCTCCCCCTGTCTCTCTATCTATCTGGGTGCTGGTCTCTTGCCGCCTCTTATGCCGGCAATACCTGCCTCTTGGTGACTTCCCTACCCTTGCCGCCAGCCCCCCGTGTTCCGAGGGACTGCCGGCTGCCGCCGGCTACTACCGGCGGCTCTCCTACTCCTATCTAATCGTCCGCTTGCCGGTCGATCTCCGGAGTGCCGGCATATACTGCCGGCAACCCGATACTACCTGTACCATCCTTACCCCAGTCACCAATCCGGCATCCTCCGGCTGCCGGAGCCGCCGCTCCCTGCCGGCGTGCCGCCGTTGTGCCGGCGGCCGCCATCCTGGTATCTAACTGACTTTTGAAAATTGTCTGTTCTAATGCCAGAATCTATGCTGGAGCGGGCTCCGGCGTGCCGGCGGCTTGCCGGATACCCCGGAGGCGTCAAGAATACTTGCACCCCCTCTCTGTAGCTATCATAAGACTAAGATAGCCCTACCTGGCAAATAGATAAGCTGCTTTGCTTCTAAGATCAGTACCTAGTACTGCTCTATTAGTGATCATGCTGTCTCTTTGCATTCTTCTATTTCCAGCATGCTATGTGCATCTTAGCACGGCTGGTTGCCAGAAGCAGTTACCCTTAATGAGACCTTCTGGCTCTTATCTGGGAACCGAATGAATTCGATCCCAACCTTGTCCTTGGCTTTCCATGGAGTTCCAATATAATGGGAATCCTAGGAAACTGTATCCAATGATCTCGGTCATTTGGATTATCCCAGGACCAAGCCTTTGGTAACCAGCCGGGCGAGATGCATGGAGCGTGTTCTCCTTTACTGTTTCACTCTCTATGCATCACACCTTATAAGTTAAAATTAATGATTAATATTAACTTAATTTAAGAGCCATTCCTATGACTCCCCCATACTCATTTTCTCTTTCTTCCACAGGAGGAGCAGATGAAATGCGATTTCGCATACTGTGCCGTGAAACGCTCCCAGTTTTACGGACATACGGCGTGCAGGACTCACGCCCCTTGCTCAGACAAGAGAGGGGATTGGAAGTTCTGGAATCCACTGGATTGTACGGTCTGCCAGGCCTACCTAGTTGAGGCCTTCCATAACCCTCCCTCAGCGGAGGTTAGAGACGTGGCTCGTGAGAAACTGCGCAAGTGGGTGCGTGGTTTTCAGAGGAATGCCACTGGACCGTACCTGGCCACTGAAGAACTGAGGTCCCTGCTGTTCCCTAAGGCCTCCCCTGATTCAGTGGTTCCAAAGGAAGCAATCCCAACTGTCCAAATTACGGTGGAACCTGATGTGGTCATGGCTCAGTCCATGCACGAGTGTCGCCTAGATTCCGAAGAGGATGAACAGATCTCTGACGTCTCGGAAGACACGGAGAAGACGCTTATGGCTCAAGGAGCCGAAGAGGAAGAAGACAAGGTGGAATACACCGAGTCGGAGCTTGGAGCTCCTCCCCCATCCATCCCTCCGCCTACTCCTACACCGACGGATGTGTCCATTCCGTCTACCTCCTCGACCCCGGATCCCTCTTCGTCTACCCAAGAACTGATCCGGCTGATTAGAGCTGTCATGGACGACAGACTGAAGGAGAACCAGGAGTCCATCAGGTCAATGATTGGATCCAGAGAACCGAAGAAGATTTCGGTTAAGGATCTCCCAGCTTGCTCTCATGCCAACCCGTGGAGGTATGCAGAGCATATGGTTATTGCGACCGGCAGGATCTTTGTTAGTGACAAGATTGGCACGGTCCCGTTGGAAGATGTGGAATTCTTCCCAAGCTTCGAGGCCTACCCGGACTGTTACGTCCGGCTTCGTTCTGAACCTGCCTCGAAGGAGGAGACCGAACCTAAGGAAGAGATAGTGTTCGATCTCGCTAAGGCCCAGGCTATGTTAGCCTCCGCATTTAAGAGCAGGGGCTTTACCTGCTCTAAGCTTCCTGCCTTGAGCAAGAAGCATCCTACTTATGTCGCTCCCGACACTGCGGTTCTTCCATTTTTGGAAAAGGCCTTGGCTGCATGCCTTAAGGCGGCGGAAGAAGGGAAACCCTGCCCTGCACTGGAGGAGTGCAGACCCTTCTCCATCGTAACGCCCCCTGACACTAGACAATGGAAAGATGTCCAACATACTTTCGTTGTGGGTAGGCTTGATCCTGACGTTGCCGGACGTCAGTTTAATGAAGACCTCCCTAAGCTCAATGATCACCTCCTTCGCCGGGAACAAGACACGAAGGAGAGGCTTGCAGCGTCTCTTTCTCATCAAGTCCAACTTGAAGTTATGGCCTGTGACACAGCAGTACCAGATCACTACATGGTACTGGCCAAATCCCACTTACTGACGGTAATGAAGGACTTGTACCATTTCATAAAGGCTCGTAGAGCCTGTCGTGAATTCGTGTTTGTCGGTGCCACCGTGAAACACGAACCCCGGAGGCTGATTTCCTCCAACATCTGGGGAAAGCACCTGTTTCCTTCGGACCTTGTCAAGGAAATAACGGACAGAGCCGCCACGGAGAATAGGAACCTTCTCCACAAGTGGGGCATGTCCAGGAAAAGGAAAACCTCTCAGGACGATGGACCTCAGCCTAAGAGGAAACCTCAGAAACCGAAACCCCAGCAACGTCAACAAAGACGTCAGTTTCCGGGACCCGCTACCTCCCAAGTGGTTGCCCAACCACAACAGACCTTTCAATTGGTCCCCCAACCGGTGTTGTCACAGTCACCGGTCTTCACCCCTGCCTTCGAACAGCCAACCACTACCTTTCATGCCAGAGGTAGAGGCTCGTCCAGGGGTGCAAGCAGAGACGCCTCTCGTCGTCCCTCCAGAGGTAGAGGAGGAAAGGGAGCTAGCGGCCGAGGCAACAAGTCCTCGGGACACCAGAAGCAATGAAGTGCTTCCGGTGGGAGGAAGACTCCGCCAATTCCAGGATCGTTGGACCTTCGATCCTTGGGCACACAGCATCATCAAGAACGGTCTAGGCTGGAGTTGGGTGCATCCACCCCCAATCTTCCAGCGGTTCTTCCAACAATCGACCCCCATTCTGGAAGAATATGTTCTAGACCTCTTGAACAAGAAGGTGATAAGGAAGGTAAAGTCCACCAGGTTCCAAGGGAGACTGTTTTGCGTTCCCAAGAAGGACTCAGACAAGCTCAGAGTCATTCTGGACTTATCCCCCCTCAACAAGTTCATAGAGAACAACAAATTCAAGATGCTGACGCTTCAACAAATAAGGACCCTTCTGCCTCAAGGTTCCTACACGGTCTCTATAGACCTGGCGGATGCCTATTGGCACATTCCAATGAACCATCACGCTTCCTCCTACCTAGGATTTCGACTCCAAAGGAAAAGCTACGCCTTCCGGGCCATGCCATTCGGCCTCAATGTGGCCCCTCGGATCTTCACAAAGCTGGCGGATGCCATAGTACAACAGCTCCGCCTAAGAAACGTCCAGGTGATGGCCTACCTCGACGACTGGCTAGTCTGGGCTCCATCGCCCGAAGAGTGTACAAAGTCTTGCGACGAAGTTACCCAGTACCTAGAACACCTGGGATTCAAGATCAACGAGAAGAAATCTCGCCTCTCTCCAGCTCAGAAGTTTCAGTGGCTGGGAATCCACTGGAATCTTCAGTCACACCGCCTTTCCATCCCCCAGAAGAAAAGGAAGGAAATAGCAGGGTCTGTCAAGCGACTACTGAAATCCAAACGCATTTCAAGACGACAGCAGGAACGAGTTCTAGGCTCTCTACAATTCGCCTCAGTGACAAACCCAGTGCTTCGTGCACAGCTAAAGGATGCCGCGGGAGTCTGGAGACGATCGGCATCCATCGCTCGAAGAGACCTCAAGAGACGGCTTCCAGACAGACTTCGACGCCTCCTAAAGCCGTGGTCGGAAGCAATGGCCCTGAAAAGGTCCATTCCTCTCCAACACCCTCCTCCATCACTCAACATCCACACGGATGCCTCACTGGAGGGCTGGGGAGGTCACTCCCACCTGAAACAAGCTCAAGGGACCTGGTCTCCACTATTCAAGACGTTCCACATAAACATCTTGGAGGCCATGGCGGTCCTTCTTACTCTGAAGAAGCTATCCCCGCCGCCCTCGATCCACATCCGTCTAACCCTAGACAACTCGGTGGTAGTTCGTTGTCTCAATCGCCAGGGCTCAAGATCGCCCCAGATAAATCAGGTGCTTCTCCCAATCTTCCGTCTGGCGGAGAAGAAGAAGTGGCACCTGTCTGCAGTTCACCTACAAGGATTCCGCAACGTGACAGCGGATGCTCTATCTCGGACAAACCCGATAGAGTCGGAATGGTCTCTAGACGCAAGATCATTCTCCTTCATCTCTCATCAAGTCCCAGAACTTCAGATAGATCTCTTTGCAACGAGCGACAACAATCAACTTCCTCTGTACGTAGCCCCGTACGAGGACCCCAAAGCAGAAGCGGTGGACGCCATGTCACTGGACTGGAACAGATGGTCCAAGATATACCTGTTCCCTCCCACCAACCTTCTGTTGAAAGTCCTCTCCAAACTGAGAACCTTCAAAGGGACAGCGGCCCTAGTGGCTCCCAAGTGGCCCCGGAGCAACTGGTACCCCCTGGTCCTGGAGCTGCAGCCCAAGCTGATCCCTCTCCCGGGCCCAGTTCTCTCTCAACAAGTACAGAAGTCGACTGTCTTCGCTTCATCATCGAAAATCAAGGACCTTCATCTCATGATTTTCTCTCCCTTGCCGCAAAGAAGAGGTTTGGGATCTCGAAGAAAAGTCTAGACTTCCTAGAGGAATACAAGACCGAATCCACGAGACGGCAATATGAATCATCCTGGAGGAAATGGGTCTCCTTTGTTAAAGCAAAAAATCCTAAAGAAATCACCATTGATTTCTGTATGTCCTTCTTCATTCACCTTCATGGACAAGGATTAGCAGCCAATACGATTTCAACCTGCAAATCGGCTTTGACTAGACCAATTCTATATGCCTTCCAAATTGATCTGTCCAACGACATCTTTAACAAACTGCCGAAAGCATGTGCTCGCCTCCGCCCAGCACCCCCTCCGAAACCGATCTCCTGGTCACTAGACAAGGTGCTCCATTTCGCCTCCAACTTGGACAACGATTCATGCCCCCTCAAGGATCTGACTCAGAAAGTTATATTTTTATTTGCTCTCGCCTCGGGAGCTCGAGTCAGCGAAATAGTGGCATTATCAAGAGAAGAGGGACACATCCTGTTTGCTGATTCAGGAGAAGTGACCCTCTCCCCTGATCCGACGTTTCTCGCCAAAAATGAATTACCCACCAAAAGATGGGGCCCTTGGAGAATATGCCCCCTGAAGGAGGATGTCTCTCTATGTCCAGTAGAGAGCCTCAAGGTCTATCTTCGCAGAACTTCAAACTTTGGTGGAGGCCAACTCTTCAAAGGAGAAACATCGGGCAGCGACCTGTCACTGAAACAATTAAGAGCGAAAATCACCTACTTCATTCGCAGAGCGGATCCGAACAGTACACCCGCTGGTCATGATCCTAGAAAAGTGGCATCTTCTCTGAACTTTTTTCAGAGCATGGACTTTGAAAGCCTTAAAAACTTTACGGGCTGGAAGTCCTCGCGAGTTTTCTTTAAACATTATGCGAAACAAGTGCACGAAATCAAACATTTTGTGGTAGCCGCAGGTAGTGTTATGAAACCTGCACCTAACTCTGCGTAGAACAGTGAGTTATTTGGGACTCTAACTCTTCGGGTGCCTATGTTGACCCTCGAGTGATTCATAGTGATGTCTAAAAACACTTAGTGCTTTTATAACTGTTCTTATCCCAGGTGAAATGTCATAGTGTTACACAAGTGCCGCATGCCTTGAGCATGATGTGTTATTTAAAGACTTGCGTTCCTCGAGAACGAGTACCTACTAATCCTGAAATTCCCTTTCAGATTCAAGAGCAAGCCTTTATTTCTATGTACATTATTATTACTGTAAATGAACTTTACTTTTGCTGTAAATTATTTAATTTCTGCATTGTGAAATAAAATTTATATTTTATTACTTGTGCGTCTCCTTCAGCTCCTACTTACTATGAAATATATACTGTCATAGTTTTATTTATTCCTCCTTTCTTATGGTCATGAAGAATTTAAGATATCTATCCTTAAATTATATTCATCTTGCCTCAGTAAGGTTCCTACTCGAATACTTACTTCTGATAATCAGGAGATGAATCCTACACACAGTGCCCAACCACCACTGACCCACTCAGAATGTTCCTATACAAATATCAAACATTCTGCTTCATCTCTAAGCTATTAAAAAGCTCTTCTGTCAAGATGAATAGTCCTTCAATACCACTTTGACGTCGGCATAGCCCATGGGAACTTCCTACCAATGGGGGGCAGGATACTTCGTTCCTATGGTTCTTATCTAAGATTACTTTGCTATTTGTCAATGCCTAGGCACTTAACTCTGGGGGGAAAATCTACCACGATACATTGATTCTCTGGTACTCTTCCATCAGGACGCCATGGCTTGAGCCCAAAAAACGGATTTTGAGCGAAGCGAAAAATCTATTTTTGGGTGAGATAGCCATGGCGTCCTGATGGACCCTCCCTACTACTTCGTCAGTTTGTTCCCACCCTACACAATTGTATCATGGTGATGGGCAGCAACTGGCGCCAGGATAAAGACGCTCGTGACGTCATTAGAGCAATGGCGTCCGTTTGTTTACGTCTCGAGTATCAGTAGTAGCCACGAGTGAGATTAGCTGTGGAACGGCTCCCAGCTATTCTCAGCCCTTACACACCGAAGCGTTAACTCTGTTCGGGGTGGAGATAGCTATGTGGCACGACCAGACATGCGTGTCCCCTGTTGTATTACGATGTCTTAAAGGGAAACCTTTGAGATACTCGCTCCAGAAGTTAGAATTCTGTGATAACCTGTGGTTAAATTCTCTGGGAATATCTTAGTAGTCTTATACCCAAGGAAGCTACCAAACAGGAACCTTCCATCAGGACGCCATGGCTATCTCACCCAAAAATAGATTTTTCGCTTCGCTCAAAATCCGTTTATTTCATTACCTATTTCTAATGACTTGTAATTCAAGTATTTGTACGTGTGAAAAAACACACATATTTTGGCGGTTAGTTCAAGCCGCATTGGCGCCTGCGCGCATGCTACTTTTCCGTCCGCACCCTGTATTATATTTCCACGCATGTTTGAATAAACTGTCAGTTGTCATTGATGATAGCTCGTGTCACTGTCCTTACAGTGGGGCATATTCGAGAGGTAGGCCACATACTAAACCGGCACCCAGATTTCTCTTCAAGAACGGGCTTTATTGTTCAAGTAAATTATCGTACTTCGTCTTTGTGTAACGCCCACTTATACAAACCATGTACTGTACGCGGTGTGAGAATAACAAACATCTCAACAAAGTTGGTATTAAGGTGATGACCATCTCCATTGAAATGATTAGATACATTTATGAACTAGAGGGGCACCCAGCAGATCTCAGACCTCCGCCGCGGCAGCTTATTTCTCGACCCTTTGCTTGACCTTGACCTTTGACCTCAACATGTATTAATTGGCGTGGATTTTCATACACTTATACATAAACCAAGTTTGAAGTCTCTGTGATAACGATGTCCAAACTTATGGCTGATTATGTGAATTGGACATTTTGCTTGACCGTGACCTTGACCTTTGACCTTAACATGTATTAATTGGCGTGGATTTTCATACACTTATATATGAACCAAGTTTGAAGTCTCTGTGATAACGATGTCCAAACTTGTGGCTGATTATGTGAATTGGAAATTTTGCTTGACCTTGACCTTGACCTTTGACCTTAACATGTATTAGTTGGCGTGGATTTTCATACACTTATATATGAACCAAGTTTGAAGTTTCTGTGATAATGATGTCCAAACTTATGGCTGATTATGTGAATTGGACATTTTGCTTGACCGTGACCTTGACCTTGACCTAAACATGTATTAATTGGCGTGGATTTTCATACACTTATATATGAACCAAGTTTGAAGTTTCTGTGATAATGATGTCCAAACTTATGGCTGATTATGTGAATTGGACATTTTGCTTGACCGTGACCTTGACCTTGACCTAAACATGTATTAATTGGCGTGGATTTTCATACACTTATATATGAACCAAGTTTGAAGTCTCTGTGACTACGATGTCCAAACTTATGGCTGATTATGTGAATTGGGCATTTTGCTTGACCGTGACCTTGACCTTTGACCCTGACCTTCCAAAATTTAATCTTATCCAGCTTTTTACATGACAATTAATCCCTGTAGGTTTTATTACTCTTCGATTGAAATTGTGGCCAGGAAGCTGTTCACAAACAAAGACACACACACAAACAGGGGGTAAAATAACCTCCTTCCAACTTCATGGGCGGAGGAAATAAACGCTTAGGAAAAAAAGCAACTAACCTTAGGATTCTGGTGCGAGCGGAAAACATGAATCAGTTATATGAGCAGCAAATTTCTGGCTAGTGTCTGGCTATTCAACACGTTCCATTACAATTAGTATCTCCCGAGCTCTATCGCTCTCAAATCGCAGTCGTAAGCTGACTCAGCTCGCGATGCGATGTGATGGGCCCGTGTTCGATTCTAGTTAATACCAAATTATTAGAAGAGAGATAAGACAGAGTATCCTCTATATTATTATTATTATTATTATTATTATTATCATTATCATTATTATTATTATTATTAATATTACAAGCTAAGCTATAATCCTAGTTGGAAAAGCAAGGTGCTGTAAGCCCAAGGGCTCCAACAGGGAAAAATAGGCTGGTGAGGAAATGAAAGAAGGAAATATATAAACTACAAGAGAAGAACAAACAATGAAAATAAATTATTTCAAGAACAGTAACAACATTAAATTATATCCTTCACATATAAACTATAAAAACTTAAAAAAAAAAAACAAGAGGAAGAGGAACAAGACAAAACGACGTGTCTGAGTGTACCCCCAAGCAAGAGAACTCAAATCCAAGAGAGTGCAAGGCCATGGTACACGGGCTATGGCACTACCCAAGACCGGAGAACGATGGTTTGATTTTGGAGTGTGCTTCTCCTAGAAGAGCTGCTTACCATAGCTAACGAGTCTCTTCTACACTTACCAAGAGGAAAGTAGCCACTGAAAAATGACCTAAGGCACAGTATTTGCAAGCTACGGTATTTACAAAACTCACTTCCTCTATCACACAATTGGCCTTTAGCCTTTTCAATAACGGATTTTGAGCGAAGCGAAAAATCTATTTTTGGGTGAGATAGCCATGGCGTCCTGATGGACCCTCCCTGCTACTTCGTTCAGTTTGTCAGGTCCCACCCTGCGCTGCTGTATCATGGTGATCGGCAAGCAACTGGCTTCAGGATGAGGACGGACGTGACGTCATTTAGCAATGGCGCCCGTTTGTTTACGAGTACCAAAAGTAGCCACGGACGAGATTAGCTGTGGAACGGCTCCCAGCTATTCTCCGCCCCTCCATATCGAAGTGTTCGAGACGTAAACAAATGGGCGCCATTGCTAAATGACAGCACGTCCATCCTCATCCTGGTTACTATGCTTATCCTGTCAAAGCCCTAGGCACTTATACTACAAGGGTAAAATCTACCACGATACATTGATTCTCTGGTACTCTTCCATCAGGACGCCATGGCTTGAGCCCAAAAATATTACTATATTGGTCTAAAATCTATAAAAGTATGGCGGACAGCAATGGCCGCTGTTTGTTTACGTTGTGAGTACCGTAGCAGTAACGAAGGAGGGTAACTTTGGAGCGGCTCCTCAGTTATCCCGCCACCTTTCCCCCTTGAAGCGTAAACGCTATGTGGGGCGCACATAGCCACGTGGGGTGTTAATGCATGCATCCCCTGTTGATATACGATATCCTAGAGGGAAACCTTTAGGGTACTTGCCCCAGAAGTTAGAATTCTGTGAAACCTTTAGTTTAATTCTCTGGGAATATCTACTGTAGTCATATATACCCTAAGGAAGCTACTGAAGGAACCTTCCATCAGGACGACATGGCCATCTCACCCAAAAATAGATTTTTCGCTTCGCTCAAAATCCGTTAAGGCTTAAATATGAAATCTGCAAATGGGAAAGGCGAGCTATGTCAGTAACTAACTACTTTTCACTTGTAAAATCACTCGTGAGAAGTATATGTCACCATCGCAACTGCTCCGCCAAAAAAAAGGCTAATGATAAATACTTTTCCCAAGTAGATATAAAGAGTCGTTCGCCATTATGGCCAATTACGACCATTCGAGTACCGTACATGTCTATATTACTTTCCAGAAACTGAAGGCAAGTGATAACTGTCATATATTCAATGAGAAAAACTCAATCAATGTGTTTTTTAAATTTACCATAATACACAGCTAGAAGACTTTCGAATATTATCAAGCATAAGTAAGTATATAACATAATTACTACTCACCTGGTGGAGAGATCATGCTGGTCTTGGGTCACTTGGGAAAAATCCGACTTAGCGTAGGAGCTACAGGCTAAAGGAAGAAGACGGACGTGACGTCATTTAGCAATGGCGCCCGTTTGTTTACGTCTCGAGTACCAAAAGTAGCCACGAATGAGTGTAACTTTGGAACGGCTCCTCAGTTACTCAGCCACCTTTCCATATCGAAGTGTTAACTCTATATGGGGTGCAGATAGCTATGTGGCGTGTTAATACATGCGTCCCCTGTTGATATACGATATCCTAGAGGGAAACCTTTAGGGTACTCGCACCAGAAGTTAGAATTTTGTGATAACCTTTAGTTTAATTCTCTGGGAATATCCACTGTCGTTAAATATACCCTAGGAAGCTACTGAAGGAACCTTCCATCAGGACGTCATGGCTATCTCACCCAAAAATAGATTTTTCGCTTCGCTCAAAATCCGTTTTTTAAATTTCCCAAAATACACAGCTAGAAGACTTTCAGAAGTACCACGATAACTCTTTCGCTAGCCTGAAAAAAGGCCCTCCCTCTCTCTTCCTCACACAAAACCACAAGAGATGCCGGATCCTCTACACAAACTAGCCGTACCTCAGCTTGTGGAACTGACAAAAGAATATGGGCCGATATGAAATCTAATTTGCCTGTACAAAACGGATTTTGAGCGAAGCGAAAAATCTATTTTTGGGTGAGATGGCCATGTCGTCCTAATGGATGATTCCTAAGAGTAGCTTCCTGTAGTACATATATCCCTTAGGAAGCAACTCTTAGGAACCTTCCATCAGGACGACATGGCTTGAGCCCAAAAAGACATACCAGTTCAGAGTCCCACTCAGCTTGAGGCCAACGAGAGGCTGATATGGTCTCCTGAGACCAGAGTGAACAAAATCTCGGTTGAGCAAATGACGTGTTAGTTTGAAAAAGAGGAAAGTTGTAGATGGAGACTTGGGGCAAAGAGTGTTGGTAAGGTTTCTTCTGGCCAGCCACAGGCTTTGCATAAAAGAGGCTAATGGCTGGAAACTTCCCGTTCAACTGGAAGATATTCTCCGCCATTCGAGGGTATACAGATTCTTCTGGAGCTACTACAATTACCAGACAACTGAGCTGGTCTTTTAACACACTCCTGGCTGACAGTTCTTCATCGTGGCAAACCGCCCACTCATCTACTTTGATGACTGACAAAGAGAGAGAGTGAATCATCGTTCCTTCCTGCTCATTGACATATAAGGCCATGTTTTCATCATCAACAGAACTGGATGAAGTACCAGTCGATCTTTTGAGATTGATCAACAAAGTGAACATGGTTGCAGGTGTTCATATAGTCCGAGCATTCCCAAACCCATTGGATGACCGATGATGAGGTGATCATTCCTACCAAGATAGGAATTGCGCCGTCGTCTCCCAGAATCCGCCGAGGCAAGAATCTGAATTAACGACTCTTTGTTTTCTATTTGGGGGAAAGATCCTACTTTTCATTGTAAGGGGACTTCTATACTAGCGACTTTAAGTTTTGCTGCCGAGCTTACACTTCCGAGATTAATCATTGTTAATTGAATGGAAGGCCAATTTGCTGTCTATACCAGCGACTCTGTTGCTTTGGCTGTCCGGGACACGAGGGCGACAGGCAGGTGCAACGCGTCGGGTTGCGATAATGTCGCCGCGTTTCACACACTTGCCTGTCTATACTAGGTGACTTTGCCGAGGTGTGGCTCTGCTGTTGTTGTTGTTGCTTCTGCTGTTGCTGCTGGCAATGTGGGTAGCTACTACTGCTGTACTTGAGGAGGTTTTTGAGGCACCTAAATCGCGGCAGTTTCGTCGCCCCGTATAAATGCAAAAAATCAAAGCAGTTCGAAAGCAGGTACGTCGCAGCGATTATGTCGCTAGTATAGAAGGAGCCTAAGAGCTACCTGAGCCCCTAGATGTCATGGTTAGTCAACTACTAAGATTCCTAGACTGAACAGGTGAGTAAACACCAGTGGAGCTGGTGAACAAATCCTTTGATGGCAGAGTGGAGGTATTCCCAGGTGGACTGATGATTTGGCAAGTCATATTTCATGTTAAGTCACTTTGTGTTTAGTTGTTTAATTGGTTAGTCTGTAAAACAGCCCCAAATTCATAAGCAGGACTCAAAAAAGCTTCAAAAACTTTATTCCCAGCAAATATAGCTTCTGTGGTAATGACCATCGGGAAACCTGTCTTTCCTCACAGCTGTTAGGGCCAACGATAGTTTCCACGGAGAATGTTGTCACCTTGGCAGGAATCCTGACATTCCGCTACTTCCTTCTCCATCAACTTCCACTAAGGCGTAAGACAGATCTGCGGTGTGCCCTCGTAGGATTCGGGGAAGGGTCAGTCGTAGGGTCAAAGATGACTGGGAGATAAATGATAGCTGATTCCCGGACGACACGAGAAGGCATCCGTTGTTGCTCTTGGGTAAGGGGCAATATAAGGTGGCACAGTTTAAAACTGTACAGTCTAGTCACTTGAAAAATTCCAGCAAACTGTAGTTTCAGTTTTTGGGCTCAGGCCATGTCGTCCTGATGGAAGGTTCCTTTAGTAGCTTCCATCAGGATGACATGGCTATCTCACCCAAAAATAGATTCTATGTCCTCCACATACTGCTCAGCCGCTATGACACATGCCCTAAATATTATTGACGCGTTACTGTAGATGTCGTATTACTGCGTGAGGGACGTCCGTCAAGAATTGCACCATGTTTCAAGATTGGGGTAGTTTGTAGTGCTACGGCCAAGCGTCCTAATTTGCTTATTATCGCTCTGACTTTTATCTAGTATAGAATAAAAACGTTTAGAAATGGCCTACGGATCTTAAATATGTTGTGTAAGGGGGGGGGGGGTCCGGGGGGGCGCAGCCCCCCTGGGTAAGGACACGGCTTTTAGCATAGGTTAGGTGGGTTTTTTAAGTTAGCTTCTCTCGTCGTACTCGTAGGTAAGGAAACTGTTGTGTATGGGGGGGGTGAAGCCCCCTGGGTAAGGATACGGCCTTTAGCATAGGTTAGGTGGGTTTTTTAAGTTAGATTCTCCCGCCAAAATCGTTTTTAGAACGACGACCACTATTCAGAATATTCCCGTTTTCTACGGGATCTGGCCGTCACCCTACAAAGGCTCCCAAGATTGCTGTGTACAACTTCATACAAAAGGGGTTAGTGGTCGTTGTATGAAATATATATTGCTTAGTTAATGTTAAATTGTACTGTATAAATATTGTAAAGTATAGAATTACAGAAATGTAAGCTATGCGTGTGGTTAGTCAAGTCATCCGGATAAGTCATCCGGACGAAAACAGTGAACACTTACAGTTCAGTTTAGTATTAGTGAAAGTACTATATTACAGTAAAATACAGTGCAATACAGGTGAGTGTTATACTGTATTCCTATAAAGGAACAACTATACTGTGATAGAGACCAAGTAATCCCGAAATGCTTCTGGAACTGACTTAGAAAACCAGAAAAGTCTTTTGCGTAAAGTCTGGGTTTAAAATAGGTCTTTATAGTTTTCAAAAGGGAGTAATTTTAGAAGAGCTGCTTTTACCATAGCTTAAAAGTCTCTTCTACCCTTACCCTTAAGAGGAAAGTAGCCACTGTACAATTAAAGCACAGTATTTAACCTCTTAAGCAAAGAATTGTGTGGGAATTTCAGCATTATCAGGTGTATGAGGACAGGAGAATGTGTATAGAATAGGCCAGACTATTCGGTGTATGTGTAAGCACAGGAAGAATGAGCCGTAACCAGAGAAAATGATCCAATGTAGTACTGGGTAAAGCACCCAATAACTATCTAGAGGTAGTATCTCAACGGGTGGCTGCTGCCTTGGCCAACTACCAATAAACCAAATAAAAAATTCAAATATAAACATTTTCAGATATAAAAAAAATTAAGGATTAATTTGAAAACTATTTGAAAGGGTAATAAAATTAATAATTGCATGAATTAGAGTTTCATAAGCTTTATATAACATAGAAATATTACTTTCAGACACAAATCCTCTGTTATATTTAAGAATATGTAATTATAGTATCAAGTAATTGAATCTATCTTGCATATATGAATATCTTTGATAGGTAAAGAGTATGCAATGCTCTTCCTGATTATACTGTATCAAAGAGACTCATAGTACAGTTGTCTTCATTAATCCCTGTACATTTTGGCTGTGTATCTGATGCCTAAAGTGTACGGGAAGTTGTACAGGAATATACAGTACATTTCATAAGTTTCTGCCCAGCAAATAGTCTTATTTTTGGAGGTACTCTTTTTCAACACAAGAACATCCATAACTATTATTATTAATTGCCAAACTACAACCCTAGTTGGAAAAGCAGGATGATATAAGCCCAAGGGCCCCCCAACAGGGAAAATAGCCCAGTGAGGAAAGGAAAAATGAAATATTTTAAGAACAGCAATAACACCAAAACAAATACTTCCTATATAAACTATAAAAAACTTTAACAAAACAAGAGGAAGAGAAATTAGAATAGTGTGCCCGAGTGTACCCTCAAGCAAGAGAGCGGAAGGCTATGGCTGTACCCAAGACCTTTAAGCTATGGTAAAAGCAGCTCTTCTAAAATTACTCCCTTTTGAAAACTATAAAAACCTATTTTTACTCAGACTACGCAAAAGACTTTTCTGGTTTTCTAAGTCAGTTCCAAAAGCATTTCGGGATTTAACGCCTCGGAGCCTTTGTATATCAGCGGGCAGTTCCTCGCGCAATGGTTAAAAATGGACATCAACTAACCTAAGCTTTCCCGCCCTAACCTAACATACAAGGCATGTCCTTACCTACTTACCTAACAGGGGTGCTAAAACTCCCCTGCGACCCCCCTTACACTGCCATCTTCTAAGTTAGACATAATAGTACATGCAGGTGGGGGCCTGGCCGGTATCGTACATACACCCCAACGCCTCTTAGTATATTAGGCGAATTCATGAGATCAAACTAATCATTAAGATTTGAGATGAATTTTGCATTATCCTTCCAATCTACTCAACTGACTTAGCGCGGCATACGTTAATATATCGGCCGTCCCACCCAGCTATTACTCGGTGAATTCAGTGCAATGTAATTTTGACGTGGGTTCTTTTATTTAAACATCCTTAAGGTATATTGGATCCATCCCAAATGTATGATACAGTAAGAGAAGTAAGGAGGGCATTAAAACGTATGAAGACGCTTTGTATTAGAGCCAATACTTCTTTTTGGCACGGGCCTTTCCTTTGGTCGGCCTGGACGTATGAAGAGAGGCAAAGCAGCAGGTGAAAAGATGGCCTAAAATTTGTATTGATAATATATGGAGATTTCATAATAATAATAATAATAATAATAATAGGGAAGTGGGGAATATGGGGAAAGGAAGAGTACCCCTCAATACAATCCATTTTATAGCCCAGAGGCAGATACTCGGGATGGGAAAGATTAAGGAAATAGGGAGAAAGAGAAGTACAGGAGAAGAATATGAGAGAGGGGCAGACCCTCCCGCAATATTAGAGAATTGTTGTTGTTGCTTCATGATAGTAGAACTGGCTGAAATTTACGCAAAATGTCTGCAAGAATTCTCTATACCTACAGCTTGTAAAAACTTCATTATACTAATTCACAAAAATAGACACAAAAGACCTGAAAAATTATCGCCCAAAAAGTTGACTATCGTTAACATATAAAATATTTACAAAATTGACATTAGGACACAGAAAGACAGCTAGACTTACTCAACTAAGAGTGCAGGCAGGATTTAGAAGTACGGATTCAACAACTGATCACATCCACGCCAGTGGAAAAATCGCCAAAGAATGATAAACCCCTATGTATGGCCTCCGTACACTGCGAGAAAGCTTTTGATTCTGTTAAAACTTCAGCAGTAAGGAAAGCACTTCAAAGACAAGAAATAGTTTGACATAAAGTCAGACTATTTGAAGATATCTATACAGGAAGTACATCAATCCTAAATCTACATAAAGATAGTGAGAAAACTCCGATTGGGAAAGGAGTCAAACAGGGAAACCCCATCTCTCCTAAATTATTCACGACAAGCCTAGTTTCTCGGTGAACTATCTGGCAACGCTGATCATTGTACGCAAGATCCAAAGCTCTTAAGCCAACGTGCCACTGTTCTTCATCCCGGACTGCAACAATGTTGCCAATGCTGAATGCCGCCCCGGAGCACCCACAAGTAGCCCACCAGGAGAGTCAGCGTCACCTTCGTTGGACAAATACCACAATCACTGGACCTTGGACTATGGGGAACCTTCCCCATAAAGGCCTTTGAGGGTAACCCATTCCGTTTCTTCAACTGACAGTGATTCGGCCATCACAAGGACGACTACAGAAGATCGACGGTCTGTGGAGTCTGCAGCCGCCGTCACGTAGCACATATATGTATAGATGCGCACAAGAATGGGTCTGAAACAGAATTTAACTACTCTCTATCCTGAGCATTGCCATCACCATCATAAACAAAATAGGCCTTTCTATCATCTTGTATCTTCGCCATAACGGTAAGAAGACAATCGAAGATAGAATCGTCCATGTCTGGATTTTGGGAGACCGAACACAGATAGAAGCTGTTATGTCAGCCAGAAACTTATTATTTTCATTATTATTATTATCATTACCTAATCTACAGCCCTATTTGGAAAAGAAGGATGTTATTAGCCCAAGGGCTCCAACAAGGAAAATATCCCAGTGAAGAAAGGAAATAAGGATACAGAGCCTAGTTTTGCCCGAGTGTACCCTCAAGCAAGAGAGCTGTACCCTAAGACAGTGGAAGACCATGGTACAGAGGCTATGGCACTACCAAAGACTACAGAACAATGGTATGATTTTGGAGTGTCCTTCCCCTAGAAGAGCTACTTACCATAGCTAAAGTCTCCTCTACCCTTACCAAGAGGAAAGTAGCCACTGAACAATTAAATTTCAGTAGTTAACCCCTTAAGCAGAGAAGCATTGTTTGGTAATCTCATTAATGTCATGTGTATGAGGAAAGAGGAGAATGTGTAAAGAAAAGGCTAGACTATTCGGTGTATGTGTAGGCAAAGGAAGAATGAGCCGTAACCAGTGAGAGGGATCCAGTATAGTTTGGCCAGTCTGAGGACCAATATCTCTCTAGCAGTAGTATCTCAACGGGTGGCCTTGGCTAAACTACTACCCATAAACTAACTGGAAAATTCCAAATATAAAAATTTTCAGATATAAAAAAAATAATGGTTGATTTAAAAACTGTTTTGAGAAAATAATGAAATTAATAATTATATGAAATATTGTTTTATACATTTTATATTACATAAATATATTAGTTTTGGTTTTAAAATCAGCAGTTCTTTGTCATAATACTTAAGTAAAACATGAAATCCTGCTTGAATGTAGAAATGTGATATCTTTGAAAGGTGAAGAGTACAGACTCTTCCTAATAACCCTCAATGTGAGAGACCCACTTCTCGTACCGTTTATTTTCTGCTGATTATGAATTTCTAACCGTCTTCAATTCTCCATTGCTGCATATCCCCATCCAAAATCCCCAAGTCCCCACTGGGATTCCCCATCATCAAGATCATGCGCCATTACTAGTCCACTGCAGGACAAAGGCCTCAGACATGTCCTTCCACTCCCGTCTGTTAATGGTCTTTCCATGCCAGTCTATACCAACAAGTTTTTGGCTGACATTATGATGCTTTCGTTTCACGCCACTTACACGAACCAGTTTCCCGTGTTCCTAGGCGCAACACTGGATAGAACTCCGTCATTTTCCACCCGTAGGCAAAAGCTCCGAGGGGTTTGGCTCTCGCAATTCCCTACTAAAAAACTAAGAGGAACCAATGCTCACACACTAAGAACAGGCGCCTTAGGCCTGTGCTATGCACCGGCCGAGTACTGTGCGCTAGTGTGGAGCAGATCATCGCAAACCAAGAAAATGGAGCCTGTGTTCAACGAGGCACTACGTCCCACTCCCACCAACATTCTCTTCAAATTCTCTAGCATTGCTCCCCCCCCTGTGTTCAGTAATCAGGAGGCATACAACAAAAATTGAAAAGAGCAAATGAATCTGGGACTACACACTATATCGTCACGTCCCTGTTCAAAGTAGGCCTGGACTTGAGTCAAGGAAGAGCTTTGCCACTATGGAGGGACTGCAAGTTTAAATACCAGTGAAGAATGATTGATTGGACCAATGGAGGGACTCTGATAGGAGACTAACACTCCCCCCCCCCACCCCACACAATAGCTTAGTGCAGGATCGCAATGAAGAAATTGCTGATGTGGCAATTTTTTTCCAAATGTTATTGTTGTGGCCTCAACAGAGTTAGAACTGGAGTGGCCAGAACGGGTGAAAAACCTGGTCAAATGAGGCCCTAAAACTGACCAATCCTGCAAATGTGGTGAAAATACACAGACCATTGATCATGATTTCCGATCATGCCCACTATCTCATCATTTGGACAACTCTGACTTAGTGTCAACGAAAGGACACTTTAATGGCTGGCTATTTGGTGTGCTAACCTATGGCGATGACTAAATTGCCTGGCAATCCAGCCAGAAACGAACGCTCTTGTAATTCTGCAGTTCATAAAAGTTTATTTACACAGAAATCTGACACGAAACCATTCCTTTAAATCGAAAAAGATTTACAGGCTTCCAGCGCAAACAAACATAAGATGGGGTAATCATGGACCGACCTAGATCACAAGCCAGATGTGTTTCTACATATCTGGGTAAAGTGTTGGAAAATATTTTAATATGTGTGTAGATCGTTGGGTCACCTGGCCTACTGCTCACATAGAAAACGAGAATCCTTCGTATTCACGTCTGTCGTCACCCACAATGATAAGTGTGTCTACAAGCGAGTGTTAAAATGTACTAACTCATAATCAGGAACACGGCAGTGTGAGGGAGGTCGCAAGGGGGTGTTAGCCCACCCGTTAGATGAGTAGGTAAGGACACGGCTTGTAGGTTAGGTTAGGGGGGAAAGTTTAGGTTAGTTGATGTCCACTTATAATAAACGTGCGAGGAACTGGCCGCCGATATAAACAGGCTCCGAATCCAATTGGGGGGATGAGGTTTTGGATGGGAAAGTTTGCAGCAACGGTGATGATTAGAGACGCGTTATAAACAAGACGACTGGTTGAAAAAATATACGTTTCGTGCAAGTGACGTGAAATTAATGTATCGTACAGGTATCAACGAAGGCATCTGTACTAGAAATTTTTTCGTAAACAAGATTATCAGGAAGAGCCTCATTTACTCTCTACCTTTTAAAGATATTCGTCTCTCAAAATCAACAATTTAACATTTGTTGTTGTTGGGGTATTAAAGCCAACACTTGTTGTTGGCACGGGCCTTTCCCTTGGTTGGCCCGTAGGATTTAACATTTAAAGTTTAATTATGTATTCTTACAAATAACAGCTGACTTTGAATCTGAAAGTAACATTTCTATGTTATATAAAGCTCATGAAACTATAATTCATGCAATTATTAATTTCATTATTCTTTCAAACAGTTTTTACATTCATCCTTATTTTTCTTATATCTGAAAATGTCTATATTTGAATTTCTCAATGTGTTTATGGGTAGTAGAATGACCACAGCACCGGCCACCCATAGAGATACCACCGCTAGAGAGATATTGGTTCCTTTGACTAGCCAGGCAGTACTACATTGGATCCTTTTCTCTGGTTACGGCACAATAACAACCAAACAGTTGTTTTCTTTATATGGAAGGATTGCCTTAACTACATATAATATGCTCAGTATAATCATATACTGTCTGTAGTTGTGTGCTTGTGTGAAATCAGTCGTAGCTCAGCCCTCAAAGAGGAAGGACGTCTCAGCTAGCCCAAGAATCGGCTTACCCGGCACAGGGGACACCAGGCTCCCTTGCCTTGCCTACCATGAGCTCTTACAGCCTGACATTCATTTGTAATACCCTCTACAAATCCAATGATCTCCCCTACCAGGTCTAATGGCCACCAGATTCCAAGGAAAGGTGCATTCCATGTCACAGATACTCTTATTCAAGAGATTATGTATGGGGTCATTTCATAATCAAATTGAATATTGAGGTGGACTTGAAAGCCTGCCATTATCAGATCTATTGTTGGTGTGATGATTGCAATCGTAGAGAAGGGAACCGCCCCTCTACAATAGCAGAATTTTCCCAAGGAGGAATCCAAATATTTTAGATAAAACCACCAGAGAAGAACGTTTTCACATGCAGGAGGGCTGGTTTGGAGATGCTGTTCTCCCACCTCCAAGGAAGAAGAAGACCAGGTCTACAAAAGCCTGTGTCAGTGCCAGCAATGTCCAACCACTGCAGGCTGAGCCTTTCCTGGAAGACTCACCTACTCCCAGGCACAACCTGCCACCTCCAGACCCACCTGCCTCTAGCCTAACTCTGGCTTCATCGGACCCACCGGCCTCCAGCTTGGACCGAGAAATAACCAACGCAGCTACTCCAAACCCAGCTCCTGCCCACCTGACATCTAGCCCACCTTTCTCTGCCATGGAAAACTGAGGAACCCACTGAAAGTTTTCCGCTCGACTCTGATGGGATTCACCACCGTGACTGTAACCGCACAGTATGTCTCACCCAGCTGTTGGATGAAGCCACTGCAACAATCCCCCAGCTCTCTGCCAGTTGCTGCACCTTTGCCCAAGTTCAAGGTCCAGTCCGACGACGGAAAACCTTCCTATGCCGCAGTTGCCACCCTCGCTTTTGCCAACTCCTAATCAAATTTCTCAACTCGACCAAACCGCAAAGGGGAGCTCATTTTCCCCCCCAAGAATCGGGAGAGTATCAGTTTCCTCCTGGAGGAAAGCTCACTGGAGCTTCTAGATCCGGCCAAGAAGCAGCATGAAGCCGTTGTCTCCAGATACCCAATCTCCATGCAACATCGCATGAGCAGAATGCTGAAAAGACCAAGATGAAGTTCCTGTCAAAAACATAATCGCCACAGTCAATGTGACCAAACCCCCTACCCTCGACTTAGGAATATGGGGTACCTTCCCCATCACAGACTACATTCCTGAGCCGCTTCAATGCTACCACTGTCAATGGTATGGCCATCACCGTGAGGACTGCGGAGGACCCAATATTTGCAGAGTCTGCAGCCGACGCCACCCCTCACAAGAATGCATAGATGCCCACAAGCGAGGTCGAGATACCCAGCCGAGATATCCAAACGCTCTCGCTCCCACCATGCATGGAACAAGAGGTGCTCTGAGCACCTAAAGAGGATTGCAGCCATGCAAGGCACTCATACTGGCAACACACCTAAACCGCAGAGAATTCCCAGACAGAGACGTCGCCATCCAACCCCAGTCACTCCACATCCAGTCATTCGAACCACCTCCACTCCTGATTCGGCCACCGGGGCTTCAACCGTTCCTGACCCTGTCATCCAGAGAGCTCCAGTGCCCACACTTCAGCCAAATCCTTCCCCGTCCCAATCCTCCCCTTAAATCACCCACCAGCTAAAGACTTTGCCTTTGCAAGACATAGTCCCAATTGCCTCCACCTTTTCAGCAGGGTCTTATTCCTTCGAAATGTCCCGGATCCCCTTCAGACCTCAAGTCACATCCTCCCTTTCCCCCCAAACAAACTTCACTGCCTCACAATCCCTACAGCAGGGATAATTTCTTAGATTTAAAACAACTCCTTTCCTCTACTACTAATTGTCCTTCTCTCCTCTCCCAGTCTCTCTTACTCACTGGGACTTGCTTCTATTCCACTATTTTCTACTGCTGAAGCCTTCCCTTACGGCTCTGAATCGGATCGATTTTGGGTGCTCGTAGGAAGAGCTACACACCCGTGCAGAGCAGAGACACTCTTTGATTCTCCTCATATATCTACTTTGACTCAATGCTCTGGGGGTAGAGCAATAAAACACTACACGTCCTCATCAACTGGTGCGACTTGGGAGAAACTTCTGGGCCCAATCTATGGGAAGCGAGTGATAATAAAAACAAGAATTAATTTAATATTTTGAAGTAAAAACATTAATTTTGATAACTAGGATTGTTTACATCTTTGCCAAGAGATGATATGTTTACATATTCATTAATGACGAAGATGTAAAGTTGTAAGCATTGTTAAAACTCACCTATTGTTCAATTACTTTCTTAAACAGAAATACAGCCTATTTCATAAACTAAAACAAATATTTTAGCAATAATTCTTTCTTATAGGAAATATGAAATATCCTTCAATAGCATACCTTAATAATGAGGAAGTTACTTGAACCTGAAATTGAGGTTAACGACGGTAGACCACGCACGGTTAATCAGTCACTTTGGAAAGTATAAACATAACAATGGAAAATATTACAATTCGCTATGTTTTTATTTACAAATACGAGACAATTAAGTGAAACACCAATTTAATCAACATTCGGTTTATTTCAAATATAGTTGTCCTTTTTCACTACAGTATATGGATATACAGTATACAGCGTGAGGTGAAACAAGCTGGGTGGGGAACGAGGTAAATGGGGTGAGGTACGTACAGCGTAAGGGATTTGAAATCTTCAATCCTTAAAAATCCTTAATTGCGAATGTGGTTTTTTATCTAAAAGGTATTGCGGTTATCTCTGCCGCGTGTAGGTGAAATCGCGAAGTGTGAACTCGCGTATGAAGAGGGCTGACTGTGCATAATATACAGGTATTGCGGTTATCTCTGCCGCGTGTAGGTGAAATTGCCAAGTGTGAACTCGCGTATAAAGAGGGCTGACTGTGCACAATATACAGGCATTGCGGTCATCTCTGCCGCGTGTAGGTGAAATTGCGAAGTGTGAACTCGCGTATAAAGAGGGCTGACTGTGCACAATATACAGGCTTTGCGGTCATCTCTGCCGCGTGTGGGTGAAACTGCGAAGTGTGAACTCGCGTGTAAAGAGGGCTGACTGTGCATAATATACACATGATAACCGGATGGGAAAAGTATACTATTGGTGCAAGCGGCGTGAAATTGAAGTATAATTACAAACACTGTGGCTTTGATTTTACAGGTAGCTATGTCTACAGATTCTCTTCTACTAAACACAGTGCTTCAGACTCTTCAGTAGACATTTGGTACCAGAGACAACCATGAATGCATGAAAGGATATTTACTGCATTTCTCTCACAATTAATATTATTAGGAAGAGTAATATATACTCTTCACCTTTCAAAGTTTCAACTATTTCCAGAATATGGATTATAGTCACTGGGATTTTTTAATCATTATTTCAATGAACTGCAGACTTCAAATCTAAAAGTAATATTTTTATGTCATATAAAGCTAATAAGACAATAAGTATTTGAATTATTAATTCCATTAATTTTTAAAATTGTTTTTAAACAAATATCTAAATTTTTTTCAACTGGTAATGTTTTTATTTGAATTACTAGGTTGGTTTAGCGCGAGACTTGGAACACCGCTGGCGGTATATGTCCAGGAGAAGGCCGCGCCCGCTTTTCAAGAATGAACGAAGAAACACGGCAAAAAACGACCAGATTGGTGTTGCACATTGCATAGAAACATGAGGAAATGAAAAGAAAAAGAAACTAAGACTTACTCTTACACACAAAATGTAAGCATAAATCTACTTAAGAGATTATTTTGTAGCATGTGGCATGTAGAGGCAAAACCTGATGAATAGGAGTAAGGAGTGTTGGTGAAAATAGATAAAAAGGGAGACCTGACTGATTGCAATACTTACAGAGGCATCACACTTACGTCAGTTATGAAAATATATAGTATGCTTTTTGGGCTCAAGCCATGACGTCCTGATGGAAGGTTCCTTCAGTAGCTTCCTTGGGTATATTTAACTACAGGGATATTCCCAGAGAATTAAACTACAGGTTATCACAGAATTCTAACTTCTGGTGCGAGTACCCTAAAGGTTTCCCTCTAGGATATCATATATCAACAGGGGACGCATGTATTAACACGCCACATAGCTATCTGCACCCCATATAGAGTTAACACTTCGATATGGAAAGGTGGAGAATAACTGGGGGGCCGTTCCACAGTTACACTCGTCCGTGGCTGCTTTTAGTACTCGAAACGTAAACAAACGGGCGCCATTGCTAAATGACGTCACGTCCGTCCTCATCCTTCAGCCTGTAGCACCTTGCTTTGGTCAAAATCCGTTTATTCTTATTAGACTGGAGAGAAATATTAATGAAAAGCTGAGAGATGAACAAGCAGGATTTAGAACAGATAGAAGTTGTACTGTCTAAATTTTCATATTGAGACATGCTGTACTGCAATGCGTGGAATATAGAAATCACCTTTTGATGGTATTTGTGGACTATGAAAAAGCCTTTGATAGTGTGCACCGGCCAATTTTGTGGCGAGTCCTGCGATATTATGGAATTCCTCTTAAATATGTAAATTTGATTAAGTCTGTTCATGAGCATAGCAAGTCCAAAGTTAATGTTAATGGAGTCTTATCAAGTGAGTTTCCTGTGAACAGCGGAGTACTCCAAGGGAATGTGTTGCCACCTATGTTGTTTATCCTCCTCACGGACTTTGTAATGTATAGAACAGTCAGGGATGGTGGAGAAGGATTGGACTGGATTGGTGATAGGAATTTAGAAGACCTAGAGTATGCTGATGATGATGCTGTCCTTCTTAGCAGAACACAACAGGATTTGCAATGCTTGCTTACTAGAATGCATGAAATATTACACACGGTGAGGCTCAAGATAAATAGAAGAAACACAGACATGATGAGAACGGAGTATGCAATGGAAGATGAAATATCATTGGAAGGAAAAAGGATTAATGATGTAGATTCATTTAAGTATTTAGGAACAATGATCTCCAATAAAGGGTGTTTAGAATTGGAGTTTAATGGATGGTTTAATAAACGGATTTTGAGCGAAGCGAAAAATCTATTTTTGGGTGAGATAGCCATGTCATCCTGATGGAAGGTTCCTTCAGTAGCTTCCTTGGGTATATTTATTGGTGTGCTACTGTCTTAAGCACACATTTGAGTATGAGTTGTTTTCAAATGTATTTGAATGGTTTACTGAACACATTTTAGTAGTTTTTAAGTTTTATTGTGAATAACAACTGAGTTAAACATCTCCATCACTGGAGGAAGCTGTGTTGGTCCACATGACCAATTCTGGTGAAGTTTAGATATGAACTGAATAAATTACCGATATCACAAATATCGTATACTTGCTTTTTCTTAACCAAGTGACGGAATCGGAAGACACCTGCATCCGGTGACGTCACAAACTTTCACACGAAGAGACAATGTGTTGACACTAAGAAAGAATGACAACTTAGCATCTTACATCCTGCTTACAATTTGAGTTGACCATAGCAAATCTCACGGTCAGCTCTTCCAACCAACATGACATATTACGTCATTTGTTTTAAACATGTAATATTACTATTCTAATCATTACATATTTAGTTAAATATACCCTAGGAAGCTACTGAAGGAACCTTCCGTCAGGACGATATGGCTTGAGCCCAAAAAAGAGAATCAGACAATGGCTAAATTGAATAAAATTTGGAAATAAAATCGACTAAAATTATGCTTAAAAATCAGGCTATATATCAGTTTAGCGACATTGGTATTACTGTATAGACATGAATCGTGGTATGACAATAAAATAATATCCAACAGAATTTGTAGATTACAGAACAAAGCCCTCAGAAGAATTAGAAATGAAACTATAAGAGAGATTACTCGAGTGCCTTATGTGGATGAGATCAAGGTGAGGGGTAGATGGAGATGGATTGGACATGCTCTTCATACTCCCCAAAGAAAGATTAGTTCATCAAAATTTCAACTGGGCTCCACAGGGCACTAGCAGAGTTGAAGATTATGAAACGTGACCTGGGAGACGATGATTGGAGAAGTATTGAATTAAAAGCTTAAAATAGAGACGAATGGCGAAATCTAACCGAGGGCCTTTGCGTCATTAGGCGTAGGAGGGGATGATGATGATGATGATAATGATGATGAAGATTTCTATGAATCTCTATTCTATTTGATACAGTATAAGAGAATGACAGATACCTGTATAATGCCTAAATATCCACCACTGATCTAGGAATATTCCCTGATACTCTTCTCATATGGCTTCAGAATGCTTCTGAAATTGGCATGTATAGACTCGCTCCCATAGCCTAGCGCCCTCTCATATTCAGCTGTGCCCACTAGGTTCCCACCCACTGAAAAAACTTCTAGCTACGCCACGGTTTGACTAGCCAGACAGTACTACATTGGATCCTTTTCTCTGGTTACGGCACAATAACAACCAAACAGTTGTTTTCTTTATATGGAAGGATTGCCTTAACTACATATAATATGCTCAGTATAATCATATACTGTAGTTGTGTGCTTTAGTGAAATCAGTCGTAGTTCAGCCCTCAAAGAGGAAGGACGTCTCAGCTAGCCCAAGAATCGGCTTACCTGGCACAGGGGACACCAGGCTCCCTTGCCTTGCCTACCATGAGCTTTCATTTGTAATACCATCTACAAATCCAATGACCTCCCCTACCAGGGCTAATGGCCGCCAGATTCCAAGGAAAGGTGCATTCCATGTCACAGATACTCTTATTCAAGAGATTATGTATGGGGTCATTTCATAATCAAATCGAATATTGAGGTGGACTTGAAAGCCTGCCATTATCAGATCTATTACCGGTGTGATGATTGCACTCTATTCCATGATGCACTCTTCCTGAATGTGACTCTTAGGAGAAGGGACCAGCCTCGGTGCTATTATAGTATGCTATCTACCGCCGATTTTGCTATCTACCACCCCTCTCTGACTATAGTATGATACCTACCATCAGTCCTTAAGGATACGGTCTACTTGCTAATCCGCCTCTAATGAGGAAGATCACTACCGACTTGATAACCCAACCTAACCTAACTTACAAACTGCTTATAATTATGCACCCATGTCCTAACATAGTCTAACCCAACCTAACCTAACCTACCAGCGTGACTGTAACTGCACAGCATGTCTCCCACAGCTGTTGGATGAAGCCACTACAACAATCCCCCAGCTCTCTGCCAGTTGCTGCACCTTTGCCCAAGTTCAAGGTCCAGTCCGACGACGGAAAACCTTCGTATGCCGCAGTTGCCATCCTCGCTTCTGCCAACTGCTAATTAAATTTCTCAACTCAACCAAACCGCATTTTCACCTACAAGAATCAGGAGAGTGTCAGTTTCCTCCTGGATCCGGCCAAGAAGCGGCATGAAGTCGTCTCCAGATACCCAATCTCCATGCAACATCGCATGAGCGGAATGCTGAAAAGACCAAGATGAAGTTCCTGTCAAAAACATAATCGCCACAGTCAATGTGACCAAACCCCCTACCCTCGACTTAGGAATATGGGGTACCTTCCCCATCACAGACTACATTCCTGAGCCGCTTCAATGCTACCACTGTCAATGGTATGGCCATCACCGTGAGGACTGCGGAGGACCCAATATTTGCAGAGTCTGCAGCCGACGCCACCCCTCACAAGAATGCATAGATGCCCACAAGCGAGGTCGAGATACCCAGCCGAGATATCCAAACGCTCTCGCTCCCACCATGCATGGAACAAGAGGTGCTCTGAGCACCTAAAGAGGATTGCAGCCATGCAAGGCACTCATACTGGCAACACACCTAAACCGCAGAGAATTCCCAGACAGAGGCGCCGTCATCCAACCCCCGTCACTCCACATCCTGTCATTCGAACCACCTCCACTCCTGATCCGGCCACCGTGGCTACCACCGTTCCTGACATAATCATACAGAGAGCTCCAGTGCCCTCACTTCATCCAAATCCTTCCCCATCCCAATCCTCCCCTTAAATCACCCACTATCTAAAGACCTTGCTCTTGCAAGACTTAATCCCAATTGCCATCCACCTTTTCACCCGGGTCTCATCCCTTCGAAATGTCCCGGATCCCCTCCAGACCTCAAGTCATATCCTCCCTTTTCCCCCAAACCAACCTCACAATCCCTACAGCAGGGATAATTTCTTACACCTAAAACTACTCCTTTCCTCTACTACTAATTATCCTTCTCTCCTCTCCCAGTCTCTCTTACTCACTGGGACTTGCTTCTATACCACTATTCTCTACTGCTGAAGCCTTTCCTTACGGCTCTGAATCCATCGGTTTTGTGTGCTCGTAGGAAGAGCTACACACCCGTGCAGAGCAGAGGCACTCTTTGAGTGTCCCCATATATCTACTTTGACTCAATGCTCTTGGGGGTGGAGAAGAAGACCTCTTTGAGAGTCCTCATATATCTATTATTAGGAAGAGTAATAAATACTCTTTACCTTTCAAAGATAAAACTTCTTTCAATACATGGACTTCCATCACACAGGATTTTTTACCAACTATTACAATGTACTGCAGACTTTGAATCTGAAAGTAAAATTTTTATGTTATATAAAGCTAATAAGACAATAAATACTTGAATTATTAATTCCATTATTTTGTCAAATTGTTTTTGAATAAATATTTATATTTTCTATAACTGTAAATTTTTTATTTGAATTACTAGGTGGGTTTAGTACGAGACCACGCCCCAACTCGGAATACTGCTGGCACTGAACTAAGTACAATTTTCTATTCAAAAAGGGATTTTGACTTAGGAAAATCCTATTTTTGGGTGAGATGGCCATGACGTCCTGATGGAAGATCCTTCCGGCAGCTTCCTACAGTATAATATTTCTGCGATTGATATTATAAGAGAATTAACGTCAGGTATCACGGCGTTTTAACCCCTGGAACGACTAGCCGAAGATATCGCGTATAATCAGGGTACTAATAAAAGCATTTATACAAATAGCCTTCAGTTATGACAAGACAATTCCATGCGAAATGCTATTGAAGTTTATAATAGCACACAGCTAGCGATCAAAAAGTCGTCTAGGCCTGCGGCGGATTCTAGGCGAAAAATAAAACTAAAGTAGGCCTTACTATCTACGCTTTCTAAAAATCCTAAACTATTCTGGCAAGCACAGTAGACTATTAGAAGCTAGACTGTTACTTTATTGTGAGAACAGTTACTGTATAGTAGAAGTATATTAGAAAGAGTAACACCTAGTCTTTTTACTTCATTGTGAGAACAGTGCTCTGAGAGAATGGAGAATCAAAGTTAGAAGTATATTTGAAAAAGATAAGAAAACTGAACAAGAAAAATTACAGAAATGCAAACTTAAGCCTAACCGACCAAAGATATCGGAGGCCTCTCGTTCCTAACCTAACCTAACCTAGGCGTCATGCATAGGCCTAGTCACCCAGTGCTGATCAAGATCAATTATGATGCTAAAACATTCGCAGTGGTCACATATAATGACCTTAGTCTGCACTGTCTTTGGTTAGACGTTAGACTACGTGTCATTGTACGATGGCTTTTCAAAGACAAAATATTATACTTTATTCTCGCGTAAGATCACTAACACTTAATTTCATGTGAAGTTAGATACAAGAACTTTTTTTTCTTGCGAGGTCAGCTAGTTAAATCACTTTCTTAAGATCAGATACCTAATTTACTTTCTTGTGAGGTCAGATACTTAAATTACTTTCTTGTGAGGTCAGACACTCAAATTACTTTCTTGTTAGGTCAGATACCTAAATTACTTTCTTGAGATCAGATACCTAAATGACTTTCTGAGGTCAGATACCTAAATTACTTTCTTGTGAGGTCAGACACTCAAATTACTTTCTTGTGAGGTCAGATACCTGAATTACTTTCTTGAGATCAGATACCTAAATCACTTTCTTGTGAGGTCAGACACTCAAATTACTTTCTTGAGATCAGATACCTAAATCACTTTCTTGTGAGGTCAGATAACTGTATTACTTTCTTGTGAGGTCAGACACTCAAATTACTTTCTTGAGATCAGATACCTAAATCACTTTCTTGCGAGGTCAGATACCTAAATTACTTTCTTGTGAGGTCAGACACTCAAATTATTTTCTTGTGAGGTCAGATACATGAATTACTTTCTTGAGATCAGATACCTCAATCACTTTCTTGCGAGGTCAGATACCTGCATTACTTTCTTGAGATCAGATACCTAAATCACTTTCTTGCGAGGTCAGATACCTAAATTACTCTCTTGAGATCAGATACCTAAATCACTTTCTTGTGAGGTCAGATACCTAAATTACTTTCTTGTGAGGTCAGATACCTAAATCACTTTCTTGTGAGGTAGGATACCTGAATTACTTTCTTGAGATCAGATACCTAAATTACTTTCTTGTGAGGTCAGATACCTGAAATACTTTCTTGAGATCAGATACCTAAATCACTTTCTTGTGAGGTCAGATACCTAAATTACTTTCTTGTGAGGTCAGATACCTAAATTACTTCCTTGAGGTCAGATACCTGAATTACTTTCTTGAGGTCAGATACCTAAATCACTTTCTTGTGAGGTCAGATACCTAAATCACTTTCTTGTGAGGTCAGATACCTAAATTACTTTCTTGAGGTCAGATACCTGAATTACTTTCTTGAGGTCAGATACCTAAATCTCTTCCTTGTGAGGTCAGATACTTGAATCACTTCCTTGTGAGGTCAGATACCTAAATTACTTTCTTGTGAGGTCAGATACTTGAATTACTTTCTTGTGAGGTCAGACACTTAAATCACTTTCTTGTGAGGTCAGGTACCTGAATTACTTTCTTGAGATTAGATACCTAAATTACTTTCTTGAGATCAGATACCTAAATCACTTTCTTGTGAGGTCAGATACCTGAATTATTTTCTTGAGATTAGATACCTAAATTACTTTCTTGAGATCAGATACCTAAATCACTTTCTTGTGAGGTCAGATACCTGAATTATTTTCTTGAGATCAGATACCTAAATTACTTTCTTGTGAGGTCAGATACTTGAATTACTTTCTTGTGAGGTCAGACACTTAAATCACTTTCTTGTGAGGTCAGATACCTGAATTATTTTCTTGAGATTAGATACCTAAATTACTTTCTTGAGATCAGATACCTAAATCACTTTCTTGTGAGGTCAGATACCTAAATTACTTTCTTGAGATCAGATACCTAAATCACTTTTTTGTCAGGTCAGATACCTAAATTACTTTCTTGAGATCAGATACCTAAATCACTTTCTTGTGAGGTCAGATACCTGAATTATTTTCTTGAGATTAGATACCTAAATTACTTTCTTGAGATCAGATACCTAAATCACTTTCTTGTCAGGTCAGATACCTAAATTACTTTCTTGAGATCAGATACCTAAATCACTTTCTTGTCAGGTCAGATACCTAAATTACTTTCTTGAGATCAGATACCTAAATCACTTTCTTGTGAGGTCAGATACCTAAATTACTTTCTTGAGATCAGATACCTAAATCACTTTCTTGTGAGGTCAGATACCTAAATTACTTTCTTGAGATCAGATACTTAAATCACTTTCTTGTGAGGTCAGATACCTAAATTACTTTCTTGAGATCAGATACCTAAATCACTTTCTTGTGAGGTCAGATACCTAAATTACTTTCTTGAGATCAGATACCTAAATTACTTTCTTGTGAGGTCAGATACCTAAATTACTTTCTTGAGGTCAGATACCTGAATTACTTTCTTGAGGTCAGATACCTAAATCCCTTTCTTGTGAGGTCAGTTACCTAAATTACTTTCTTGAGGTCAGATACCTGAATCACTTTCTTGAGGTCAGATACCTAAATCACTTTCTTGTGAGGTCAGATACCTAAATTACTTTCTTGAGGTCAGATACCTGAATTACTTTCTTGAGATCAGATACCTAAATCACTTTCTTGTGAGGTCAGATATCTAAATTACTTTCTTGAGATCAGATACCTAAATTACTTTCTTGTGAGGTCAGATACCTAAATTACTTTCTTGAGGTCAGATACCTGAATTACTTTCTTGAGGTCAGATACCTAAATCACTTTCTTGTGAGGTCAGATACCTAAATTACTTTCTTGAGGTCAGATACCTGAATCACTTTCTTGAGGTCAGATACCTAAATCACTTTCTTGTGAGGTCAGATACCTAAATTACTTTCTTGAGGTCAGATACCTGAATTACTTTCTTGAGGTCAGATACCTAAATCACTTTCTTGTGAGGTCAGATGCCTAAATTACTTTCTTGTGAGGTCAGATACTTGAATTACTTTCTTGTGAGGTCAGACACTTAAATCACTTTCTTGTGAGGTCAGATACCTGAATTACTTTCTTGAGATCAGATACCTAAATTACTTTCTTGTGAGGTCATATACCTAAATTACTTTCTTGAGATCAGATACCTGAATTACTTTCTTGAGATCAGATACCTAAATTACTTTCTTGAGATCAGATACCTAAATTACTTTCTTGAGATCAGATACCTGAATTACTTTCTTGAGATCAGATACCTGAATTACTTTCTTGAGATCAGATACCTGAATTACTTTCTTGAGATCAGATACCTGAATTACTTTCTTGAGATCAGATACCTAAATTACTTTCTTGAGATCAGATACCTGAATTACTTTCTTGAGGTCAGATACCTGAATTACTTTCTTGAGATCAGATACCTGAATTACTTTCTTGAGATCAGATACCTGAATTACTTTCTTGAGATCAGATAACTAAATTACTTTCTTGAGATCAGATACCTGAATTACTTTCTTGAGATCAGATACCTAAATTACTTTCTTGAGATCAGATACCTGAATTACTTTCTTGAGATCAGATACCTGAATTACTTTCTTGAGATCAGATACCTGAATTACTTTCTTGAGATCAGATACCTAAATTACTTTCTTGAGATCAGATACCTGAATTACTTTCTTGAGATCAGATACCTAAATTACTTTCTTGTGAGGTCATATACCTAAATTACTTTCTTGAGATCAGATACCTAAATTACTTTCTTGAGATCAGATACCTAAATTACTTTCTTGAGATCAGATAACTAAATTACTTTCTTGAGAGGTCAGCTATTTAAATCACTTTCTTGTGAGGTCAGATACCTAAATTACTTTCTTGTGAGGTCAGATACTTGAATTACTTTCTTGTGAGGTCAGACACTTAAATCACTTTCTTGTGAGGTCAGATACCTGAATTACTTTCTTGAGATCAGATACCCAAATTACTTTCTTGTGAGGTCAGATACCTAAATTACTTTCTTGAGATCAGATACCTGAATTACTTTCTTGAGATCAGATACCTAAATTACTTTCTTGAGATCAGATACCCAAATTACTTTCTTGTGAGGTCATATACCTAAATTACTTTCTTGAGATCAGATACCTGAATTACTTTCTTGAGATCAGATACCTAAATTACTTTCTTGAGATCAGATACCTAAATTACTTTCTTGAGATCAGATACCTGAATTACTTTCTTGAGATCAGATACCTGAATTACTTTCTTGAGATCAGATACCTGAATTACTTTCTTGAGATCAGATACCTGAATTACTTTCTTGAGATCAGATACCTGAATTACTTTCTTGAGATCAGATACCTGAATTACTTTCTTGAGATCAGATACCTAAATTACTTTCTTGAGATCAGATACCTGAATTACTTTCTTGAGATCAGATACCTAAATTACTTTCTTGAGATCAGATACCTGAATTACTTTCTTGAGATCAGATACCTGAATTACTTTCTTGAGATCAGATAACTAAATTACTTTCTTGAGAGGTCAGCTATTTAAATCACTTTCCTGTGAGGTCAGATACCTAAATTACTTTCTTGAGATCAGATACCTAAATTACTTTCTTGTGAGGTCAGATACCTGAATTACTTTCTTGTGACGTTCGACACTTAAAATTACTTTCTTGTGAGGTCAGATATTCTACTTTCTTGTGAGGTCAGACATTTAAATTACTTTCTTGTGAGGTCAGATACTTACAATTGACATTTTATGTAATTAGCTGCTTAGGCCTACACTTGATTCTCTTGTGAAATCAGCCACTCTTCACTTTCGCGCGGGATCAGATACTCAATCACGCGGGATGAGTTATTCTTTCTTATTGTGGGATATTACTTTATTACTTTTGTGGGAATATGATACTTGTACCACCTTAAGCCTAAAAGACATTAATAGACATGATCTTTCATATATAAACTCTAAAAAGACTTATGTCAGCCTGTTCGACATGAAAACATTCGCTGTACAGGGGGTGTATGTATGATAGCGGCCACCTATATGTAGTATTACAACTAACTTAGAATATGATAGCAGACACCTGTGCCATTACAACTAACTTTGAATACGATAGTGTAAGGGGGGTCGCAGGGGGGTGTTAGCCCCCCCCCCCCCCCCCCCCCGTTAGTTAAGTAGGTAAGGACAAGGCTTGTAGGTTGGGTTAGGGGGGAAAGTTAATGTTAGTTGATGTTCATTTTTAATCCATGCGGTGGGAACCGGCCGTTGATATACAAAGGCTCTACTGCGAGTTTGAACTTTCGACGTTCTAACGATTCAACTACCCGATTAGGAAGATCATTCCACAATCTGGTCAGAGGTGGAATAAAGCTTCTAGAATACTGTGTAGTATTAAGCCTTATGATGGAGAAGGCATAACTATATAATATGCGTATATGGGATGGTATAGTCTAGCCAGATCCGAGTGCGAAGGATGATCAGAATGAGAAGTTTTACCCCTCTATTTTCTTGTAAAATCGCTTAATCTTTAATAGTTATATGAGATCAGACAGTTAGGCATTCATTTTTGTGAGAAAAGATACTTAATACTTTACATTGTTGAAATTTGTTACCTATGGTTACTTTATTGCGAGAACAGTTTAGTAACCTCTTAATTTATTGTGGAAACAGTCATAATCTTATATTATTGTGAGAACAGTTTAGTATCCTCTTAATTTATTGTGAAAACAGTTTTATATCCTCTTAAGTTAGGTAACTTTATTGTGAAAACATTTTCATATCTTAATTTATTGTGAGAAGTTTCACATCCTGCTACATTATTGAGAGTAGTTATTATAGGTTTAATTTATAGTGAAAAGTTTCAGATCCTCTTTATTTATTGAAAAAGAAGTTTCATATCCTCTTAATTTACTGTGAAAATTTTCACATTCTCTTAATTTATTGTGGAAACAGTTTCATCATATTCTCTTAATTTGTTGTGAAAACAATTTTCATATAGTCTCAATTTATTGTGAAAACAGTTTAATATCCTCTTAATTTGTGAAAACAGTTTAATATCCTCTTAATTTGTGAAAAAAAAGTTTTGAATTCTCTTAATTCACTGTGAGAAAATTCCTATTCTCTTAATTTATTGTGAAAACAGTTTCATATCCTCTTACTTATCGTCACTTAATTGTGAGAACCATTTCATATCCTCCGCAAAGAGCAGAGGTCTACGTTGCACCGCCGAGACCTGAAGGTTCCCCTCTCGGCAGAGAGCGGGACGAGGAAATCCCCGACACGCACGATGACTCGTTAGATAGACCTATACGCTCACCCAAACCCCTAATCCTTAGCTCGTATGGATGGCGAGGTTGCAGACACTACAAGAAGTAATGGAGCTGGTGTCAAACCCCAAGCGAGAGTGTTTCTAATGGGCTGCCACAACCTCTTGAAAATCCGCTGCGGAGGTCGGATTAAATCGATCAGCGTGGTGGAGCCAACACACCAAGCAAGGTAACCTCTCTTAACTATCAGGTATAGATGGCCATTCTATTAAACCTGCCCATGACACTAAAGAAAACAAGAAAAGAGAACTCTAACCCAAGACATTGGAGGACCGTGGTACATAGGCAATGGCGCTACCGAAGACTACAGAACAAGGGTTTGATTTTGGAAAGTATCCACTGAACCATTACATTAGTTAACTACTGGTGAAGAAAAATTGTGTGGTTATTACTGTTGCCAGGTGTAAGGGGTGTGCAAGAGCTAGAGATGGTCTTTCTGCTGCGTTGCTAGTTCCAGGATACACGCTTCTGATCGTTTCTCGAAGGAAGAGACAGTAATCCTGGATATCTTCTTTACCGATGCTGCAGTCTAAAGCGGCGAGTCCTCTTCAGGTAGCGCAGTGGTGTCCTTATGCGGCAGAGAAGCGAGTCGTCCAGATTTCCAACGGTCTCTTCTTTTAGGAAACATGGATGGCTCGAACTTGGGAGACGAGGAAGGCTGGGTTTTGGGTCTCGGCTACGAAGGTGAAGGAGGCCTTCCTCTGAAATTAAGTGGAGTTCAGCCAGGCCAAAGCCAGACCCCTATCTGACGCCTGTCTCAGGGTTCGTGAGGGACAGGAGAACCCTAGTGATGTCCCTTGGAGAATAAAGGTCTCAGCCCTTTAGTCTAAAGACCTGGCTTAAGGCCATGAAATAGCCTTTCACCACAGACTCTGAGAGTAGCTTCTTCTGACGAAGGTAGACAAGAAAATCAGCAATCGATTGCAGAGAAACTCCAACGGCAGGAGTGTCCCTTCTACGGCACTAATCGCAAAAGATGGCCCACGTTCCCTGGGTAGACAACTGGAGAGGATCTTCATAGATATTACGACATCCCCTGTGCAGTGCCTCGAGAAAAAGCTTTTCGCTCGATGTTGGAGAGTCACTGGCCGTGAAGTGCAAGGGATACTACTGGCTTGAGGTACACCTCTGCAAATTGGGCTACCAGAGAAGGTTGGGCCATTTGCTCGGTACTTCAAGAAGGAACACCAGCATGCCTCGATAGCAATAGGATGTCGTCGACAATCTGTTGATCAATCGTCAAATCAGACAGAAATAAGTACATGTTCATGTTGTTCCAGGGGTGTTGGAATGTGTCACTTAGTGACGCCGACTGGTCTTGAACTGGCTAGCAGAATACTGGTGGCTTTTTTGTTCAGCTACGTGGCGAGGAAGTTGGTCGACAGGGAACCCCAAATAGCAAGAAGCCTTTCCTCTAAGCGAAGAAGCAAATCAGGCAGAAATGAGTACATGTTCATGTTGTTCCAGGGGTGTTGGAATGTGTCACTTAGTGACGCCGACCGGTCTGGAACTGGCTAGCGTTGGTGGCCTTTTGTTCAGTTACGTGGCGAGGAAGTTGGTCGACAGCGAACCCCAAATAGAAAATAGAAAGAAGCCTTTCCTCTAAGCGAAGAAGCAGAAATCATTTAGCTCCTTACACACGTCCCTGGCAATTGAGTTTACCCGCTAGTACATTCCTCTTGCACGGAACGAACCTCGCCGACAAGTCTACTGCCTTGTTCAATGCTCGAGCGTGTGCCTCATTTCCAAACTCATAAAGGGTCTGTAAAACTTTGCCGAGTTTGCTGACATAAGCCCCTACGGTAGTTTCGTCGCTCATCAAAGCAACAGAGCAGCTCCATCAAATTCTCTTGGAAAGATTGCAACGCTCCTTGCATTTCCAGCAGGCTGAGAAGCGGGTGTTTTTCTTTGGTGGACTATGATCACGAGGCGGTCGAGTTTTCTCAGGTGTGTATCCCCTCCCAACTTGGAATCGAGTTTATTTCCCGTAATGAGGATCTTGTTGCTCAGCCGCGTACTTTTATGTTCCACCGGACAGGAACATTAAAGGGGATTACTGGTTGCAGACCAGCAATGCTACAGACGAGCTTCTCCAACAACGACGATGTCCCAGGACTCATCATGTGTACCTCAGGGTAATCTTCCTATAGTTGGAATCAAACTAAGCTTTTTTTTCGCCAGCAGCAAGCCATCGCTGCCCAAAAAGGAAGACCGAGAGCTTGTTGCTCGAGATATTGGCTTTCCAACTGGATGGGATGCAGCGAGCGCAAACCATAATCGTGACTTCCAATGTAAACAAACAAGATGGCTGCTGCAAACAGTGAGCACAAACTACAAGCATGACTTCAGGGGTAAACAAACAAGATGGCTGCTGCAGACAGTGAACACAAACTACGAGCATGACTTCGGATGTAAACAAACAAGAAGAGCAAGCACAAACTACGAGCGTGACTTCGGATGTAAACAAACAAGATGGCTGCTGCAGACAGCGAGCACAAACAACAAGCGTGACTTCGGATGTAAACAAACAAGATGGCTGCTGCAGACAGCAAGCACAAACAACAAGCGTGACTTCGGATGTAAACAAACAAGATGGCTGCTGCAGACAGCAAGCACAAACAACAAGCGTGACTTTGGATGTAAACAAACAAGATGGCTGCTGCAGATATGACGTGCTCTTTGCTTGGCAATCTTCAGTCCAACAAGCCTCAAATCTGCTTAGTTCACCCTGTGGTAATTGTAGAATTCTTCAATCCACATAATATACCAACGATACATATTACAGCAATTTGAAAAAGTTTCTGGGAGCCATGATATCATCAGCTGATCGGTTTTGTTTAACTTTTTCCTATTTGCTCCTCAAACTGCGAGATCGTCGTGTGATGCTCTGGCGCGCTATCATCGGCTGGAGATAGGCGATAACCTCGAACAAGAAATGACCAGTGTGATAAGTACCAGACCAAATAGGGTAATACAGTACTGTACTCAAGTACCAGATTGAAAAGTGTACAGGTGTCATACCCTCTAGAAGAAGGAACGACAACATGCATTTATGAATTGGATGTTGAGCTGCTTCTAGCGCTCGTGCCCTTGAAGGTCGGCGAATCACTGCTGCTTCAACTTTTGAATGGAGAAAGGTGGAGCAAGGTAACGAGCAGTGCTCGGGTGCGTCTCACGAAAGCCTGTCGTTGGGTGGTGAGGAACATCGCCGTCGATCGTGGCTCGTCTCGTCCGTCACTCAGTTTTGATCGTTCGAAAGAATCTATCATTCTCCTGCTACATGACAATCAACAAGCACATAGTCACGATGGTAATCAAAAAAACATAATGAATAGATTAGTGTTGTTATTCTCATTAACCTCAAGATAACCGTCACCTTTCCAGTCTTTATATTACTGTACTGTACTGCTCTCTTCAATTCATCAATCATTGCTTGATAAATTTTGGTCTTTATATTGGTCCTGTGCATGTCGCTTGCTTCGACACATTACTCGGACGCTTTGAAAAGTTTTTTGTCGTTGACTGGCCTCGAAGTGTTAAAAGATCTCACAAAAGACCTAGATTTATGTCTACTTTAGGCTCCAGAGCCTTTAAATATGCGGGTTTGTGACTGAGAAAACTTTAGTGGTTTGTGTGTGTATGAAATATATTTGATTTTATTTTTTTCTTTTGTATCCCTCAAGCCCCCCTTTTTCCAAAAATGTCTTAATGTGTTATTGTTCCTTTCCAGGTATTGACAGCAGCCCCTACACTCAGTAGGGAGTGTAAGGGAGAGCAAATTTAGAATATTTCCTGTTATCAGTCTGTACTAGTCTGTGATGCTGTTCTATATCCATACCTTGTAACTAGAAGTAAGCTACTGTGTTGCTATATGAGAGTGTGTCATGAACATTAAATAGTTAACAGAAGCTATGGAAATGGCATATCTGGTCAGAGGCCCAAGAAGTGAATTCCGATGTTAGGAAGAGGGTGACTTTTGAGTTTAGTATGAATTCAGACTTATTCAAAACCCCTTCCAAGATTGAAAGATTTCAAATGTGCTGTTGACAAACTTTTAGTCATTGTAATGGTGGGCCCGCACAGACCTGTACGACATAGTATGCGGCTGTACTTTTCAGAAATTAGGACTGTTTAAGTGACTTTGCATCCCAATGGTGGACGGGAGATTGATGAGAACAGTATTGATTTAGGGAAAATTGTGGTACTGTATTTTTCACCGTTATATGTTCTTTATAGATGGCATACTGGTACTTGCCCAAATAGATACACGGTTAGGTGTGTCTTGGTTTAGACTTGGCCTGTATAGGAACACTTATGAGTGTCCCACCTGGGGGAAGAAAATTTCCTGTGTGTGTATCACTGTTACCCTGTTGCTGAAGTTTGACGTTAAGGAATGCTAATTTTGTCTTTAATTTTCTATTTGGATTGATGGGTCCATGCTAACATAACCCTAACAGTTTTGTACAAATAAATTTTATTTTTTTGTTTTATGAACACTGCATATTATTCCTGTTCCTACACCAATGTGCCCCCCTTCCCCAGCCACTGTTTTTTAAGATCTCTTAAGTACTGTAACTTATCATAATTCTTTCCTCCCACACTGTCCCGTAATTAATTAAACAATATTTCCTTTCACCTAATGTTCTTATACTTGTACTTATGATCAGTAAGCGAAAGGGAGGAGAAGCAAACGGGTAAGTCAGGTTCTAGCTGGGTCCCCTTGCCCAGTATAAATCAAGGGGTGGTGCCCAGTACTCAGGTCTGTTGAACTGTTACTCAGGTTTTTGGGTATTCCACTGTTGTATATTTTTTGTGTAGTGAACGTCGGGTTGTGGTCGGCATTCGGACACTAGGCAGTTCGGGTGCTACCTCTGGCCACAGTCCGCAAACCACTACAATGTCGCCAGCTTCGACACATTACTCGGACGCTTTGAAAAGTTTTTTGTCGTTGACTGGCCTCGAAGTGTTAAAAGATCTCACAAAAGACCTAGATTTATGTCTACTTTAGGCTCCAGAGCCTTTAAATATGCGGCCCCGAGACCATATAATAAGCTCCCATGAAACATTCGAATGATTGAAGACATTAAGGCTTTTAAGAGGAAACTGAAGACTTTCTTATTTCAACAGTCATACAACAGTGACGATTTAACAGTAAATGAACAATACGCGATAAGAAATGTTAAATACTCTGAACGAACAAAGTAAAACGACAGTGGAGGTCCTGTAGAGAGAAAGGTTCCCATGCTGTATGGGACTGGAAAAGCAGCCATCAAAGTAAAGTAAGTGAAGTACTGTAAAAGAGAACCGGTTTCAGCACAAAGGAATCTCCAGAACGAGACCTAGCACTGGTAGTATAAATACCTCACACTGAACTACCTTCCCAGCCTGGGTTAGTGGATCGTACTTTGGTTGGACGGTCTTTGCTGAGGCCTTTTTTCTTCTTCGGCACAGCAGCAGTCACGTCCGATAGTTCTGCAGTTGAAGGTGTCGATGTACAAATGTGCTGGGGGTCTGTATACATTTATAATGCCCCCTTAGGCTTCAAAATCATTGAGAATTTCTGGCTAAGCAACGACGATAATGTAGAAGGAAAGAATACTGGATCTTCCCAACAGCAGACAACAACTCGCTGAAGGTCATCACGACAAGTAAATCCTCAGCAGCTGGATGGGAAGATAAGGAGGACATAGCAAAGGTAGTCCTAAGGGATCCTGGCACAAAGCTACATCTTCGGAAGCGTCTTCTTCTTCCCGAACTCTATCAACTGTGGAGGCTGCCAAGACTTGCACTTGTCAATAGGACAACTTCGAACCGCTACACAACCTGCATACAGTACATGGGAATCCACAGTGACCTTACTCATAAACTTGCCTCAATTACAAACTTGCTTACTAGTTCAGACTAACATGTCTATTCATGGAGTTTCCATCACGGCGAACGTACTATTACTATTACTTTCTAGGCTATAACCCTAGTTGGAAAAGCAGGATGCTATAACCCCAGGGGCTCCAACAGGGAAAATAGCCCAGTGAGGAAAGGAAACAAAGAAAAATAAAATATTTTAAGAAAAGTAACAACATTAAAATAAATATTTCCTATATAAACTATAAAAAAATTAACAAAAGAGAAAGAGAAATAAGATAAAATAGCGTGCCAGAGTGTACCCGCAAGCAATAGAACTCTAATCCAAGACAGTAGAAGGCCATGGTATAGAGGCTATGGCACTACCAAAGAATAGAGAACAATTACAGCAGTTGAATAGAGCTCAGGAAGAAGAAAGATGAGAAAGATTCTTCACCTCTTTAGCCCCTCTTCATTTTCCAATTCTGAAATTCCTGTGCCTTTGGGTTCCTCTAGGGCCAAGTCATCTCTAGGGCTTCCAAGGCTGACTTCAGGGAAGGCAAAAGTATTGCGTCACCTGCGGAATGAAACAATCCTACTCCTACAAGTTCCTTTTCATCTCTAGGGCTTCCAAGGCTGACTTCAGGGAAGGCAAAAGTATTGCGTCACCTGCGGAATGAAACACTCCTACTCCTACAAGTTCCTTTTCATCTCTAGGGCTTCCAAGGCTGACTTCAGGGAAGGCAAAAGTATTGCGTCACCTGCGGAATGAAACACTCCTACTCCTACAAGTTCCTTTTCATCTCTAGGGCTTCCAAGGCTGACTTCAGGGAAGGCAAAAGTATTGCGTCACCTACGGAATGAAACAATCCTACTCCTACAAGTTCCTTTTCTCCTGTACCAACATACGATGTGTGCGAGGTTTTAGATCTAAGGAAGCCGTGTCCTTTCCTTAGAATCGATGGCAATCATCCTGCAGGTTTTGTCTGATGATAGAGCGAAATATGTGTACATGTGTGTACTGCAATCGTAGTTCTTGTCAAAGAACAATGGTCTATATTAATGTAGGAACAAATAGGAGACAGTACGTCATACCTCGACCGACAACATCTCCTCGAGATGTACTGAAACTAAATTGAAGAAATTAGGAATTTCCCGGAGACACGTCGTATCCATTTCACAGGGAGACAGGTCTATGAAAGATCAAAACAATGCAGATGTTTTTTAGGAAGATGCACAGACATGCACAGACATACAGAAAGGGAGAGAAGGCAACATAATTTTCAAATAACGTTAGTCTTTTGGAAACCATGAAGAATGCAAAACACTTCGCTCAAAATTTATTTTTGGGTGAGATAGCCATGTTGTCCTGATGGAAGGTTCCTTCAGTAGCTTCCTAAGGGTATAAATGTCTACAGTGATATTCCCAGAGAATTAAACTAAAGGTTTCACAGAATTCTAACTTCTGGCGCGAGTACCCTTAAGGTTTCCCTTTAGGATATCGTATAATAACAGGGGACGTATGCTTGACACGCCACATAGCTATCTGCACCCCACAAAGCGTTTACGTTTCGAGGGGGAAGTTGGTGGCAAGTTATGGGAGGAGCCGTTACAAAGTTCTCCTCCGTTACTGTTATTGGTACTCGGATGACGTCATAAGCGACGCCATCTTGGCTGACGTCATCACCGCCCGCGAACTCCATTCCTTCTGTGGTAGCGTCTATGAACAGGTGTTTTTTCCCAATTGTTCGCTATTTACTGTCAGCATGTCGCATTCTTCAGCTTCTTCTGCCTCTGGAAAGTTGAGTACCTTATTCTTATATTGTATATATTAGCTCTGGCCAAGCAACGCATGGAAATGCAATAATGAAAAGGTAAAAAGGGTAGAAAAGATGCTGCCACTCTCCTGGTAATAAGGGAAATAGACTGCACAGAAGGTGGAATCACTCAAAGGAAAGAGAAGGACCTTAAAATGGAGTTAAATAATCTCACAAGAGGACCATTCTTGCCGTGAAGGAAGCAGCGCACATAGAGGTTCTCTCTTGCTAGGCTATCGTCTCTCTGGAACTGTCGGAAGAATGGTACCTTTTATCCAGACGAATGGTGCGTGTTCGTTCCCGTACGAGAACGGGCAATGGTAACAGGAGCGTGAGCCTCTGTACCTCATGCCAAATTACCTCCCTGTCCTGGGCTAGTGGACGGTATCACACCGTCTTTGACGCGTACTTTCATGTGGAATGGTATTTGCAGGAGCCTTCTTTTCTTCCCCAGCACAGCAGCAGTCCCGTCCGATGGTTCTGCAGTTGAAGGAGGTGTCGATTGACAAGTCTGTCAGAGGGGGAGCACGCATTCTAATCCCCCTTATCAGGCTTCAAAGTTGTTGAGACTTACCAGGTCTACACTACTGCAATAGAAAATGATACAGGATCTTCTCCAACCGCAGATGAGTGTACTGCAATCGTACAGTATTAAAGGACGTGGGATGATTCACGCAGGTACAACTGGCACTATGCCAATTCCGACGACAAAAGTGCCGTAAGATATAGTACTCGATGCCGTTTCTTCGAGATGTATTGAAACCTAATCGAGATGAAGTATTTCCGGGAGAAGCATCGCATTCATTTCACATGAAGACGATTCACTGAAGGATGATAAAAAACAGAGGATGACTTCTTTGAAGATGCACAGAAGAATTTACCGCGACGAAAGCAAATCGCCAATAAACTGTGATATAGCACCACGTGGAAATACCCACGATAATTAAAAGGTAAAGGAGAGGGCAACAGGTGCTGTTACTCTGCACAGAACGTATAAGACTGAAGATTAAATTACTCGAAGGAACGAGAGGGTCGAAGAAACGACAAAGGAGCGATGTAAACAACGCTAAGAAAAAGGCAAAAACGACTGGTAGAGCGAAATCCTGATCGGGGTAAAGCTCCACTGTAAAGAAGGCATAAAGCGTGACTCTCGGCTTTGCACAAACTGCGATGTTAGCCTCATAATTGTTAATACAGCAGACGTCAGGTTAAAGCTTTAAAAGTCACTCATGAATGGCAGAGGCAAGGGACAGTGACAATGCTCTAGAGACTGACCATACATACATATGGTCAGTGTCCAAGCCCCTCTCCACCCAAACTAGGACAAGGGAAGGCCAGGCAATGGCTGCTGATAACTCAGCGGGTAAAACTAAAGGTTCCCCAAAGCTAGATCCCAACCATGGAGCATAGGTGGGTCTCGAACCCCGGTCCAACAGATAGCTAGGCAGATTGCTCGCACCAAGAGCCACTCTAAGGCACACCCGTCACGACTGGTGGGCGTGAACCCGACGAGCAGTCGTAGTGCCCCGTGGGATAGCCTCCCGAGACGAGGGCTTCGGTGCTCCCTGGGGATGAACCTCGGATAGGGGATGGACACAGACGCGAAAGGCGACTCTCGCCAATCCCTTGCGCCACGTCCTTCGAGGTTTCTCCCTTTCAATTTTGCGTATTTCGGACCTAATTTCATCTCGCAATGCTTTCAGCAAACGAAGCAATTTCTTCCTCACATCTATAGGGAACTTGTAATGTTTTGTCATGGGTTGCAAAGTGCTCCTTCATTTTGCTTTATGGTACCCCGATATTAAGAGCAAATTAAACGAATTCTGACGTAGGAAAAATCTATTTTTGGGCTCAAGCCACGTCGTCCTGATGGAAGCTCCCTCCGGCAAGGCAGCTTCCTACTGTATAATATTTCCGCGAGGGATATTAGAAGAGAATTACCATCAGGTATCACGGGGTTCTTTGACCATTAATAGAGAGATGTTGGATTCAAAATAAACACCGTGCTTCCGAAAGCACTTACAGTATGCACGAGGAAAAAAATAACTCCTACAAAGCCAATGATATGATGGAGGTTCAAAGACTAAAGAAGTGGACATAGCAGGTTCTCTCGTATAGAAGACCAAGGTTTGAAGGTTTGTATTCTCGTCGAAGCAAATACGGTTTTCAAAACGCCGGCACACGGCACGTTACTCACGACTTGTACGCGTACAGATGGACCTCAACTTACAAAATTCGGATACAAATACAAGAAATACTGTAAGGGAACAATGTTGTATCATTTGATACAGTAAGTAAAACAACATTTCTATTGACAAGATATCCATTTCATATGAAACAGGACAATTTATTGACTTATATAGCTGGAAATCATAGGATTCAGGTAACAAAACTTGACTTACAAACAATTCGACTCGGCCTCCCGAAGTCGCGTTTTGTACCGTACTTACGGATCCCTCGTAGCGTTACGATGTTTACAAATGAAAAATGAAGTAAATCGGTAGATTGACAGACCAGAGGTAAGCCCTAGTTTATAGTGAAATCCTTGGTCAAATAAAACAACATTAATTTTCGCCCCAAAGGACGTACTGGTACGTTCTTGCAAAACACTGTTGTTCACATGTTTTTGCATATTTTTGATAACTTTATGAGAAATTTCAGGCATTTTCCAAAAGAATGAGACTAACATGACCTCTCTATGATGAAAATTAAGGCTGTTAGAGCAATTTCAAAAAAATATATAGCAAAAAGTGCTCGAAATTTAACCTTACCTTGGGGATAAAAGGGGTTAAAACCAGAGGATAAGGAATAAAAACCTCATAAACTAACATTTATGATCTCTTTATTTATTTTTGGATTACATTATGCTCTATAAACACATCCTAAGACACACCACAATGTTATAAGGAATTACAGTATTGATCTCTTCGAATAAAATGAATAAAGGTCTAAGATGACGAGTGACGACTGTCTGTCGGCTGATCTACAAACAAGAGAGTACAAATCTGGGTCAAGAGGATGAGCTGCGGGGAGGCACGCGCCCCTCCGCCGACACGGCGGAAGGCGCCCCGCTCGATCGCGAGGGGGCGTAGCTTCGTGCGGCGAAGGGGAGCCCGCCGCCTCCGCCGCTCGACCCCTACATATCTATTTGCAATAGGGAAGTCTACCTGACACTACACATGGGTGTTCTTGACAAGCTAAAAATATAAATATAAATTGGACATCGTGATTAAAAAACTCCCTTCCTACCAGTTCAACTAAAAGACCAGTCAGTTATCAAATATATTATGGTACGTTCGGAGAGGAGTCAGATTCCAAATTTGTCTTGACTAGAAGGCAATAGAAATGTCAAAATATGATAGCAAGGAAAGAAAAAAAAAGACCAATTTTCCAGAGAAGACAAGAGAAGCTGCGGCTCTTCCGGGAGGGATCTGGCATACAGCCGTGCAGGATGAGGGAGGCACGTTGCACATATCCTTTCGGCGGGGAAAGCGGTTGGCTTCCCCCCAGACTGTGCTCGGGAGACGACGTCCCCTTCTGCACTTTTCCTCGCCTCAAATAACGAGACGCGCGTACGCCACGGACTCTAATTCAAACGGACGAGAAGCTACGAGGTGATGAACAGATCGGAAACGAAAAGCGAGCAAGCGGGACCTGGCAGCAGGGCCCTCCCTTTCCTTAACGGCTTAGCGGCACGAGTCGGGCGGCGGCCGTAATCCTGCTCGGTGCTTCTCATTATTCATTATTCATCAGGGGGAACTTTGCAGTCATAGGGGAATATGAGAGAGAGAGAGAGAGAGAGAGAGAGAGAGAGAGAGAGAGAGAGAGAGAGAGAGAGAGAGAGAGAGAGAGAATATTTCCATGCATCACTGGAGATGATCCACACTTTTTCCCCCATAATATTCACAAGTACTCCGATAAGGGTTTGATCTTTCACGTCAACATTCCCGTACGGCTCACACCGACCAGCCAATCAGAGGTGTTATCAATTCCCTAACTTTTTCAAGACCCTGGGCAGTTCTTGGTCCTAGATCTGCACCATGGGATTGGCAGACAGACAAGAGAGACTGTTGCACTTTCGTATATCTTGCAAAAACTACGACCCCCAAAATTTAAGAAAAACAAACGAAAGGGAGAGTTTTCCCTTGGAAGTTTCTAGTCAGTGAAAAACAGTACGTGTATAAAACGTGTATGAAAACAATACAGTACTTGTACTATTCGAAAGGACAAGGCAAGCCTTGTGATCAGAATTTTCCTGGCTGTAAAAACATACGTGTATGAAAGCATACGTGTATGAAAGCATAAATACAGTACTTGTACTATTCGAAAGGACAAGGCGAGCCTTGTGATAAGAATTTTCCTGGCTGTAAAAACATACGTGTATGAAAGCATAAATACGTGTACCATTCGCAAAGGCCAACAGAGCAAAACTTGCGAGTTGCAAAAAATCTGAAAGTGCCGTAAAGAACACAAGCACAGAACCTCGTCTCGCCCCTTCTAGAACTAAACATGACCAAAATTTCTCAGAGGTATAACTTTATAAAAAAAAAGTTTAATTTACACCAAATGCAAATTATAAAACTCAATCCAGGTCACGGTACCGAAAAGTTTGCAACAGATGAAACAAAGATTTATGTCGTTCTCCTACACAGATTTCCTGTGTCCCGGATCCTAGTTAGGTGGTCGATTCTCCAAGGGACCCCAATGGTTTCACCCAGATGCCGTGTTTTAATGATATACTATAAACCTTTCGAGACCCTGTGACATAAAACAAATGGATATTGACGTAGGAAGAATCTATTTTTGGGTGAGATAGCCATGTCGTCCCGATGGAAGTTCCTTCCGGCAGCTTCCTACTGTATAATATTTCTGCGATTGATATTATAAGAGAATTACCGTCGGGTATCACAGGGTTCTAACCCCCGGAAACGACTATCCTAAGATATCGTGTTCATAACTGTTAAAAAAATAAAAACAAAATAAAGGCAATACCAAAGTAGAAAAGCACGCTGCAAAATAAGAAATAAAATCACCCACACAGCAAAATTTGGAAAAGTGTCTTCCGAATGATTTCCTCATGGAAATTTTGTATAAAAATGAGAATATCCTATTATAAAATCCCCTCTCCTCAACCTTACTATCTCTCATCGAAGCTAGGACGAGACAATGAGAGAGAACCCCTAAACCAACTCTCGTTTCCGACTGGCTCGCAATCATAAGAAGTGACGCTGGGAGGGGATCAGCCCTTTTACAGCCCAGCTAGCGACACTGACACGTATTGCATAATTAGGGAAGTACATCGACGGACCTTAAATAAAACATCGTACGTTGCGGCTTCATCTTTCATGCATAGGAACTTTTGACAACAGCTTCCGGGCCGTCGAGACCCGGCGCTCCTCACTCCGGTCTGCGCCTACGTCATTCTCGCCTCTTCTAAAATAAAAACGAATAGATATCTAACAACAACATTAAATGGCACAATATAAACAAAGAAGGTGTCATTAACTTAGCGTTAAGTGTCGTCTACGCCTACGGCTATCTGCTGCAATCACACCGGTGAAGAATCGATTGAAATCCGTGGAATTCTTTCCTACCTTGGCAGTACAAACCCTCCATACACACGCACACACACACACACGTACACACACGCAGCAGGGTAGCTCATCATTGCCGTAAGATGAGGACATTCATTGTGCTAAAGTGGCAGTAATAAATTACACAAAGCCTCGTCCAACTACACTCTGGGAAACATCCGGTGTGAACGCAGCCCGTCGAAACTCTGGGCCCTTGCAACGGGCAGTTTTGCTTTTAAAACAGATACGCAAAAACCTCAACTGACAGCGCAGATCGCCCAACCCCGTCTAGCCGTCAAGCGAGGTCTTCATACTCCTCCACCCACCATCAAGGTGAGAGCAACGATCGAGCTGCGGCCATAAGGCAAAATCACGCTAGCTGTTTCTATCACACTTTAACCGAGAGAGATGGTCCTGCTACAAACGACTCTGCCTGTATCTATTAACCTAATTGTACTGGGGTTCAATTTTCACCAACAAATAAACAGCCCTTACAAACTAAATTCACGTATAAAACTTAACGACGACCAAAGAGATTTTGGATATCCTCCAACGACTCGCCGGCCTCGCTCGCCGACAACCTCGCCGGGGCGACGCAAACGCGAGCGCACCGCATCCCGGCACTTACCTACGGCCATCCCAGTTCCGGAAAACCTAGGACGATATAATTACCATCTATATAACAATCAAAAGTAGCGAGGGACTGACCGACTTGCGAACTAGCCAGCCAAAGAAAAAAACGAGTTAGTGGAAAAACATCAATAGAAACCACAGCCTTGACAGAATTACAACAGCAGTGTTACCATCAATCACTCCCTAATTTTTCAACTACGCGACTCCCTCGGGAGCTACCGACGAGAGAAGCCAATCCGACTAGTTAAAACTACGGTCCTATGCCCAGCGCCACCCCAATATCCTCCCCCTTCTCAATTCCCAAATGAAAACAACCTTAATCTGACTAATTTCAGGAACTATCTGGGATTAATTGCATCACAATTTTTCACAGCGTTACGAAGGACAGTAGCCGCTCTTTGCATGTCTACAGCATCGAGAGAATGCCTCGAGAGAATGCCTCCTGGACTCTCCGAGTTGTCGAAGGTACCATCCAAATGGCTACGACCCTTAAGTTATCAATTCATTTGCTCTTTTTTTTATGTTGAACAGGGAGACAAAAGTCTTTTTATAGTCTATACTGTATATGAATTATCTGTTTTAAAGTTGTTAATATTTTTCAAAATATTCTATTTCAATTTTTCATTACTTATATCGTTTATAAATTTCCTCGTTTCCTTTCCTCACTGGGCTATTTTTCCCCTGTTTGAGCCCTTGGGCTTATAGCATCTTTATTTTCCAACTAGGGTTGTAGCTTGGCTGGTAATAATAATAATAATTCTTGACATACCCAGATTTCTGACGCCAAGATCGCCAGGAAAACACATCATATGTAGAACGTCATGTTCTTTGAGAATCCTTTTCAACTTGGAACTTTTCTTGCGTTATACCTAATTCATCCTAATGCTGCGACAGGAGTTAACCATCTTCAAAAATCTCTTAACTCCTAGCCACGGGTTGCTGTGAAACTAGAGCCCGAGGTTCTCCGAGCGTTTCCGTTGGTCTCTCCTCACATGGCTATCTGATATCCCGTCCACTCGCTCGCCGTTCGGTACACGGCGAGTGAAATTACCTCCTCACTTTTGGGTACACACGACTATCGAGACAGCCGCAAGGGTAGACACGACTATCGAGACAGCCGCAAGGGTAGACACGACTATCGAGATAGCCGCAAGGGTAGACACGACTATCGAGACAGCCGCAAGGGTAGACACGACTATCGAGACAGCCGCAAGGGTAGACACGACTATCGAGACAGCCGCAAGGGTAGACACGACTATCGAGACAGCCGCAATCTGCAAAATCCTTTTTCTATCGTGTTCGCTCTTCCAAAATCGCTGGAGAACCGGCCTGACTCTTCAACATTAAGATGGGCATGATTTATTTCTATTCTTTTTCAACGCAGGACGATACTGCTATCCCAAGTCCCCTAAGCTATCAACTTAGAACTTTAGTGGATACAACACAGATCTTCCATGATTGTACCATTAGATTCTACTGTTTTATATCATCAATGCAATTTGTTCTCCTCGTTTTCCTTTAACGCATTAGCATACATGAGCGACTCCGGTGTTTTCAAACCGTATCTATGTTTTAAGTAGGTTCCGGCACATCAAAATTCGACTTGCACCGCGGCATGCAAACGGATCATCGTCCTAATCCGAAGACCTACTTGAATTTAAGTATTTACCTCTTGCAAAACACCTCTCCATAGCTGCCCATTTCTTTCAATAACTTATTAAAATTAATCCTTTTCCTTCTTATTATCCATTCTCTTTCCTTCCGTCTTCAAGAACATTACTTCCCTCCGTAACATCAACCTTCATCTCACTATAAATATATTTCCACAGCCTCTTTTCTAGCATAAATATATCGGTATAAATATATCTGGACACCTCCTCGGCCTATAAACATATTTTTCAAACGTTATAGATCATTTTCCAGTCCAAAAATAGCACAAAAGTCCAACATAAACGGTAAAGAAGACGATAATGCTTAATGATTTGCCACGACGGAAGTCTACTGCTGGTGGAGTCACAAAAATTTTGGTCAAGGGTTTCGTTTATTAATAGTTCTAGAGTTTTAATAAGTATATGAAAGCCTTAATAATTCATTCAAATATATATTTACAGAAACTCGGGTTACGATGGTTTCGGCCTACGACGTCTTTCGTTTGTTACAAAATCCTTTTATCATTTGATATTTCACCATCATCATCATCTCCTCCTACGCCTATTGACGCAAAAGGGCCATTCTTCATTTACGTCCATGATTTTTTAGTTCTAGTTATTTTTCAAGAATATAATCTGTGATTTCATTTCATGTAGAAGGTCAACTCGAAAACATTCGGAGATATGAACATAAGTCAGGACGATTTATCAACTTTTGTAGCTAGAAATCATAAGCCTAGGAGTCAGGTTAGGCTTACCCTAGGCCTAAATATAACAAAATTTGTCTTACAAACCACTTCTTGAAACCTACTGGGTTTTGTAAGTTGAGGAACTCCTACTGTATTTCTGACTTACGTAAAAAAATTACGTCACGTCGTGGGAGCGGATATCCGTCGTATCCCGAGGACCTACAGCTAATCCGCACATCCCTCTACTCCTTTCGTATAGGCTAAAGAATGCTCGATGCCCGACCTACCAAACCAACAACCTTCAAATATCGAAGATACTATTTCTCCCAAACACAAACTTAAGATGAAGAAGCTTCATTCGCACCAAAGTTGTATGAAACAGTCGGAACTATATCTCCTATGAGCTCATACGAACTAAGGAGAGCTACCTCCCTCGACGAGCTCGTCCGAACCAAGCATAAGACTGGGATGAACAAGATTCATCCCTCACGTAACAGGTGAATGCCAGTCTTGCCTGGCACGCTGGAACCGCCTCCGAAGCTTTTTGACGTTAACAATTAACCGCTAGATTTCTCATCTCCGACTTGAAATTCTCTATGGCACTAGCATATTCTCCTAACATTGCTGTGGTCCGTTTAATGATAATAAATAATGAATAATAAGGATGATATCAAATCAAAACAATGTAACGATGGGAATCCCAAAGCGGAGTCAATGTACACGTCACGTACGCGTACGAGACATAGATCCAGACTTTTCAGAGGGATGTAGCAAGTACGAAAGAGGATGCAGTGGCCCAGTCGACATTGGAAGGCAATAAAGGCGGAGAGAACAGGAGCCGGGACACGAGGGAAATGCAGCTTCCGGCCGGAGGATCCGCCTTACGTAAGACTTGGCGTCGTACGTCGCAGCATTCCGTACAAAACGTGTTTCCAAACGTTAGGTTCGGCACCGACAATCGAGCCCGTGCTGCCGAGACAGACAGCAAAATGCGTGCCTCTTTCTAAACTAAATCCAAAGAGAAGACGAAAAATAAAAGTTTTACACAGCCATAACAAAGATGGTTTTGTTTTTAGAAGCAAACTGGGTAAAAATGAAAAATAAACTAAACCGTACAAGGAAATTTTAAGTAGGAGAGCCTTATCACTTCCCAAATTGAGTCCGGGTCGTTGCACTTCTGTAGATAACGGACAATCGAGCCTCATGAACTCAACCCTTCCCCTTGGAAATCTGGTTTGAAACACACATACGCGAGCACACACCTTTTATCAAAATCCTCCCGTCTATCAGAAGATCATATCACAATCTTGCAAAACACCTAAATCGTAAAGCTTTGTCAAAAAAAGCGTTATCACAAACTCAGAGTGAAGTCTTATCATCAACTTCACCCGACAACTTTTATCGTAAACTTCTCTAAGATTATCACAAACTTCTTTTTAGTATCGTTACAAACTTCTTCAAGATTTCTTATACCTTAACACAGCCTTTGCCTTTTAATAAACATTACATATATATATTGTAAACATATATATATTTAATCCTCGATCACTCTAAAAATCACCAGGAATTGAACTCCACCAGCAGAAGAAGAATTTATATGCGTACGTTCGCCCATACGGATAGCATGCGAAAAGAACTTGGGAACAGGACTGATAAATTCCTACGGCATTTGCAAAATGATTGCATTAACAATAAAGTGGAGGTAATAAGTAACAATAATAACTATAATAAAAATAACCAGCGGAACCCGTGTAAATTACACGAAATGATATTTTCAATACTAATTATCTTGTTCCTAACCTATACGTGTTTGAATAAAATGTCCCAAGATTAATTCTATAATCAAGGTTATGGAAATTGATAGAACTCAATTTTTTGTCTAATATTTAAAATAAGTCAGGTGCTAAAAACAAAATTGGGAAAACTATATAAGAGTAAGTCTAATGGGAATTTGTAAGAGTATACCATGAAATTATTTCCATTTTCTTTAAAGCGTGAGAGACAAAATAAATAACACATACGCTATCGTATTAATATATAGATAATAATAATAATAATAATAATAATAATAATGGAAAATCTAAAATATATAACAATAACTTTTTAGCCCCCAAACATATCTCTTTCTACTGCGTCGTACACGGCAGTGAACTCTGGACTCCTCCACGGTGAGAAATGGCTTCTACATACTTACGTACAGCACGTTCTCACGTACTTACAGCTAGCTTGCAAGGTGAAGAGGAAATAAAGACCACAACTATACAAATATGAAGTCTGAAAACAGAGTACAAAGTGTAAAAATTATATGCATCGGCTATCCACGATTAATGCGACGCTCACACACACACACACACACTGCGCAATGAGGCGCTTACTCTACAGGCTGTCTCTATGGTGTAGCAAATCTTCTACACTATCAAATAACTTTTTCATTTATATACTTATAAATATATTAATAAATCTACTTTTCTTCCAATTTATCAAATAATAAATTTAACGTTTTCTCTCTCGAAATTGACAAATCCGCCAATTCTATAAATAATTATTCATCATACATTGCTTTCGTGAATAAGATATAAATATATATATTAAAATTTCTAACTTTCCACCCATGTCACTCACTTGATCATACCCTTAATATTACAATCATCGCTTCGAGTGTACGGACACGTGCGTCACTGCGTTAAATTATACTTAAAACACTTAACTTCCACTTTCCACCGTCATTAGTTTTTAGAATAAAGTACCAATTTATAAGAACATTCACTACTATTGCGTACATTTTAAACATTTCTATTTTCAGTTTATATTTCGTTCACGTTAGCACAATCCATCACTTATCGGCTACGTCATCATAGTTGTTTCCTCGTACCTCGGATTTTTTCCGATACTCTCAAGATGGCGGATCTCGAATGCCGCATAATTTTGAGGACGTTTAACAGCTTGGTTGTCCCAAAATGGCGGAAATTCCTTACAGAAAGATGACATATCTACTGTTAATCTTCCATATTCAACGCCCAATTTCTGCTTCTCGTAATTTTCGACAGAAAATATGAAATTTTTTCATAATTTGAATCCCAGGGTCATCTGAAGTTGTTTGACTTTCCAATCACTTTTGTTTGAGGATGAAAATAAAAAGCTAAACTTTCTCTTCACGTTCACAAGTAGGAATAATGATTTTGTCTTTCTCTTTACGTTCACAAGTAGGAATAATGATCTTGTCTCTATGAATCACAATCTAATTTCTTTGATATACATAGCTGCTATTCTGTATATTAAATCCATCTCATTTTTCACATCCTAAATACATCTATATTCTTTCCCAGCCTGAAGAACCCAGGAATTGGCTAGAACCGGCAACCTTCCGAGTTTCCTGTTGTGTATAGAACACGCAGTTCGTATCAAAATGGGGAGTCTGCATTGCGTAATGTACGAGAAAGCAGCAACGTCGACTTATCACATCTGGAGCGTATACAAGAAATTGTCGTCGTTGCCGTCTGTGGAGCTGTGTTTTTGTTATTAAATAAATATAACTTACTCCTTCCCTACTTTGAGTTTAAGTTTCCATACTTAACCCAGGATGTTCTCTTCTGATCAGCCGTTTCTCTTGCAAGAGTTCTTAAATTGGCTAGGAAAAGATTGATGTTCAATATCACGCAGAGAGAATTACAACCGCCATTTCAACACGAACATCGTCACGACATCGCGAGACCGTCGACGGCTACCTGCCGGAGTGGATTAGGCCTATGTGTCACGAGGCCGTCTTTCGGCAGTTATGGCTGAATTTTACTGATAAATAGACTCACGATTCAAAGATTGATATAGCTTGGAAGACAGAAAGCGGCAGAGACAACTCAATAACTTAGTTTCAACGACGGCCCACGTTAAACTCAACACTTTATGTTCTGACGTCGGATTTCCGTATGGTTTTTCATCCATTCCATTTCTCGATGGCAACCAGCGATCCAGATACTTACACCTCCGAAAATTTCTAACTCTCTGTAGCGACACATATTCTAGTAGCCTGCTCCGCTCACAAAACCTCGCCCCAATCTGTAAGACGACCCTTTTGCCAACGCCAGGAGGGTACACGCCTGCGTTTCCATTTTTCAAAAGCCGTTTCTTTCGAAGGATAACTCCTTCGAAACTCCTTTTCACTTTTCCGAACATTTCTCCCAATCGTCACAGCTCGTCGACTGATCTTCGCATGATATCCATAACATAATTTAGAATAAAAAAATAACTTTTCTGAAAGAAAATCTTGATAAATTACCATTGAAATAACATAAAAAAACCAATAGAAAATATCAAATATATTAAATAACAACTGAGGCTCGTCTTCAACCATCTAAGAAGCAAGTTCTCCCTCCTTTCTTGACTGCTAGGAATCCGCACGGAAGAAGAGGGAAGCTAAAATCAAAATCTGATCCATGGTTTCCTCCGGCCTCTGGTGTGCGTCGGAGGACGATTCTCGCTCTGGGGAACGGGGAGAGGAAAGGAAGAGGCCTATACAGTACAAATACAACATCACACGTTTGGGCAATTGCGCTACACAGAATGTTTTTAAACTCTATCGTCGTAGGAACCTTCATTAATTTTTTTTTTATCTTTTTTCTAAGCCTAACATCACTTCGAGCGCCGCCCCGTTCTGAGTTCGGCGGGAGCCGGAGGGGGAAGGGGGGGAGGGAGAATCCGGGGAAGGGCGGAGCCGACGGGAGCCGGCCCGCCCGCTGGCTTCTGTCGGGGCTGGGCGGGGGAGATCGGCGACTCCAGCTCGGTTTGCTCCGTAAAATAAATAGATATAAAAATTGACAGTTCCTTCACCACTACCAAAAAACCATCACAAACAAATGGCACGTCACTTAAAGTCTGCATATAACTTAACTGCATTTTTTTTATGTTTTTTTTTATCTATATGACCATACCTGGCGGCATTTTTATACAGCGGTACTGTTAGTCGATGCAAATTAAGGGTATATTATCTTGCTACGGTTCCAACGGCAGAGAGACAGAAGGTGTCGGCCGACTGGGGCAGAAATAGAAGGGCCAATCCCCCTCTTTATACAATGACTAAGACGGCAGACTTCCGAGCCTTGCGCCGTCGATTGCCGGCAGGGGGTGGGGGCCCCGGACCGCGGCAGAAAGACCTCGGAGAGCTATTCCACGCGGCGTTGCCGATGCACCGACTGCTCCGGCGATGACGATGACGATGGCGAATCCGGGCCTCTCGTTCCCGCCGCTGCCGTCTCCTCTCAGTGGTGGTACTGTCGGAGGGATGGATCGTAGGGCCAGAAGGGCAGCGGGTAGAGGGCGTGCTGGCTAGCCTGCGAGGACTGGTTCATGCCGTCCAGAGCCGCGGCGTGGTTCTGCATGTGCGGGGGCCACTGGGGGGTACTGGAGGGCGTCTGCGTGGGCCGGATGACACCCATGTGACTCAGGTTGTCCGCCGTCATCCGGCCAAGGTTGTCTCCAAGGCGGCCCATGGGGTCGCTGGCGCTGCCACGACTCATGCTGCGAAGGTTGTCCCCCAACCGGCTGTAATTGTCCCGTTCGTCGTAGTGGGACATCGAATCGGACATCCGACTCTGGTTCTCGGCCATCCGTCGCAAGTGCTCGGCCAGGTAGCCGCCGGGCGTCCCGGTCATCCGTCCGAAGTTCTCGGCTACGGCCATGCGTCCCAGGTTGTCCGTGGTCATGTGGGGTGTGTCCGTGATGCGGCCCGGACTGTCGCCGACCGAGTTTCTCATGTCGCTCATGTGCTGCGACTGCGGCGCGGCCGACATCCGCCCGGACTCGTCGCTCATGTGCGCCTGGCTGGCCGTCATCCGCGTCAGGTCCTGGGGCATGTGGAGGGCCTCTTCGCTGACGGCCATCGAGTGGTGCTGCGTCATGCGCATGTGGTGCTCCTCGGCCTCCAGTGTGTCCTTCATGAGCCCCGGGGTGTCGCCCCGCCGGTCGGTCAGGTGCCTCATGTCGGCGGCCATGTGGCTGGCCGTGTCGCGCATGTGAATCTGCCCGCCGTCATCCATCGACTCGTTGGCTCCCTCCTGCTTCATGGACGACAGGCTGAGCGAGGACCCAAGGGAGACGCCGAGCATGTTCTTGACGGCGGAGTTGGCCGCCCCGTACGCGGCCTTCTCTCTGGCGTCCTCGGCTGCGCTCAGGTGGGAGTGAATGGGGGAGGAGAGGTACTCAGAGTGGTGGTCGGACAGCTCGTCCTGGAGCCCCTCGATGTGCATGTTGTGGATCTTCTTCTTGTGCAGTTTCAGGTTGTAATCGCTGGAGAAGTACTGCCCGCAAACCTCGCACTCGTGGCTGAACTCGGCTGGGCCGAAGTGCTTCCTCAGGTGCTGGCACAGCCCCGCCCGCTGGTTGAACGTCTGCTGGCCGCAGTGGTCGCACGAGTACTCCTTGTCGAGGGTGTGGGTCTTGAGGTGCTGTTGCATGTTGCTCTTCTGGCTGAAGGTCTTGCCGCACTCGGGGCAGGGGAAGTTGCCGCCCTGGTGGATGAGCTCGTGCTTCTCCAGGTACTTCCTGCTGGTGAACAACTTCCCGCAGTAGCAGCAGGGCAGGCTGTCGTTGCTGTGGACCTCCATCAGGTGGTGCCTCAGGTCCACCTGCTTGAACATGGTGCCGCAGATGACGCAGGGGATGTCCTCCCGGTCCTCGTGCCACTTGACGTGTTGCAGGTAAGTGGTCCTCTTGTTGAACGTCTTGCCGCACATGTTGCACTGGAAGTCGCCGTACATGAGCAGCTCCTTCTGGTTGTGCGTGCCGTGCTGCTCGGCCAGGCGCAGGTGCTTCTCCAGCTTCTCCCGCCAGGAGAAGCCCTCGCCGCACGACTCGCACAGGTACAGGTTGTTGATCTTCTCGTATATCTTGCACTTGCCCGACGACTCCAGCTTGGAGATGTGGTAGTCGAAGTTGGGCTTGTGGTAGAAGTGGACTTGGCAGTAGTGGCAGACGTACTTGACCTTGTTCTTGTGGTTGTTGTAGTACTCGCGCCGCTTCTCGATCTCCTCCTTCGTCAGGATCGGCCGCGGCAGCATCTGGATGCCCGCCGCCGAGCCCCCGTTGGACGTGTTGGCCATCCCGCCGTGGGGGCCCGTCTCGTCGCCCGGCCGCAGGAGGCCCTTGTTCTCGTCGGACGGCTCGCTCTTCACAACCATTCCGTCCTTCAGGATGATCTGCGGCTCGAATATGTTGCCGTCCTCGTCGATCGTGTCGGGGCGCTGCATGCCGGGTCCATCTGCCGGAAGGGGAAAGGGATGAGTATCGGCGGCAGACGACGGTGCCTAACGTATCACACAGGGGACAACAGTCGTGCCTTCATTCTTACCATGCATGCACTATGCAAAGAGAGATAGAAAGAGCGAGAAAGAGATGAACACCTACTTTTAATTACTGCGAAACCTTTCACACGATTACCTTCTACACTTCCAGAACGTGTCCCTACCTCAGATCTATTTCCCTCCCCTTCTGGAGCATTCAAAACTTTTCTCACGATTACCTCCCACACATCCGGAACGTGTCCCTACCTACAATCTATTTCCCTCCCCTTCAGGAGCATTCAAACAAACGTTAAAGGGATTCTTCCTCTTCTACAGGCAATACTTAAGACTATTCTCCATTCTCCTTTTGAGCAACCAATGAATTCTTTAAAAGGCCTGTCGAATATAATCCAAAATCTATCTTTTCCCGTCGTCCATCCCTATAAATTCTGGCCGTCTCAAAAAACATCGAGTCATACAAAAGAATATTGAGAATGTCTGAACTTCATAAAAACACACACACACACAGACTCTCTCTCTCTCTCTCTTTTCCAACTATCAGACTTTGGCTTCCTTACACACACCCTAAAATCACGTACATTAAAAATTTAGGGAAACACTGCCAACAAGATTAATCATAGAGAAACTGACATTTTCCGAATTATAGACACATACATACACTCTTTTCGTCTAGTCTACCAAAATCTATGATTCTCATTTTGATAGGAAATAGTGAAATAGAGAAAAGCAACCAAATACCGACATCTCACGCACAAACACAATCCAACAACCCCCTCCCGAGTGACTGGTATGAACACCAGTCGCTTGCATCCCCCAATCGCAGTCTAGAATCAGTCTTGCAGGCAGAAACATTGGAGCAAGCAATTAGGAGATGGGGAAATCTGCAGGTTATTTTGCAGGCAAAAGCATTGGAGCAAGCTATTAAATGGGGTAAATTTGCAGGTTATTTTGCAGGCAGAAGCATTGGAGCAAGCTATTAGATGGGGGAAATTTGCAGGTTATTTTGCAGGCAGAAACATTGGAGCAAGCTATTAGATGGGGGAAATTTGCAGGTTATTTTGGAGGCAGAAGCATTGGAGCTAGCTATCAGATGGGGGAAATTTGCAGGTTATTTTGGAGGCAGAAGCATTGGAGCTAGCTATCAGATGGGGGAAATTTCCAGGTTATTTTGGAGGCAGAAGCATTGGAGCTAGCTATTAGGAGATGGGTAAATTTGCAGGTTATTTTGGAGGCAGAAGCATTGGAGCAAGCTATCAGATGGGGGAAATTTGCAGGTTATTTTGCAGGCAGAAGCATTGGAGCTAGCTATTAGATGGGGGAAATTTGCAGGTTATTTTGCAGGCAGAAGCATTGGAGCTAGCTATTAGATGGGGGAAATTTGCAGGGTATTTTGCAGGCAGAAGCATTGGAGCTAGCTATTAGATGGGGGAAATTTGCAGGTTATTTTGCAGGCAGAAGCATTGGAGCTAGCTATTAGATGGGGGAAATTTGCAGGTTATTTTGCAGGCAGAAGCATTGGAGCTAGCTATTAGATGGGGGAAATTTGCAGGGTATTTTGCAGGCAGAAGCATTGGAGCTAGCTATTAGATGGGGGAAATTTGCAGGTTATTTTGCAGGCAGAAGCATTGGAGCTAGCTATTAGATGGGGGAAATTTGCAGGTTATTTTGCAGGCAAAAGCATTGGAGCTAGCTATTAGATGGGGGAAATTTGCAGGTTATTTTGCAGGCAAAAGCATTGGAGCTAGCTATTAGATGGGGGAAATTTGCAGGTTATTTTGCAGGTAGAAGCATTGGAGCTAGCTATTAGATGGGGGAAATTTGCAGGTTATTTTGCAGGCAGAAGCATTGGAGCTAGCTATTAGATGGGGGAAATTTGCAGGTTATTTTGCAGGCAAAAGCATTGGAGCTAGCTATTAGATGGGGGAAATTTGCAGGTTATTTTGCAGGCAGAAGCATTGGAGCTAGCTATTAGAGGAGGGAAATTTGCAGGTTATTTTGCAGGCAGAAGCATTGGAGCTAGCTATTAGATGGGGGAAATTTGCAGGTTATTTTGCAGGCAGAAGCATTGGAGCTAGCTATTAGATGGGGGAAATTTGCAGGCTATTTTGCAGGCAGAAGCATTAGAGCTAGCTATCAGATGGGGGAAATTTGCTGGTTATTTTGCAGGCAGAAGCATTGGAGCTAGCTATTAGATGGGGGAAATTTGCTGGTTATTTTGCAGGCAGAAGCATTGGAGCTAGCTATTAGATGGGGGGAAATTTGCTGGTTATTTTGCAGGCAGAAGCATTGGAGCTAGCTATTAGATGGGGGAAATTTGCTGGTTATTTTGCAAGCATAAGCATTAGAGTGAGCTGTTCTACACTATGGATGCTTTGGAGCGACTACTAAATCATCCTATTAACACGATTTCTCTTTCTCTCTTTCTCTCTTTCTCAGCGAGTTCAAACAGCTACGAGGGAGGTACAGTCCTTGACCCGTCATCGTGAATATACAAATCATAATGAAATTCAGGCGTTGGACTTCTGGATTTAAGCACAGTTGGATCGGATCTGCGAGACCCAACATATTAACATTATTGAAATAGTTGAGAATACCAATGGGGTTTTTGTGTGTCTATGAACTCCCAGTACGGACTGATATAGCAACTTACAGAACCGTTTATTCAAATGACCCTCAAAGGTCAGAATTACATTACTGTTCCTCCCTGTCACCTTTGAACTTGAGAGAGATCTCTGAACATTTCCACAAACATACGTACATAAACTGTGAGTTTTGAGGGTGCGACGAACCTTTGGTTCGACAACTAAAAAAACACTTCATGAACAGCCAATTTCTTTAGTCAATGAGCAATCTTTAAACCCAAACACTTAAGAAGACTTATTTAAAAGTGGCTCCACTTGTTATGTCAAGAAACGGAGGTGTCAGACCGCCCTACTACGAACTCGATCCTCAGAGGTTAGATCGTCGACGATAGGCTGGTTTGCCTCTTAAGTTTAACTAGTACTCAGCATAGTTTTTTCCCTTTAAGTTCAACTACTACTCAGCGTGGTTTGCCCCTTAACCCTTTTACCCCCAGGCTCTTTGGAAATTTCCAACCCTTAAACCCCAAGGGGTTATTTTTTTCCCAGCACATTTTGCAGTATATTTTTTTTAAATTGCTCTAACAGCCTTAATTTTTGTCATAGAGAGGTCAGGTTGGTCTCATTCTCTTGGAAAATGCCTGAATTTTTATAGCATTTCTTTGCAAGGACGTACCGGTACGTCCATAGGGGTAAAGGGATGGCTTTTGTGAAACGTACCAGTACGTCCTTTGGGGGTAAAAGGGTTAACATGAATGAGACAGGAATTTATTCTAGATATTGGTAGGATACCAAGTCTTCATAAGCTCAGTTTTAATTAAATGGACTTCAATTACTCTATCAAACGGATCAACAATCTACCTTTACTTTCCAAAATTTTTCGATTCATTTCCCATTAATTATACCTATAATTCATGTATAATTTTCTAATAGTTTAAACTTTATTTGTACCAACAATCTATGTTTTTAGTTTTCCAATAGATTTTCTATTAATTCAACAATCTAACTAAATTTCTGATATGTCCCATGACTTTCACCAACAATCTGTTTAGTTTTCCATAGATTTTCTATTAATTCAACAATCTAATTAAATTTCTGATAGAGTTCCCATGAATTTCACCAACAATCTGTTTAGTTTTCCAATAGATTTTCTATTAATTCTACAATCTGTTTAATTTTCTAATAGATTTCCAATTAAACGTACAGACAATCTATGTTAAAATCTCCAGCTTTTATTAACTTGCCTCATTACTGAACCCTTTCCTGGCTAGCTGCATCGACTGATTTCTCGTCCCGATTTACAATTACAAACAAAAATGTCCCCTATAAGGGAACTGAGTCACCTACGGAAGAACTATACATATATACTAGGTAAGCAAAAACCCTAGTTGGAAAAGTAAGGATGCTATAGGCCCAAAGGCTCCAACAAGAGAAATATCCCCGTGAGGAAAGGAAACAAGGAAACAGATAGTATGCCTGAGTGTACCCTCAAGCAAGAGAACTCTAACCCAAGACTGTGGAAGACCATGGTACCAATACTATGGCACTGCCCAAGACTAGAAAACAATGGTTTGATTTTGGAGTGTCCTCCTACTAGAAGGCTGCTTACCATAGCTAGAGTCTCTCTTCTACCCTTACCAAGAGGAAAGTAGCCACTGAACAATTATAGTGCAGTAGTTAACCCCTTAAATGAAGAATTGTTTGGTAATCTCAATTGTTATCAGGTGTATGAGGATAGGAGAAGATATAAAAAAATAGCCCAGACTATTCGGTGTATGTGTGAGCAAGGGAAAAATGAGCCATAACCAGAGAAGGAGCCAATATAGTACTGTCTGGCAAGTCAAAGGACCTAATAACTCTCTAGCGGTAGTATCTCCATGGGTGTTTGGTGCCCTGACTAGCCTACTGCAGTACCTATATGCAATTAAATTTGTGTATGTAGTTGAGAAGAAAATAAATATTTGATTTTGGTCTATGATATTCCAAAAACACAAAATTGGAAAACGTATTCCAACATAGGGGACTTTCTGCCGATCTATCTTATTGCTTCTATACCCTAAAGCTCCTAAATCCATATGAGAGACCGACCTTCGCTTCTGACACCCCGTCCGTGACACACGCAAGCCTAGCCAACGCGGATGCCGCGCCATCGGCAGCCTCCGCACATGCACCAAAAACAACCAAAACTGTGAGAGAACTTTTTTGAGAATTTGTTTCTTCAAAACTGGAAATTAACAAAAAATAAAAAAAGACTCTACTCCAAACTCACGGCTTCCTTCCGCCAACCCACCAGAAGAACTCCGGTAGTACTCACAGCCTACAGGCGGCGGATACTTCCTTGGTCTTCCTCGCTTCCCCGTACCGGCAGGAATGTATTTCTTCTTCCTGAAAGACGAACGGGCGTTGAGTTATGTGCGGGGGGTGAGCTGGAGCTCCCTAAGTAACATCTAGATCCTGAAGCTTACTGGGGAAAGAACTTGTTTCATATGCTACAAATTTGACAAGATTTCATTACTTTAATTCTTGTTAATGATAGTGAGGAAAAGCTGCTAAGAATGGTGAAAGATTTTAGACATTAGATTGAAAACTCCCGAAAAATCTAGATCCTGAAGCTCACTGGGGAAAGAACATCCTTTTTCACATGCAATAAAGTTTAACAAGATCTCATTTGATAACTTTAATACTTGGTAATGATAGCGAGGAAAAGTTACAAAGAACGGTGAAAGATTAAGTCTTGAATGTGATTGTGAGGAGAAGTTGTAGAGTGGTGAAAGATATCAAGCATTTGATTGGAGATTGGAAATCCAATTTTAAATTAGTTTCGGACTTTCCTCGGGAAGGATATTTTTACGAAAGAGGCAAATATGAACAAGAAATAGGGGATTGAAATAACAGAAGAGAAGAAATTGAAATAAAGGAGGAATAGAATTGACATAAACATGAGAGAAGAAAGAGATGGAAAGAAGAAATTGAAAAGGAAGAAACATAAAATTGGAAGAACACAAGGAGGAAGAAAAACAATAAATAGAGGATTGAACAAATAGAAGAAAAGAAGAAATTGAAATAAGAGAGAAACAGAACATGAACGAAGAAAAAAAATCAGATTGAATATATATATATGACAAACTGAGAGAGAGAGAGAGAGAGAGAGAGAGAGAGAGAGAGCTAACATAAACGAAGAAAAAAAAATCATAGATTGAATATACTGTATATGACAAACTGAGAGAGAGAGAGAGAGAGAGAGAGAGAGAGAGAGAACTAACATAAAGAAAAAATAATCATAGATTGAATATATATATGACAAACTGAGAGAGAGAGAGAGAGAGAGAGAGAGAGAGAACTAACAAATGAAGAGAAAAAGAATCAGACTGAATATATATATGACAAACTCAGAGAGAGAGAGAGAGAGAGAGAGAGAGAGAGAGAGAGAACTAACATAAATGAAGGAGAAAAGAAATCATAGATTGAACATATGACAAACAGAGAGAGAGAGAGAGAGAGAGAGAGAGAGAGAGACAACCAACATAAACAAAAAAGAAAAAAAATCAGAATGAATATATATATATGAGAGAGAGAGAGAGAGAGAGAGAGAGAGAGAGAGAACCAACATAAACAAAAAAGAAAAAAATCAGATTGAATATATATATGACAAACTGAGAGAGAGAGAGAGAGAGAGAGAGAGAGAGAGTGGACAAATTAAAAGACAAACATCCACTACTTACAAGAGAGAGAGAGAGAGAGAGAGAGAGAGAGAGAGTCTCTACTAGCAAAACTAAAACATGGAATGACAATAAACAAGAAGGCCCTCGGCTTACAAACGTCGGAGATACAAAAACGAACCAAACCGAAATAATTAAATCTCAGATGTATAAAGAGTTCGTAGTGAGATAGTTTAATAAAACATTATACAATTTAATACAGTAAGTAAGATATTTTTAATATGAATAGGGACTAGTTGCCGACTTTAGCATTTGAAACCTATCACAGAAAGTCCTCAACTTAATTGGTTCCAAGTTTTCCGTAAGTTGAATTCCGTTCAGATTTTGTCCTAGTGGAGACCTAACCTAAGTCCATGATTACAATTTCGAGCTACAATAGTCGATAAATAGTCGGGCTTCGTACGAAATATATATCGGGTTATTATAAATATTGTTTTGCTTACGGTATTAAATAATATATTTTATTAGTGTTTCTATATCCTATCTTATCTCATCTTCAGTTTGATTTAGGTCAGTATCTCCAAGCGTTTATAAGCCGAGGACTCTCTTCGGAACCGCGTAAAACAATCCGCACGAATGGAATCTACGTAAGGAACGGGACTCCGCGGGACTCTCCCTTCCGGGGAGAGAAGGATCTCACTTGATGCCGAGACAAGTGCAGCAGTTGGTGTTGTGTATGGAGGCGTAGTGGCTCAGCATCGAGACCTGCGAGGCGAACTTCTCCTTCCACTTGTTGTACTCGGACGAGATGAGGCCCAGCATGGTGTCGGAGTCCTCTGTGTTGGTGCAGTCTCTTCTCGACTCTAGCCTGCGGGGATGGAAGAAGGAGGTTTAGCGAACGGTTTATTACGGACAAAACAATATATTCCTAATTCAATTTGCCATATTGGCTTCAATCTGCCATTATCGGGAACAGGGAGGTTTAGCGAACAGTTCCTTACGGACAAAACAATATATTCCAAATTCAATTTGCCATATTGGCTTCAATCTGCCATTATCCAGTATAGGAATTCTCTACTCTAGCCTGCGGGGAGGGAACAGGGAGGTTTAGCGAACAGTTTATTACAGAAAAAACAATATATTCCAAATTCAATTTGCCATATTGGCTTCAATCTGCCATTATCCAGTTTGGGAATTCTCAACTCTAGCCTGCAGGGAGGGAACAGGGAGGTTTAGCGAATGGTTTCTTACGGACAAAACGTGAAATATACCAAATTCGATTCATTTTTACTTTAATTTGTCATCATCAAGTTTAGGAAATAGAATACTGTATTATTAAACTACAATAAATTCAAATTATTAGGCTACAATATTGTTATTATAACTTTAATTACTACTATAGTTTAGGACATAAAGAACATAGTACAATAAATTCAAAATATTCCCACTCAAAATACTGGGCCCCTTAAAATCTCAATGAACTAAACATGGTCTGAAAATTATATATATCCAAGCTACAACCCTAATTATAAAAGCAGAATGGTAACAGCCCAAGGGCTAAAACAGGGAAAGCAGCCCAGTAAGGAAAAGAATATAATCAAAATCTTGGTTTACAGTATTCTAAAATTATTTTGATTCTCTACTATCTATAATCATAGTTACAATTTCCTATTAATATTACTTATCTTGCTTACAACCTGCTTTATAGTTACAATTCCCACCTGATTTATAGTTACAATTCCCTATTAATATTACTAGTCTCACCCACAACCTGATTTACAAGTCAGAAACGAAGGCAAACTTGATGAATGTCTTTGCTTCTGACCAGAAATCACAAATTTTTAAATTTGTACTTTTCCTAATTATATAAACTTGAGATCTTTTGATAGGATTATAACTTCAGAGAAGCTAAAAGGGTCATTAGAGTTTTTAATAGGTGACGGAAAAGCTCCACAAACTTGTTAGTCCACTAGACACCAGGACTTGTGGGGGACCTGAGGCGGAGTGTAACTTAAAGACCCCGAATGTATAGGGAAAATACAATTACTTTAAACATTTGTCATTTGTTCCTGAAAGACAAACCACCATTTTTAGTAGGAGGGAGGAAGTCCCTTTGTATCAGAATCCAGCTCGTTAAACTTTCCCGAGAAATGCCAGAGTAATGTGTCCCGTATAAGAAGGGTAGGCGACGTTTCTTGATAACCTCCCAACAGTCTGCTTATGAAGATGTCATAGGTATTAGGTTTCGATCCTAAAGCAACTGCCTCTCAGAGGCCAGGATCAGACAGTTATCAAGATACCTCATAGACAGAGTGGGGCCCAAGTCGAGACCAGCCCGAACTCTCGTGTGAGCACTTGGGACGTGGATAGTAGGAAGCACGGGACTTTGAACTAGTACGCTACTTCATTGAGGACGAAGCAGAAGTACTGATGAGCAGGTATTTGGAAAGCCTCTTACTTCAGGCCCACCAGAAGCATGATGTCTTCCTCTCTGAGGTCTCCAACTGGTTTCCAGCTCCCAGTCGACGTCTACAATATGAAGTCGACAGCTGAAACCCGGAGAATCGTCTCAAATGACTTTGAGCGCATTCGTCTCCTCCATCTTCTTCACCTCAGCCACAAAGATCTTCTGCCAATTTCAGCAGGTGACTCTGGAATGCCATCAGACAGGAAGTGAAGGGAGGACAGAGATCTATTAAAGGTAGGAGGCATCTGTCCCGTAGGATTTCTACCACCAACAGTTCTACTTAATGTTGCTGCCAAGTTGTCCCATGGCATGACGGGTATCCCGACTGAGCTAGAGAAGGGGACTTCTTTGAGGAAGGGACGTCTGTGATAAAAGGGACTCCCTGGAGAAGGGGACTTTCTGGAGAAGGGGACTTCTGGGATAAAGGGACTCCCTGGAGAAGGGGACTTCTGGGATAAAGGGACTTTCTGGAGAGGGGGAATTCTTGGAGAAGGGGACCTCTTGGAGAAGGGGACTTCTGGGATATAAAGGGACTTTCTGGAGAGGGGGGATTCTTGGAGAAGGGGACTTCTAGGATAAAGGGACTTCTGGGATAAAGGGACTTCTGGGATAAAGGGACTTCTTGGAGAAAGGAACTTCTGGGATAAAGGGACTTTCTGGAGAAGGGGACTTCTGGGATAAAGGTACTTCTTGGCGAAGGGGACTTCTGGGATAAAGGGACTTCCTCGAGAAGGGGATTTCTGGGAAAAAGGGACTTCTTGGAGAAGAGGACTTCTTACCTCTTACCTCCCTCCTTCCTGAATAGGACATGTTGGGCTCAAAAGGGCAGAGCATTATTAGCACCTCTCTCTGAGGGAAAATGGATCATGGTCCTGAGTTTATAGATAATAACTTAGGAATGACATAAGCCTTGATCGCATTCAGTGGTATTACTGTATAAATAGGAAAACGATCTTTATAAAGAACTGTCATAGCCTTTGAAATAACTTTTCTATTTGTTTTTTATAGATTTCATAAACTCCTAATGTTGAGTTACATTCTAATAATACAATCGACGAGGTAATTGACCGTAACAAAAGTACTGATTATAATAAAACAGAAACAGGATTACCAAAGGTGCTTGGGTCTCTTCGGATTTACCTTTGCGGCATCGCACGTATGCCAGTAAACCGGCAGCGGAGAATCTTTCTGGCAATTGCTCGCGAGGCGACAGGGGTGTCTCGGTGTTTGTAAGAACGCTGACAGCTGTTACGAGTGGTCACTCTTCCTTTTCCCAACTGCACGAGTGCATTGGAATTTCCCGTGACGACGAAGGAAAAGGTCACAGGAGTGTTCTAGGTAGTCAGGGTCAAGAGAAGATTCATTCTGTGACTAATCGCGACATGACCGACCATGCGAAGAGATCAAGTCAGAGGGGAGAAAAGATTGTATTCGAGATCAAACTGACGTGCTGCGTTATCTTCCACGTAAGTTACGGAAGTGTTCATACAAATCTCTCTCTCTCTCTCACCTATTAGATCATTCAATTGATTTTTTAATTCAAAATACAATGAAAAAGAATTGTTTTCCAAGTATATGAAAAAAAAATTATATGAGTTCCATCTTTCACTGCAAGATATACAAAATTTTAGTTACAATCGGCTTCATTAATTCTGGTACACTTTACGGGAAGCGAAGGAGACGTCTGAACGATGTATATTGAAGCAAGTAAGGCCGTGTTTAGTGAAAGAGAACTGTTGGAAACGTTGCCTACATAACAACGTTGGTGAGCTTTTGAATAAGTGATCAAAAGCATACGTTAGGTTACCTAGGCAAGGCGAGATCTCGGTTACCTATATCACCGAAACTCTGACATATACGATCGACGCAGGAAAAGGAAAAAAAATTATGCATATAAATATCTTTACAAATATAAAAATGCCTAATTAGCTTCATAAATAATTTATCAATGCTATTTTAAAACCGGAAATGTCGTTCTACTAACTAAATAACACGTGCCCAACGAACGGCAGCGCCAACGGCGCCTCCGGTAACAGGGCTAGCTCCTAATCACAATAAATGACTCTAATTTCACTGTGAGTCAGGAACTAAAAACACATATTGTAAAGATTCAATACTCAACTTCTCAGAAGCGAAAGAAGCTGGAGAATGCATAATAAAATCCGTGAAAATCGATCGAAATGACAGATCAACAGGAAACCCCACTCTCTACAGGACCTCCACTGTCGTTTTACCTTGTTCGTTCAGAGTATTTAAACTCTAATTCTTTTCAACGTTTTGAGATTTGAGTAACTTCTATGAATAAAGAGTCCGACACCAACCCCAGACCTACCTTCTCTCGGTATGTGAAAGAAGGCATGTGTGGGGAGGGGGCGTCATTTCAGTGATCTTTGCCTTGCCCAAGTTATTTAGCCATGTTTCAGATAATGCTAGTATAATATTTCTCGTTTATAAATTCTCGAATTTGAACAGTCTTATTACCAACAGACTGTATATTAAAAAGCCAGATAAGTGCTGTTAACCCTTTTACCCCCAGGCTCTTTGGAAATTTGCAAACCTTAACCCCCAAGGGGTTATTTTTTCCCCAGCACATTTTGCAGTATATTTTTTTTAAATCGCTCTAACAGCCTTAATTTTTGTCATAGAGAGGTCAGGTTGGTCTCATTCTCTTGGAAAATGCATGAATTTTTTCAATAAATTATCAAAAATGTGAAAAAAAAAATTTTATAGCAATTTTTTGCAAGGACGTACCGGTACGTCCATGGGGGTAAAGGGATGAGTTTTGTGAAACGTACCAGTACGTCCTTTGGGGGTAAAAGGGTTAAGAGACCAGTATTTCAAGCCAAGATTCAGAACCTTTAAACTTCAGCCAGGTGGAACTTCTCGACTAGTGTTCCGAAACGCAAGGGTCTTTGGACAACGTTAAAATGACTATGAGGAACCAGGTAGAAACTATTGCTCCTTAAGAATAACATAACCGAATCCTCTAAGCTTGGACATTGTCACAAGTCTCAAACGCGAAACACACAAGCATCTCAACTCCGGCAAGATGTCAGCGCTTTTCTTGGGACGCATATCTGCAAAGGATTGTCTCTTGGAGAGTGAAGCTGTTGCCATATTTCCTGTAAGTAGAAAGGGGTTATAATCTGGTGGACAAGGTATTCTTTCACGGGAGACGTGGCAACGCCGCAAATCGTTGGTAAGTCTCAACTCTTTGCAGATTGACTGCAGTCACAGGACAACTACATGGGCACTCGGTATTATTATTATTATTATTACTATCCCAGCTACAACCCTAGTTGGAAAAGCAAGATGCTATAAGCCCAGGGGCTCCAACAGGGAAAAATAGCCCAGTGAGGAAAGGAAATAAGGAAATAAATAAATGAAGAGAACAAATTAACAATAAATCATTCTAAAAAAGTAACAACGTCAAAACAGACATGTCACATATAAACTATTAACAACATCAAAAACAAATATGTCATAAATAAACTAAGCTTATTTCTCGACCTTGACCTTAACACGTATTAATTGGCGTAGATTTTCATACACTCAAATGTGTAAACCACAGTTGGCCAAGTATTACATGCATGAGATGAAACTCCCAACGATTTCCTTAGACCCTGACACTTTCGTAAAGCGGAAACATCAATTTGGATGAATGACAAAACTAAAATTACTTAAAATCTAGACCATTAGAGATACTATCTTGCCTCCGAATGGGACCAATGTTGGTTCGGACACACTGCAGATAGGAAGGGCTTTGTAAATGGCAAGAAATATAAACGCTGTGAAGTTGTCTCTATTGAAGCTATAAAAGGCATTCATACCTTCAAGTGTTTGGAAAGACTTCACTGTTAACCCTTTTACCCCCAGGCTATTTGGAAATTTCCAACCCTTAACCCCCAGGGGGTTATTTTTTTCCCAGCACACTTTGCAGTATATTTTTTTTAAATTGCTCTAACAGCCTTAATTTTTGTCATAGAGAGGTCAGGTTGGTCTCATTCTCTTGGAAAATGCCTGAAGTTTCTCAAAAAATTATCAAAAATATGAAGAAAAAAAATTTTTATAGCATTTTTTTGCTCTTAAGCAGTTATGATTACACTGTGAGCAATGCACATCTTCTATACTGTATACACTACCTTGACATATGGCAGTAGTGGATGGTGTAACAGATTCGCTTAAGTTGAACATTCAAGATATTTCAAATGATTTCCACCCTTATTTACGCATTTTAATCATTCAAGTTTAGACTGTTATGGCCAAAATGCATCGTGGAGATCACGAAAGGATACTATAATAAAACCAATGAAATATAGAGGCTTCTACCAGACAAAAGAAGCGTGACATATGGCTTCAAATAATTCAAGCAAGGTGTACTTGAGATCTATCAGCCGTAAAGACGTAATTATGGTGACAGTACCGATGAGATACTGGCTAAAACAGCCCTACGGATGGCAACATATAACGAGCACTAGTACCAGGTAGCGATGACCTTAGACCCGAAGGAAATGTGGCATTTAAGGGCCAAACTGAAGAACCATTGCTGGTCTTTTTGAGATGTGTTGAACCTGGGTGATAGACCTCTTATATTAACCCTTTTACCCCCAGGCTATTTGGAACTTTCCAACCCTTAACCCCCAGGGGGTTATTTGTTTTTCAAGCACATTTTGCAGTATATTTTTTTTTAAATTGCTGTAACAGCCTTAATTTTCGTCAGAGAGAAGTCAGGTTGGTCTCATTCTCTTGAAAAATGCCTGAAGTTTCTCAAAAAATTATAAAAAATATAAAAAAAAAAAAAAAATGTTATAGCATTTTTTTGCAAGGACGTACCGGTACGTCCATGGGGGTAAAGGGATGAGTTTTGTGAAACGTACCAGTACGTCCTTTGGGGGTAAAAGGGTTAACGGGCCAAACTGGAGAACCATCGGCACGACTCCATTATAACAGTAGTTATTGCTTGTCTTTTTGAGGTGTGTTGAACCCGGGTGACAGACCTCGTATATTAAATGAGTATAAAGTACCGGTCTTCCTTGGGTAGCCTATATAAAGGATGAATTATATGACTAAAGCTATTCAGCATTTTCCAGTGAGAAAGAACCCTACTGGAAGTAAGGACGTGGTCGCAGCAAGGGCTTCGCACCAGACGGCATGCGAGACAGACCGAAGAGGGGCGTGGGGAAACAGGAAGGTTCTTCCTAAAAGTGTCATTCTTCCTAGATCCAAATGGGAACGAGGAAGATTACCCCAACAATATCCTCTTAATCAACAGATGATAGGGATGTAGGAGACATTAGGGCCCAAGAGAGTACAGTGCACTTGCTTGAGGGAAACCTGTACTAGTTCACAAAAACATCTTTCCGTGGAGGGGAGACGCTGTCGGGAATATCGCATCACATTGTAGAAAATAGCTTGAGCAGATATTCGTCCATCCTCCATCTCCTAACAGGATGACAGAGGAGCCTTTACTTGGCATTTCACTACTGGATGATAAAAGGTTACTGTTTGCGAGAAATAACTTGTAGGAGCTTGCTGATCCACCAGGGGCGGTGGCAGAGCTTTCTCCGAAGCACGCTATACCTTCGGGGGAACAAATCTCTCGTCCTCGAGAGAAGACCGCCTCTGGGCATCGGCGGTCCCCCGTTATGCTTATGGTTCTCCTTCAGGGGTGGAGCGAGAGCCTTCTCTTGAGCGACATTCTCCTACGGGAGAAAAAACCTCTTATGCGGAGGTGTTGTAGGAGTCCTTCGGGACTCCGCTCGAAACTTTCGGGTTTAAGTTACGCTGAACCTTCGGGCTCTCGTAACGATGGTAACGTTTAGCTTTCGGGAGAGAGATATTTTACATCTACGCTTTATTCCCATAGAGCTGGGAGAAAGCTTGTCTTAGGCGATCTCCGTCAGGAGAATTTCCCTCTCGGTTACTGCAGCCTTAGAGAAGGGAGAAGAAATTAATAAGAACCAGTCGTTCTATCCTTCATTCTAGACTTACGTCATAAATGCTACCTTAGACGAGATACTTTCTGTCCTGTTATGAAGCTGGGTTGGATGAAAAAACTTCTGAGCGGCCATCATAGAACCAAGATCCAAACGATTATAGTTTTGTATTGCTTGCGGTGATCGTCAGCGCAACGGCCGATTCACAATGGGACTCGAACCCCTTAGTCAGATGATGCACACACTCATTTGACCATCCGAAGAAGCCGGAAACAAAGCGTTCTTGAAACAATTCCATCCTGTTCCAGCAAGAGTGTGACACTGGGGCATGAGACAAAAAGTTTTTTTATAGCAATGCCGATGAGAAAAGAACCTCGTCTCAATCGCTGCCGGAGATATTTCAAAGGGAGGACAAGACTCAAACTGGTACAATACAACTTCAAATAAAAAGAAGGACCGAGGGACTGATATCTGAAAGTACGCGTCCCATCACTTTGCGAGACAGTAGAGTGTACCGCTTTCGTACTGAATGCGTTCCGAGAGTTGCTTTCTTCGAAGTGGCTATGACTCGAATACCATTCCAGTTGATGTACAGTAGCTTCTATTTAAAGAATGAATGGTTCGTGATCACTCCAGAACAAACAACTATGTGATAGCAAAAATTAAAGGAAGTAATTGGTTTATAAGAGCCGTTAGCAAGCGCTCGCAGCGAGATGTCGTCCACCAAAATACGACTACCCGTGGACATCCAGAAAACAGATGACTTTAAAGCTCTTTTTGTTCATGAAAACAGAGTCTTACAACAAACACAAGACAACTTCTAAGCTTTTTTATTTCATTTCATAAACAATAATACTGGACTTTACGTCTATGACAAAAACCAATATCGGAGCCTTGTAGTGGCTTGGGACAGACCTTGTGTAAAATCTCAAAAGTTATAACTAAAAAATCACAAATTTTAAGTAATTTGTATTTTTCCTAACAGTACTTACCTCGAACTACTTTCTTAGGAGTATCTGGGATTCTCCTCCCAACCGACCAGATTTTTGGATAGTTTCCCCTATCTCCGTTTTCTCTAGTGGGTGCCTCCGTGGCGGATGGATACTCGCCCTGAGGCGACCCGGGTCAGTGTGCGAGAGCATGGACCTAGGTCTCGATCGTCAGTAGAACTTCAAAAGTTCTAAGTTGGAGCAAATGTTTTTATGTTGACCAGGCGGACATGAGTCTTTTTATAGTTTATTTATGACATATTTGTTTTTGATGTTGTTAATAGTTTATATATGACATGTCTGTTTTGACGTTGTTACTTATTTTAGAATGATTTATTGTTAATTTGTTCTCTTTATTTATTTATTTCCTTATTTCCTTTCCTCACTGGGCTATTTTTCCCTGTTGGAGCCCTTGGGCTTATAGCATCTTGCTTTTCCAACTAGGGTTGTAACTTGGATAGTAATAATAATAATAATTCTGGTCGCGGCGCTGTTCACATCTCGCCGCTCTCTCTCTCTCTCACATCCCTTCCGACCCTTTGTGTTACCACGCGGTTCCCTCGTGTTTCCTTTGTGCCACCTTTATCCACATCCTTCCCTAGTGTCTTGTGTCGCTTGGTGTTCCGTGCATTGCGTTATGAATTCCCAACGCCGTACCACTTTTAAAAAGGGAAACAAACACAAGAATGCCACCTAGCCTAAGGCTCCCCACCTAACTTGGCCTAACCTAGGACCCGTATCCTTACCTACTTGGGTAGGCCTCCGTGAAGCCCCTTTAGACTGCCATATCCTTAGCTAACCGTTACGTAAAGTCTCGACCTTGCGTTTGCTTCCCAATCGGCGTCACTCTTGGCAAGGTAACGCAGTATTGAGACTTAGTTTTAAGATAAACTTAAGAAATGACAGTCTAAGGGTTGTTGTGGCCTGACTGGTAACGTCTCTGTCTGGTGTTTGCCAGTCGGGGGTTCGAGTCCCGCTCAGACTCTTTAGTGCCATTAGTGTCTGCAACCTTACCATCCTTGTGAGCTAAGGTTGGGGGATTTGGGGGAGCCTATAGGTCTATCTGCTGAGTCATCAGTAACCAATGCCTGGCCCTCCCTGGTCCTAGCTTGGGTGGAGAGGAGGCTTGGGCGCTGATCATATAATATATGGTCAGTCTCTAGGGCATTGTCCTGATTACTAGGGCAATGTCACTGTCCCTTGCCTCTGCCATTTATGAGCGACCTTTAAACCCTATAAGGGGGGGGGGGGTAGCTGGGGGGCGTAGCCGGGGTACGGATACTGCTTCTAGGTTAGGTTAGGTGGGGAACCTTAGGTTAGGTTGGTATTCTTGCGTTTGTTTCCGTTTCGAAATGTGGGTTTCAATCACAAGTTCATAACTTTTGAAATTTTACACCAAGTCTGTCCCGACCAACTACGAACGTTCCAAACTGGTTCGTACTAGTCAGCAACTCTATACCGATCATGACCAGCAAATCGGTGACGGTGGAGTGACCGAAGACCTCCCGACACTGGTAACTCTCCTGACGATATCGCCACCATCGTCTTCTCGCACGACACACAACCCAGACGCTTGTTCTTCAGGGATGAAACCATATTCAGGTTAAAGAGGGCCATGTCATCGTCAGAGCCTAGATACATGTCTACTTTAGGCTCTAGAGCCTTTAAATATGCGGCCCCGAGACTATATAATAAGCTCCCGCGAAACATTAGAATGATTGAAGACACTAAGGCTTTCAAGAGGAAACTGAAGACTTTCTTGTTTAAACAATCTTACAACAGTGACGATTTAACAGCAAATGAACAATATGCGATATGAAACGATAAATACTCTGAACGAACAAGGTAAAACGACAACGGAGGTCCCGTAGACAGTAGGGTTCTCCTGCTGTATGGGACCGGAAAAGCAGCCATCAAAGAAAGTACAGTAAGTTCCTACCTGAAGACTATCTCCATAGAAATGGCCGAGTAGTTAGCTAAACCTGATAACACAGACGTTATCACATATGCCGCTAGCCCTCAGAACCAAAAGATTACTAGACAGCATAGGAATTGCAATAATCAAAGCCCCACATACGTCTCAGAGTACCTCTGACAACTGGTAATAATTCACGCAACTGAATGACAACGAGAAACAAAGTCGGATTTAGTTGCTGCATTTTCCAATGTACCTACTATTTGCCTTGAGGATTTCCTAAAAATGTAACCAAGTTCACTTGCCCTAGGGACCCAGGCATCGAAGGAACTCATTCCAACCTTAGCAGTGACTGCCACACAAACATAAAAAGTGAGGAAGAAACAAGACGGCGAGACACATTCCTCCAGGGCTTCCGTAAACCGCTCAAAAAACAACAAGCGTTTCAACAACCTGCCAAGCCAGAATATACAGCTCGACATTTGAGGAATCAGGAAAGAAGAACGACTAAAGGTCCTTGGTTTCTTCCATTGAAGAATCAGGATTGAGGTTCGAATGTGAGATCAAGGATAATGCTATAAAAAAGGGGGAGCATCGTCCCCTCTATGACGGCCAGACTGATGACTTCGCACAAGTTTTAAGAGTCTTGCCTAATACCATTCCTGACTTCCTAAGGCCAGGAAACATTAAAGCAATGAAAGAGTTTGATGGCCTCATCATTTGTTATCAGAGTTTTAAACCCACCCTAGCTAGAATCATGTCTCCCTTATAAGATTGCTTAAAAGCAAAACCTAAAAAATGGTCAGATAAAGAAATGGTGTTTCAAAATGCCATCCTTAGTTCTGCTACAAAAGTATTGCTTTCACTCCTCTATACAAATGCTTTAAAGGAAAAAGAAAGAAAGAAATTGTTTGAAAAAACCTTAGTTCTGCTACAACACTACTGTTTTCACTTCCCAACAGGTCCTCTACACCGACCACAAACAGTACAGCGATTGGTCCAGTACTCAAGCAGGATATGGATGGTGGCTTAGACCGATATGTTTTTCACAGCAAGAAGCCATCTCCACCAGAACAGATATACTCTACAATCCACAGGGAACTACTAACAGTCCACAGTACCATCTAGCATTTCAGGAGCCCTCATGGTGCAAACGGACCACTAGAACTCGATTCGAGTCTGGTCAAAAATTACAGATTGCCGATCTCCTAGCACCTGCACTGTCAGAAACCGAACCATAAGGGCTCTTCTAATCTCGCAGACGCCGTTTCTAGGAATGCTATTAATACCGTCCAAATTGGATTTATCACAACCTGAGTTCATCGCAACCTGAGACATCAACAAACCAGAAGGGATATAAAGACCTACAGCGGGAAAGTACCGGCCCCATCGCTCTTTCGTAGGAGGATTTCTTCACAGATGACAGAGACAACAGCGGTAACTCTTCTGCCTAACATTCTCATGACGGCAGATCGATCCCCGCCCGGGACCACGAGTTTAAGCTGTTTAATGGGATGGCCAGTACTGTAGTTGGGCTTGCTTGGCTGACGTTCTGGTGAGCATCTATTCTGATAAAACTGGAACTGTACCCAGACAACTTTAACCTTTTAACCTTTGAGACAAGAACAAGACGTCCTTGTCCCCTATCTCTCATTGGCTTTGAAGAGGACAGTTTCCGACCCAACCCATAATTTATCAGACCCACCAAACCGCTCCGCTGTCCGGATTCAAATAGAGCGATATATTTTGAGGGAAACGAAGACAGACATAAAGAAAAGGACAGGCAAATTTCTTCCCAATCAGACATTGTAGATCAGAAGGCACACAGAATCTAGAATAGGAGAATTCAAGATAACAGATGGCCAATTCGTTCACTCCGAGTGGTTATAAAGGGATTTTGACGAAGGAAAAATCTATTTCTGGGAAGAGGCCTGTGACGCCCGGTGAGAAAGGTCCTTCCTTATACCTTTCCTAATATAAATCTTCCAAATATACTAGAGAAAGATAAAAGCATGGAATGCAGAGGTTACAACCCTCGCGCGAACACCTTGTAGGTGTCGTGTATTAAACAAAGGCGTGTGTAAACCACTATTCACAGGTTGTCTTCCATTTAGATAATCCCTTCATCAATGGGGAGGGCCGTGACAGGCCCTAGATAACATGGTTGAACTCCCCAACGACACCTACCACGCGCGCCCTCTAGGACATCCTTCTTTAATTGGACTTTAAGCAAGCATAGTTTTTTTGGGCACAGTGTTTTTTCGAAGAATTTCTCGTTATTTCAACATGACTGACGTTGTTACTTCACCCTTACCAATGTTAAGTACCATAGTTTGTTTTGGCAGCTTTTGACAGTACCGGGCATTTGTTCTATTTCCATTATGGTGGTTTTTAGTTTTGGAAGCGCTTGTCCTGCCGAGATATCGGCAGCCATTTTGGGTATGTTCGCTTCGGTAAATTTTCTAGTTAATTTTGCCCATCTGGTACTCTGTCAGATAGGTTATATTACTTACGTTTTATGGCCTTTTATGTTATCATTAATTATTATTAAATTTTACTATGGTATTTATTTGCTTACAAGTCCAATTTGGACCTACGAAGAATAGCGATTTAAGATAGCGTTTTAAAGCATAGTAACGATTTAAAGATTAGCGATTTAGTCTGTTAATTTGTACCCTCCTGGAGGGTTCGTTTTAGACTATATCCTTGTTTTTTTGTTACGTTGTCGTTATTCTTCGTTATTACTATTACTAAGAAAAGCAATCAATTTTATTAATTTTCTTATTTATTGTGTGATGTTAATTTTTAATATGTAACCTTGAGAGCGAAAGCATAGAGTGCTCGTTTCCTGTTCTACAGGTATGAGTTATCCTTTCTCTCGTTTTCTTTGAGTAAGAGAGGTGAATTTCCCGTTCTCCGTTTTTATACGATCACGGGTTATTCAGGCCTCTTCTCAGTATCAGAATTGATGATAGTACGTTTAATATCCCTTGGTTCCTGAGTTGTTCTAGCACCGTCTCTCCCAGTTTCGTGAATATCCTGGGTGCAATGTTGAGGCCGAAGGGCATGACTTTGAATGCAAAGGCTTTCCTGCCTAGACGGAAACCTAGGTAAGGAGAGAAGTTTCGAGCTATTGGTACGTGATAATAGGCGTCGGTAAGATCGATAGAGGTGGTGACGGCCCCACGGGGAAGCAGGGTACGTACCTGAGAGATGGTCAACATCCGGAACTTGTCGCAGAGGATGTAAGTCTTTAGCTTTGACAAGTCCAGGACCACTCTCAATGCCGACGAGCCTTTCTTCGGAACTGTGAACAGGCGGCCTTGGAACTTCAGCGATCGAACCCGTTTGATTGCTTTTTTCTTTTCACCATCATCGACCAGAGTACCAGATGGCCCAAAGTGACACCTGTCAGCCGCCAGATGACGCAAAGCTTCGAGAAAGCTGTAATCAAATGAAGCCCCCAAATACAAAGCCAGTGATGAGGAACTACTTCCACTTCAGCCCTAAGGTCTTCCGTTGCCGCCAGCTTCGGGACAAAACCATACCATACGAAGGCCTATTTCTCAGGAGTCTACGGCATGGTCGAGTGTTTCCATCGCTCCTTTAAAGGTTAAAGGTTTAGAGGTCGCTCATGAATGGCAGAGGCAAGGGGCAGTGACATTGCCCTAGTAAGCAGGGCAATGCCCTAGAGACTGACCATATATGATCAGCGCCCAAGCCTCCTCTCCACCCAAGCTAGGACCAGGGAGGGCCAGGCAGTGGCTGCTGATGACTCAGCAGATAGACCTATAGGCTCCCCCAAACCCCCCAACCTTAGCTCACAAGGATGGTAAGGTTGCAGACGCTAAAGGCTCTAACGAGTCTGAGCGGGACTCGAACCCCCGACTGGCAAACACCAGGCAGAGACGTTACCGATCAGGCCACAGCAACCCTACAGCTTCTATTTTCTATGGGGTAAGCACGGTTGCCTTCTTTTATGAAGGACTCTGCTACCAGCGTCCTTCCACCCAGCAGCTCAGAGTCCTGGCGCTGTTAGGTCGATAGTCCGAGGCGTGTGAGGTGTCTTTTATGCTTACAGAAGGATTTGGAGTGGCGGCATTTGTGTGTATTCGTCTGTAACACACATTTGCTTTAAGCAAACCATCCGCCAATCGCATACATAATCCTGAGCTGTCTACACAGATGGTGAAGTGTCCGCATCTCTGACTGATCGGCTTCTGATTTGAACCTGCGCCACAGACTTCCACGAAGTCAGAAAACAGCTCTCACTGCCAAATGTCAAAATGGAACGTGGCAAAAGGATCTACTTTGGATACTGTTATGACTAGAACAGTTCTCGATGCTTCAACAGCTGAGGAACTTATTATTATTATCACAAGCTAAGCTACAACCCTAGTTGGAGAAGCACGATGCTATGGAGAAATAACCCAGTGAGAAAGGAAATAAACAAACTACAGTACTGTATATAAAAAGTAATAAACAATTGAAATAAAATATATTAAGAACAATAACAACATTAAAACAGGTCTTTCATATATAAACTATAAAAAGAGACTTATAGGAGCCTGTTCAACATGAAAACCTTCGCTGCAAGTTTGAACTTTTGAAGTTCCAGCGATTCAACCACCTTAAGATTAGAAAGATCATTCCGCTACCTGGTCACAGCTGGAACAATACCTCCAGAGCACTGTGTAGTATTGAGCCTCATGATGGAGAAGGCCTGACTATTAGAATCAACCGCATGCCTAGTATTACGAACAGGATAGAATTGTCCAGGGAGATCTGAATGTAAAGGATGGTCAGAATTATGAAAAATCTTATGCAACACGCACGATGAACCAATTGAATGACGGAGACAGATCAGGAATGAAAAATTTAACCCTTTTACCCCCAAAGGACATACTGGTACGTTTAAAAAACTCATCCCTTTACCCCCATGGACATACCGGTACGTCCTTGCAAACAAATGCTATTTATATTTTATTTTGCATATTTTTGATAATTTTTTGAGAAATTTCAGGCATTTTCCAAGAGAATGAGACCAACCTGACCTCTCTATGACAAAAATTAAGGCTGTTAGAGCAATTTGAAAAAAAATATACTGCAAAATGTGCTTGAAAAAAATAACCCCTAGGGGTTAAGGGCTGGAAAGTTCCAAATAGCCTGGGGGTAAAAGGGTTAATAGACCGTAAGTTCCTGTCCAACAAATTAAGATGAGAATCAGCAGCTGAAGACCAGCCAGGAGAACAACACGCGAAACAAGGCAGAATGAATCAAAACTTCTTCCCAGCTGGTTCCCATTTTTATATGGGGTCGCCGTTGTGGATGAGCCGTTTCCATCTTTTTTCTATTCTGCGCTTCTGCCTCACCAATCCCTTTCTCCTGTAAGTCTCCTCTGACACAGTCCCTCCATCTCTTTCTTGGTCTCCCTCTTCTTCTTCATCCCTGAACCTCCATCTCCATAGTATGTCTCCCAACGTGGTCCTCATCTCTCCTCATCAGGTGTCCATACCATCTCAGCCTCCCTTCCTGAATCAAAACACTTCCCCAGAATAGATTGATCACAATACGCCAATCCCAATAATAATAATAATATTGGAATTAGAACAAAGACAATATATGCCCGCAAGAAGAACATACACAGCCGCCAACAATTTAAAGGTTTAAAGGTCGCTCATGAATGGCAGAGGCAAGGGACAGTGACATTGCCATTGCAAGCAGGACAATGCCCTAGAGACTGACCATATATCATATGATCAGCGCCCAAGCCTCCTCTCCACCCAAGCTAGGACCAGGGAGGGCCAGGCAGTGGCTGCTGATGACTAAGCAGATAGACCTATAGGCTCCCCCAAACCCCGCAAACCTTAGCTCACAAGGATGGTAAGGTTGCAGACACTAATGGCACTAGCGAGTCTGAGCGGGACTCGAACCCCAGACTGGCAAACACCAGGCAGAGACGTTACCGATCAAGCCACAACAACCCATCAGAATAGATTCACACTGGCCCCTGGAACCTGCATACTATAGTCAATTCTTTTTAGTGAGGCAGATTTGCACCGACTCGCAGGGGTGCCCTTTTAGCTCGAAAAAGGTTCCTTCTAACTGATTGGTTGGACAAAATAATTATAGCCAATCAGATAGCAGGAAAGTCTTCCGAGCTAAAAGGGCACCGGTGCGAGTCATTGCAAAGGCGCCTCATTAAAAAAAATTGAGTATAGGGCCCCATTGTACTGTATACCAAACCACGACCTCCCTGGACATCGAAAAATCAATGCCTTACAGCAAACGAGATGTAGATGCTATTTCTATTTCAGAAATAACAGTACTGTAATTTATTTCAAACAGAAACCAATACCTGACAAGTATTGAAAGAGATACTTAAACGTTTACCAGGTGTAAAAAAACACCTGGATCATAATTACATTTTCTGGGTCGATCTGTGACGGCCGGTGAAAAGTCCTTCTTTTCTAATATAAATCTTCCAAATATACTAGAGAAAGATAAAAGCATGGAATGCAGAGGTTACAACCCTCGCGCGAGCACCTTGTTGGTGTCGTATATCTAACAATTTATGTGTGTAAACCACTATTCACAGGCTGTCTTCCATTTAGATAATCCCTTCATCAAAGGGGAGGGCCGGGACAGGCCCTAGAGAATACAGTTGTGCTACCCTACCGACACCTACTACTCGCGCTCTCCAGGTCATCCTTCTGTTTTGGACTTGCCCGCTAAGTCGTTTTTATTTTGTTAGTTAGGTGTGTTTCGACAGTGATTGTCTTTAATTCAACATGACTGACGTTGCTACTTCACCTTTACCAATGTTAAGTACCATAGTTTGTTTTGACAGTTTTTTCAGTACCGGGCATTTGTTTTCGTTCCAGTATCCATTTCTTAATGTAGATGTTTCCAGCCACTTTTCCACTTGCGGAAAGCTGTTTTCTATCAGATCTCTATGTAAATAAACTATAATTCATACCATTCAGCTTCTTCCCCAACCGTTATCCCTACAATAAGGGGTCACTTGCCTAGTGCGCACTCTCCAATGCCTTCTATCAAAGGCATCCTCTTCTCTCCATATCATCCTTCACCTTATCCCGCCATCTATTCCTCTGCCTCCCTCCAACAGGGTCCTCCCAGGCCATCCTCATTCCCTCCCCACCATCGTCAACAGGTGCCTACAACATCTGTCATGAGACTCTTATCATCTCGGTTATCTTCACTACACTTTCCATTCTTATTTCATCCTTTTCCAATCTTTCAAACAGTGATATTCTCATATGAATTAGTGTTTTATCCCAGTCAGTATTTCTGTACAAATCCTGATAGAAGAGATACACTTTATGCACACGGGAGCAAAGGAAAGTGAGTAATGTTTAAATGCCTTTATCATTCCTGCTGCTGCCTCCAATGCCTTAGATGACTGCGGAGGTAGCAGCAGTAGGTAATTCAGCATTATGAAGCTTCATCTGTGGTGGATAACGGGGGAGGGTAAGGGGCTGTGACACCCTAGCAGTACCATCTGAACTCAGTTGAGTCCCTTGTTAGGCTGGGAGGAACGTAGAGAGTAGAGGTCCCCTTTTTATTTCTGTTTCATTTGTTGATGTCGGCTAACCCCCAAAATTGGGGGAAGTGCCTTGGTATATGTATGTATGTATCATTGGGTTCTGATGGAACAACAAATAACTATGCAAAAGGAATAAGCTTGGTTTCTTCTAGTAAGCTGTTCCTTGATAAGGAGGCGCGGGACCTTTGTCCCGTGCGAGAACCAGGTACTGTCCTTCTGCGAGTTTCTGTCAGTCCCTACAGCAGGGCTTTTTGTTAGATCTGCAAGAGCTTTCCCCTGTCCTTCTGTGAGTCTCTGTCAGTCCCTACAGCAGGGCTATTTGTTAGATCTGCAAAAGGTTTCCCTCGAAACATCTTTAGAAGAGCACTGAAATGTCACCGGCTACGACGGGCTAGGTACACATGCGACCTGTCCAAAGCCTATTGCAACCGACGACAATCCGTGAGGATGAAGAGGACGGCTAAACGCGAGAAGCCTCTGGAAAGTGACCATATTAATACGAGTTCTATGCAGTTAAGCCAACACAGGAGTGAAAAAATATTTACCCTGTATTACAGAATAAAGGTTTGGTAGGTATCTCAGCCTTCTGGTATGTTGTACATGTTGTTGAGTGTGTGCAATAAGTGCAAGTTGTAATGCTGCTAGTGATTTTAGCCTTCCGGAAGCGTTGCAAACGCTGTAGAGGCCGTTTAGTAAATGCATGTAGCGTTTTAGACAGTGATTTTAGCATTCTGTGAGCATTCTAAATGCTGTAGAAGTGAAAAAAAATATTTGCAAACTATTACGGGATGAGGGTTTGTAGAACCAAACTGTTAACCAGCATCTCAGAGCGATATTCTGGTCGCCAAAACACGACTAAATACGGCCTTACAAACACGACACGACACCAAAGATCATTTTTTTTATTCCTATCACAGGGTTTAAGTTATATTCGTAGTCACGAGGGTTCCCCTTTTCAAGGTCAGGGGAACCCTTTGTATAAAAGGGTCCTGGTTTTGCTCCCGAACCTGGAGGTCGTGACCTGAGAAAGCATGCTCCCTGACCCGGGGTTAGCCTCAGGGCGCGTATCACTCTGCCCGAGGTTAGCCATCACAGAAAACCGGAGTAATATATAAACTACACAAAACTCTGGTCGGTTGGGAGGAGATCCCAGATACTCCTAAGAAAGTAGTTTGAGGTAAGTACTCCGTGTTGGAACAATCATCTTTTAAAACGGAAGCTAATATCGTAAGCTTTCAATTCAAATGATCCGAAACTTCTGCTCCTGTAAATGGAATGTATTTAGATCATTTATCAGGCAAGCAAATATACACACGGATTATCATTGCGTACCTTCTCACACGTAAATGTTTCATTCGTCCTTTCTGCTTGCAAGGAGTTGCTACATATGACAAATTCGTAGATAATTTGTATTGTTCCCTAACTACTGTAATACAAGTCTGGAATTATTTATATATGGAGATCTCTTTCGGCAAAGTTAGAAGGTAGGCAATTAGACTTTTTGGTGTGAGGTGACAACCCTACCCAGAGTGGTACCAGCCATCTGTATACATACTCACAGAGAGGTGAAACTGGTCACTTTATCTCTTTGGCTTCGAGAGAGAGGTTGTATCCTCTTTCTCTTCCTCGGGTTGCCATAGACACTGACGAACATTGTTGTTCACACTTATTTTAAGCTGTTTTTCTCTCTCAGTGTAACTGTTTTCTGTGTGAGAAAACAACTTACTATAATCCAAGCTGTCATTTCTGTCTGAACGACGGATGATGACCGACGAAGAACACGCTTCAAAAGCGATGCTTTCCGTTCCCTTTTCTTATCCTGAGAGTTCAAATATTTTCCCTTAACGAGGTGTGGGACACACGTAGATGGAGAAAGCTGACCATAAACATTGACCCCACATAGAAGTGGGAAAAGATGTAGACAAAGAATTAGAAGAAGAAGAAGAAGAAGAATCCATCATAATTGCTTAGTGGCTTTCTACCATGTTCCAATAGGTCTCAGTGGAGTAGCCTGACTTTTCCTTCCCTCAACATAGGTCATCCCGACCACGACAAAATCTCCGACAGGCTCGTGACTTCTGACGTCGCGAGTCGACTTACTCGTGCCGACGTTTTATAGCGCAACTAACAAAGGATAGAAGGAAACTGAAGACAGCACTTGAAGGCTGAATAAATTCTCCATACAGCACTCATGGTTACATGAACGGATGACTGTTTCTCGTCGTATTCTCCGACGGTTAAACTGAGGTCGACCGTACCTCCCCTTTAGGCAGTAGGTTTGGAAAGGTCTCATAGAAATAATTTGCTTCCTACATTGAGATGTCATTGTGAAGCCTTGATCAGGTCGGATGAAAGGAAGCCAGAAACGAGCTACAGGCCACAGCAGTTGAGGGCTAAAAATCGAGTATGGCAAAGACCTGTAAAATGAGAACACGAACTGTCCGGAACAGTGTTGCAAAGCATTGAACAAGGGGCTGTGTGATGAATGAAAGTTCATCTCACTAGAGAGATGTCTTAACGTCTTATTCAGAAATGAAGGACCCACGCAGTTGATAAAGTTCATCTCACTAGACAGATGTCTTAACGTCTTATTCAGAAATGAAGGACCCACGCAGTTGATATCGCAAACAATTCTCAACTGGTCTAAAAGGGACCTAAGAATGTATGGCTGGAGGTATTTGCGAAGAATAAAGACCGAGAGGATTAGGACACGTGATGACAATCGGTAAATACAGACGGGTCGAGGAAGACTTGCCGAAAGACCCAAGGTGATAAGTGAAGACCTGGTCCTTGATTTTCTAGGACCAACAACTAGTCTCCGCTACGTTACATCAACAGGTCTGTCTCGCCACTGAGAAAATAACCCTTTTACCCCCAGGCTCTTTGGAAATTTCCAACCCTTAACCCCCAGGGGTTATTCTTTTACCAGCACATTTTGCAGTATATTTTTTTTTAAATTGCTCTAACAGCCTTAATTTTTGTCATAGAGAGGTCAGGTTGGTCTCATTCTCTTGGAAAATGCCTGATTTTTAAAAAAAAAAAAAAATAAAAAATATGAAAAAAAAAATTTTATAGCATTTTTTTTGCAAGGACGTACCGGTACGTCCATGGGGGTAAAGGGATGGCTTTTGTGAAACGTACCAGTACGTCCTTTGGGGGTAAAAGGGATAACAAGCGCACAAGCGCTCTAAGGATGAATTATTTCAGGCCAATTACAAAACGAGAAGATACCGAGCCGTGCTTAGCATATTGATACATTGGCCGTAGAGCAGGGGAGACCATATTTCTTTGGTATTCATATGGTACTGAGGTCCCTGTTCTACCCTTAAACAGGAAGGTCCTTTGAGAAAACACTATCCACTAAAAATTATAGGCAAATTGCATAAAGATACTGAAAATACAAAAGAAACACTGTTTCTCAATTACTTTAGCTATAATATTCAGTATAAAAGAAGGGCCACAGTATACCTCCAGTGTACTAATGGACATATTATGATAATACTAATGAATGGAACTTAGACATAAGGCTCGCGATAGCCTATTACAAACGTCCCTGCCTAGTTTCTTGTAGTGTCTGCACCTCACCATCCTTGTGAGCTAAGAATGGGGCATTTGGGAAGCCTATATGTATGCCTGCTGAGTCATGAGCAACCATTGCCTGGCTTTCTCTGGTCCTAACTTGGATGGAGAGGGGGATTGGCTGCTGATCATGTGTATATGGTCAGTCTGTAGAGCATCGTCACTGTCGCTTGGCTCTGCCATTCATGAGCGGCCTTTAAACCCTTTAACCCCCAGGCTCTTTGGAAATTTCCAACCCTCAACCCCCAAGGGGTTATTCTTTTACCAGCACATTTTGCAGTATATTTTTTTCAAATTGCTCTAACAGCCTTAATTTTTGTCATAGAGAGGTCAGGTTGGTCTCATTCTCTTGGAAAATGCCTGAATTTTCTCAAGAAATTATCAAAAATATGAAAAAAAAAATTTTATAGCATTTTTTTGCAAGGACGTACCGGTACGTCCATGGGGGTAAAGGGATGGGTTTTGTGAAACGTACCAGTACGTCCTTTGGGGATAAAAGGGTTAAAACATCTATGCAGCCCGATGGCCAGAATCAGAACGGAGGCTCGGGGCGCTATCAGATCCGGTCCACCAGTGAATTCTGGGAGCTGGTCGCCAGAACACCGTTAATTCTTCATTGACCATTACCAGCTGTCGCTAGGATCTAGCTCAACTAAAGGACAGATTTCAATTGGTGTAGGAACAAAAAAGGGATTACTTTATACGTTTATATACAACAAATAATGCCTCCGTTTTTAGTCCATTGCAGGACAAAGGCCTCAGACATGTCCTTGGCCAATACAAGAAATTATCATACCTTACCAGGTCTCAAACAAGTACAAGGGATGGTTTTCCAATTCTGATACTCGATGAAGGATATTATTATTACTATTCTAATTGTTTATGATTTCTCATTTAGTTTACTTATTTCCTTATTTCCTTTCCTCACTGGGCTATTTTCCCCTGTTTGAGCCCTTGGGCTTCTAGCATCCTGCTTCTCCAACTAGGGTTGTAGCTTAGCTATACTCAATTTTTTTTAACGAGGAGAATTTGCACCGACTCGCAGCGGTGCCCTTTTAGCTCGGAAAAGTTTCCTGCTATCTGATTGGTTAGAATTATCTTGCCCAACCAATCAGTGATCAGGAAACTTTTCCGAGCTAAAAGGGCACCTATGTGAGTCGGTGCATATCTGCCTCGCTAAAAAGAATTGACTATAGTAGTAATAATAATAATAATTATAAATTTTGGCAATTAATTATAACTACCAAATAAAACTTATTATTATTATTATTATTAAAACCAGCTATTACTATATTCAGGAGGGGAAAAATTTATATATATTAAATAAAAATAAAAAATTAATATAATAAAAACAAGATAAAAATTATAAAAATTTTATAAATAAAAATCTCATCTATAGAACCTATGCTTCTTAGATGTTAGAATCTTAAAAAGCAAAATTCATTATTATTAATTGCTAAGCTACAACCCTATTTGGAAAAGCAGGATGCTCTAAGCCCAGGGGCTCCAGCAGGGAAAAAAGCCCAGTGAGGAAAGCAAACAAGGAAAAATAAAATAATTTAAGAAGAGCAATAACATTGAAATAAATATTTCCTATATAAACTTTAAAAATTTGAACAAAACAAGAGGAAGAGAAAGAAGATAGAACAGTGTGCCCGAGTGTACCCTCAAGCAAGAGAACTCTAACCCAAGGCAGTGGAAGACCATGGTACAGAGGATATGACACTACCCAAGACTAGAGAACAAGGGCTTGATTTTGGAGTGTCCTTCTCCTAGAAGAGCTGCTTACCATCATTCAAGTTTGTTTGCTATTTCATTATTAATATTAGCCGAGCTACAACCCTAATTGGAAAAGCGGGATGCTATAAACCCAAGGGCTCCAACAAGGAAAACAGCCCAGTGAGGAAATGAAACAATGGAAAAGCGGGATACAATAAACCCAAGGGCTCCAACAAGGAAAACAGCCCAGTGAGGAAATAAAACAAGGAAATAAATACAAGAGGAGTAATGAAATAAAAATATTCTAAGAACAGTAATATTATTATTATTATTAATTGCTAAGCTACAACCCTAGTTGGAAATGCAGGATGCTATAAACCCAAGGGCTCCAACAGGGAAAACAGCCCAGTGAGGAAATGAAACAAGGAAATAAATACTACAAGAGAAGTAATGAACGATTAAAACATTTTAAGAAAAGTATTATTATTATTATCATTAATCGCTAAGCTACAACCCTAATTGGAAAAACAGGATGCTATAAACCCAAGGTCTCCAACAAGGAAAATAGCCCAGTGAGGAAATGAATACTACAAGAGAAGTAATGAAATAAAAATATTTTAAGAACAGTAATATTATTATTATTATTAATTGCTAAGCTACAACCCTAATTGGAAAAGCAGGATGCTATAAACCCAAGGGCTCCAACAGGAAAAACAGCCCAGTGAGGAAATGAAACAAGGAAATAAATACTACAAGAGAAGTAATGAAATAAAAATATCTTAAAAACAGTAACATATAAATCTTTCATACATAAACTATAAACATATTTCAATATTTAACCCTTTGGAATAGACATTATAATGCAGACGTTTAGACTTTAGACCAAACGTCTCCATCAGATTGGCGAGGTTAGGCACAGATCACCAACATAGGTTAGGCAGCGTGCTTCAGAATACGATCGTATTTTTATATCAGGATTCCATTTTTATATGAAAACTCGGTGAATTAAAGACAGAATTTCCCCAAAATATCCATCTAGGGTCCCTGTTAATTTGATAATTATAATAAATGTTATTGATCATGGAAAAAACCTGAACCGACACAAAAATTAAAAAAACATTAGATTCAATTGAAGTTGACATTGTGCGTATATAGACCGTCCATATGCGCAGCTGTTGGGGCCAGGGGATTCCTTCGGCATTAAGCTAAAACAAGAGAAAACTATATCATTAAATACGAGTCGAGAAGGGTGGCAGTAACGTAATGTTGCTGGAAAGGAACTATAAAGCTAAAAAGTGGGCATGTCTTGGAGGCCAAGGAAATCTGGTGGTGTATGTATGATAGCGGCCACCTGTATGTATTATGTCTAACTTTGTATAAGGCAGTGTAAGGGAGGTTGCAGGGGGCATCAGCCTCCCCGTTAGGTAAGTAGGTAAGGACACAGCTTGTAGGTTAGGTTATGGTGGAAAGTTTATGTCCCTTTTTAATCAATGCATGAGGAACTGGCCGCTAATATACAAAGGCACCAATGAGTGTACAACCTTTAGCTAGCAATATCTAACCTAACCTAGCCTAGCCTAACACACATGAAGGCATTGGTAGGCTATACTCACAAACTCAGGAGGAGAGTCGTCAACTCCGCATCGGATATGTTCAGCTCCTCCTTGTTTTTGCACCACGCCTCGTGGTTCTGCTCGCCGAGATCCACGATAAACCTGCTCCTTGGCCTGCCGCGGCGCTGGTTGGCGAAGGGATCGGGGATGTTGCGCAGGTCGTACGCCGTGCAGGTCCTGTCCTCCGACAAGCGACGGAACTTGAGACCCCTGCCCCTCCCCCGGCCATCAGTCCTGTTTTTACTACCCCTCGGCCTGCCCCTCCCCCTTCTCGGAATGCCCTCGAACTGTTCGCTCACACTGTCCTCCAAGGTGTCACAGTCGTCCCCGTCGTACGACTCGATGACGGACCCGTCCTCCGCCATCTCGGAGTCGTCGAGCGTGTGGAGCTCCGGCTCGCGCTTGATGCTGCCGTCGCTGCTGGCGCTCCCGTGGTCGCGCCTGTCAGGGGGCAGCGCGGGGGCGGAGGACGGGTCGCGGACCTGCGGCAGCGGCGGGGGAGGCGCCCTGGACCCCTCGGCACCGGGGTCGAAATCGTACACGGAATTGCCGGCGCCGTCCCCACCGCCGTCGGCTTTGCCGCCCGGCCTGAGGGCTTCCGTGGCCCGGTGTGGGTTGTGTCCGTTAAGTTCCACATTAGATCTAGGTATCACAGCTTGAGAGGGAGCGGACATGGCTCCTAGGCCCACGGCTCCTGCAGGAGGAAGGCGAGAAGAGGAGGAGGAGGAGGAAGAGGAGATAGGAGGATGTGGTCCTCCTCCAGGAGCTAAAGGAGCCGAGGATGTGTTATTGTAGGAGGAAGAATTGTGATGATGGTGAGATGGATGGTGAGGATGATGATGTTGTTGTTGTTGATGTGGATCCTCTTCTTCTTCTTCTTCCTCATCTTCATCATCCTCCTCATCCTCTTCTTCCTCCATCCCACCTGGCCCTTGAGGACCAATCACCCCTTCCCTCCCCCCGACACCACCGGGCCCTCCTCCCACGGGCCCAGCTCCCCCACCACCCCCGTGCCTCCTGAAACTGTCCAGCTCCTCATACTCCTCCTCGAACTCCTCCTCCTCCTCCTCTTCCTCATCCACCATCTCCTCCTCCTCGTCTACCGCCTCCCCTTCTTCCTCATCTACCTGGGGACTGGCCACCCTATGTCCATTCCTTACTTTGAACTCGCCTTGTATTTTGCCTATTTTACCGTGATTCCGGAGGGCCTGGGGTTCGTCTAACCCCTCTCCCCCCTTTTCCGCGACAGAGGGAGGTAGGGACTCGCCCACACACGCCTCCATTAACTATAAAGTGACGAAATAACGTCGAAAAAGCCCCATTGATCGAAACACAAGTCTATGTCCCGGCGTCCCTGTCAGCTGAACTGTTTGTTTACAAAATCGCTTTGTTTGAGGTACGGCTCTCGACCAATCAGAACGCGCCTTTGTTTGAGCCACGGCTCTCGACCAATCAGAACGCGCCGTGGATTCAGCCGACCAATCAGAGCGCGGGGAAAGCCGGGACAGGCCCGAGGAAGGAAAGTTAGGGGGGAGATGATGGTGTTTAGGGGGGGGATTGGGGATATTCCTCCCCGGAGGGGGAGGAACAAGGGGGTTATGGTTCATGGAGGGATTCTAGAAGGGGGATTTAGATAGCAGGCTATAGGGTAATATATATCCTGGGTATTTAGGGTAGGGGAAAGAGTGGGGAATCGCCTTTTTGGTATGGGGTTACACCCCCCTATCTAGGGACTTACCCCTAGGGATGGGGGAGGGAGAAGAGACAAGGGGGGGGGGATAACAGGGAACTGGACACTAGCGATGTGCACACATTTCTCCTTCATAAATCGCCACATGAATTAACTTTACGCACATTTTACGCAAATGTGCGAGCGCGCGAGAGCGTTTTGGGCAATGTGGGGAAGGAATTCTCTGTCGCCGTTAAATTTCTGCATGTGGATGGCTCCGCCTCCTGTTCGAATAAATACTGGAAGCACATTAAAAAAATGTTAGTTGTAGTTGAGCTGGCAAGGTGGTAGGAAGCAAGCAGCCAGAGCACCCAGGCACACAGGCACAGAGAGAGAGAGAGAGAGAGAGAGAGAGAGAGGGAGAGAAAGAGAGAGTCTGGCTCTCTTTCTCTCTCTTTCCGTGTTTCTCTCTTCGTCTTCTATGCTCTCTTTAAAGCCAAACGGCTCTCTAAATAAAGAAATATGACTCTTTTTATGAAATAGATTCAATTCCTTAAAACTTATATTCACACCAACGTTCATTAAGCTACATATCTCTATCTCTCTCTCTCTTTCTCTTTTTATAGCTCTCTTCGTATCCTCTCTCTCTCTCCCTTGCTCTCTTTCTGCCTGGCTCGTCCAGCTCCCTCTCTCTCTCTCTCACACTACGCTCTCCCTCTCTCACTCTCTTAATTTTAGAAAACCTTTTATATATCAAGTTCGTCAACTTTTCATATCAGTACAAAGTTTATGAAATACACACATGTCTCTCTCTCTCTCTCTCTCTCTCTCTCTCTCTCTCTCTCTCCTCTCTCTCTCTCTCTCTCTCTCTCTCTCTCTCTCTCTGTAGATCATTATCTATCAGATGAATTTTAGAATGAATAAAGCTATTTTTATTCGACTCAAAATCTCGAAAAAATCAAAATTTTGATTTTTCTTTTAATAAAAATACATTTATTAAACAATTTCGTTTATATTATGACATTTTAATGGGGGGTATAATAATGAAATAATACATATATATAAATCTTTATCTTCCTCCTTTATCCAAAAAAATAGTTATATTATAAAAAATAACTCAAAATAGGCTTAGATTTCTTTGCTAAAGTCATTGTTATCACAAAGGCTAAATCTAGAACTCGTGTGCTTTTGCAAGCTTAAGACAAAGGACTGGCTTTGTTTGCGAGCAAGCAAACTGCTTTGTCTGTGTTTTTTTAGTCTGTGAATGTCTTTGTTTATCTGTTTTTGTCTGTGCTTGTTTGTGTTTGTCTGTGGTCACAAGATTTTAAAGAATAGAGTGATTATTTTAGTAGAATGGATAGGCCTACTGAGAGAGAAAGAGTGTGTGGGAGAGAGAGTGTGAGAGGAGGGTTCCATAGCCATATTGCATACGACTCTCTCTCTCTCTCTCTCTCTCTCTCTCTCTCTCTCTCTCTCTCTCTCTCTCTCTCTCTCTCTCAGCAATAAAAATCTTTAAAAATTGACTTCTAATCACCGTAAGTCTATTGACCCCACCTTACAGAAGAAACAAGGGGGGCCACTGTAATCACTAGCATACAGAGGATACATGGGGAGGACTGTAATCACTGGCAGGCGTTATCCAGCCCGGGCAGGTCATGAGAAGATGGAAAATAACTATATTAATGATGGTCAAAGTTACAACTGCAAATAACAATGTATGTATATGTGAAGATATGTACACACACGCATGTATGTGTGTATTAACTTACGTGTACATAGGTGTGTATGAGGAGAGAGAGAGAGAGAGAGAGAGAGAGAGAGAGACGAGAGAGAGAAGGAGAGAGAGAGAGAGAGAGAGAGAGAGAGAGAGAGGAGAGAGAGAGAGAGAGAATATCAAGGTCATGTCTGCTTTGTATTACGTTCAAAGGGAAAATAATTTTTCGAAAATAGTTTTTTTACTTATAAAAGTGACTTTTGCCTCAAAAGTGAGACGAGAACACTAAACACAATACTTAAACATTTGCGCTTTGGTGCGCATAAGTGCGCATGAGCGCTCTTGCGCATGGAAATCGTGATAAGAAAAAAAATAAAAAAAACATGACGTCATGAAATTCCTGCAAGTCAGAGAAAACGAGAATATTGTTTTAAGAAAACGGGTAATATTTATTGGGTAACTAAAATAAAAGTAATATTCACATCTGTTGGCCCACTTTCTTATTCCAGTCTAAATTTACCTCTTGTTTCATAATAAATTCTGACATAAAACGAAGATATATATGAATTATATTATTTATTATATAATAATATAATAGTAAATTATATAAATTTGCTATATCTAATAGTTTATCCAAATGTAGACGATATAAAGTGGTTGATAAAATGAAACTCAGTCTATATATCCAGCCAATTTATTGCTCTGTTAAGCTGAAGGGGAAATTTATCAGTAAATGTGAAAAAAATCTATAGATATATTATATAAATAAACAACTAAAGACTTTAACATAGGCTACATGTGACTATACTGGAGAAATTACTCCTTAACATAGACCACAGGGGGACTATACTAAAGTAGTTACTCTTTAATATAGACCACAGGAGACTATACTAAAGTGGTTAATCTTCAACATAGGCTATGTTAGACTATATCTAAAACATTTTATTCTTTTAACTGATCTGATACATAATCCTATCGCAATCGTGAAACGGGCTCGACGTCTCGAATCGTTCTCATCGGTCCACCGGCGAGACCCGGCTTATCCCGAGTAGTTTTGGCTCCTCTCGCAGATGATTGGCTTAAGGTGGTGACAGGCTACGTCATGCCAGGTGATTACCGTCCTGGTAGAAGTGGTTCAGAACTGCCAGGCAGAATTCCTTGCCGTCTTCTCTGTTGTCGGGTTGAGGGATACCAGCGCTATGGGAGAGGAGACAAAGTTGTTAATCTTGGGTCACAAACACATTTGTAGGTCATATTTTTACCTGAAATATATATCAAGTGATGCCATGTGGATTGTGGGAGTTATCCATAGCTCCACTAAGCTACATCAAAAGGCATTTACTAATTGCTTAATATATCCATGTTACTTTAGAACTATATTTTAACCAGGGCCTAAATCCCTTTTGAATAGGCTTCACATTATGGAAAAAAAAGTTATTTTTAAACTTTAGAAAACTATTATATATTCAAAACTTGGTAAAATCCTTTTAAAACTGTATGAGTGTTAATAGTTAGTGTCCTATACTGTAGGCCAAGAGGGCATTTCAAATCAATTATAGCAGAGCTATTATGAAAATGTATAGGTCTATAAGTGGTCTTTTCAAAGCTGATATATTGGACAATAATCATAAGTTTGTTACAATGCAGTTCATGTCATATGTTACATCACTGCCGTGCGTAAACTGAAGATTGACTTATACGAAAAGCATAGGTCTAAGTTGAGCTTTAGAGCTGGCATATCAGGTCAGCTTATTTGAAGCAATTTACAGTTATTGTCATTTATAAATAGGTAGCTTATTTGTATAAAAAACAGACATACAAATCAATAAAAATGCATTTTCATCGTGGCAATAGTTAATAGGTCTAAGCGGAAAATGCACAGTCATCAGATTTTAGGCGCAACGGAAGTCCAGACAACTCACCCTCCAGTGTGAGACCAGTCCAATCCTTGGAAGGGCACGTTGGAAGGCCATTTCCATCTGTATCCATCGAAGCTACCTCCGGTCCAGATGTATTCCAACTTATCTGGAAGAAGAGAAATGGTCAGAAGAGAAATAAAAACTTATATACGTTAGAGAAAACATAAGAAGATCAGTGTTTCATCTCAAGCACCACGTTAACCAGCGAGCCTCACCTCCTGCGATGATGCTGTCGAGGAATTTATCCTCGTCGTAGCTTTCGATGCTGACTCCAAAC
>NC_090767.1:59979191-59985003 GCF_036898095.1 Palaemon carinicauda | reverse complement strand
ATGTAGGAGCGAAGAGGGGAAAATAGCTTTAATATTACACGAAATTGATTATGTGTCAACATTAAGAAAAATAAGAAGCAGCAAGGCAATACAAAAGAAGAACAAGAAGAAGCAAAGCAAAACAAAGAAGAACAACTCCAACAAGGAATCGAAGTCTATATAGGAAGGTTTCTTTTCTTCGGTTTCCATGGGAGTAAGCCAAGAAACGAGTTGGGGGGGGGGGGGGGGTTCTGCCGGGACACGTCTACCGGACAATTGCATCATAAGTAGGAACATTTCTATTATTCGTATTTGTATTCTTTTGGACGTGAAATGAATCAAGGTTTCATCGTAGCCTGATTGTGATATATATATATATATATATATATATATATATATATATATATATATATATATATATATATATATATATATATATATATATATATATATATATATATATATATATATTATATATATGTATATTAATTATTATTTCTGTGCAGATCTGGTATTATTATTACTACTTGCTAAGGTACAACCCTAGTTGGAAAAGCAGCATGCTATAAGCTCCAGGACTCCAACAAGGAAAATAGCCCAATGAGGAAAGGATACAAAGAAAATTAAAATTCTTAAGAAGAGTAACAACATTAAAATAAATATCTCCTATATAAACTATAAAAACTTTAACTAAACAAGAGGGGAGAGAAACAAGATAGAACAGCGTGCCCGAGTGCACCCTCAAGTAAGAGAACTCTAACCCAAGACAGTGGAAGACCATGGTACAGAGGCTATGGCACTACCCAAGACTAGAGAACAATGGTTTGATTTTGGAGTGTCCTTCTCCTAGAAGAGCTGCTTACCATAGCTAAAGAGTCTCTACTACCCTTACCAAGAGGGAAAGTGGCCAGCTGAACAATTACAGTGCAGTAGTTAACCCCTTGTGTGAAGAAGAATTGTTTGGTGATCTCAGTGTTGTCAGGTGTATGTGGACAGAGGAGAATCTGTGAAGAATAGGCCAGTATATAAGCTGTGTGTGTGTAAGCAAAGGGGAAAATGAACCTTAACCAGAGAGAAGGATCCAATGTAGTAATGTCTGGCCAGTCAAAAAAACCCATATCTCTCTAGCGGTAGGATCTCAACAGGTGGCTGGTTGTCCTGGCCAACCTACTACCTACTTAGACTCTTTCTATATTGGATTAGTACTTCACACTTTAGAATCCAAAAGACAATGGAGGATATTGAATAGGGAAAGGTGAAATGTAGGAATGAAAATTGATACGAGTAAAACTAAGATAATGTTCAATGAAAATTCAGTGAGACAACAAATAAGGGTTATGGGTGATCATCTAAGATTCTTAATGAACATACGAACTTAGGACAGACAGCATGTGTTTCCCCAGGACACGAGATCGAAAATAATAGTTGGATAAGCAGGGAATGGAGAGCTTTTGGTACACAAGACGAAAACATAGAAATTGTCTTTACAGAAGAATAAATCGAAAATACAATGAAATAAGTTTAAAAAGAAAAACTAAAAAAGGCAAAACAAAATAAGATAAAGAATATGGATGATTATTCCTCGTAGATGGAACAGATGTTTGCCATTAACAAAATAGGCCCAAGATCTGATTAGGCCTACCACACGACGTAGGGGTGGATAAGGAAGAGGAGAAAGTAGCCCTAATGTTAATAGGAATTGATTATGTGTCAACATTAACAAGAAGAAGAGGCAATGCAAATCACAGAAGAAGAAGAAGAAGAAGAAGAATAGGAAGGATTCCTCTTCTTCAGTCTCCAGGGGCTTCGACCAAGACAAAGAAGAAGGAGGGAGGTGTGAGCTGGGCAGCCTAGCCCAAGGCCGTCTTGATTCTTGAATACAGGCCTGGTCAGTGGGGGGAAGGAGTGGGCGTGAGTAGGTCTATTGATATAAGGAATGAATGTGGTTCTTGACTTGAAATTTTTGATAGATTTATCTTTATTTTTCCACTGTTATTGTTTGCAACTCTCTAAGCTATGGGTTTCTTCCGAACTGTCTTATCAAAGAGGGATGTCTCTGATTCAATAGCAAGTAGCAAGGGGAAAAGTGTGTGAGTACCAAAGTAATTTTGTAAACAGTTTAGTAATCTTTTCATCCTTATACAAGAGGCTGATATACCGTGACCAATACCACACAAACAATATAATGCAATTGTAATTATCAAAACAATAAATATAGTGCTTCCCCTACTATTATAGTTAGGAACATATCGGGCTCTCTTGATGGCCTGCCTTTTCTTCATCAGCATTTGGAAAGGAAAACACTCACTTTCGTTAATTTCCTTTGCAGTTTGGCACACAGCACATGAAAGGGATTAGCCTGGATTCCAAAAACAGTCAAATTTTCTGGAATAACAGCAGAAAACTTTGAAGAAATCGAAGTAGACGCCTCCACTCACAGTCTATGGTAGCTGTGTGAAAGCACTACTCGTACGACGTGGAACCTTTCTGAATCCAGCAGAGAACTTAATGTTGACATTTATATTCCCAATCAAAACTATCTTTTTGGGGGAAACTTCATCTCCCAGATATATTATAAGGTCATTCAGTCAAACTCTCTCAAAACAAGAAGATGAGAGAGTCTTTCCCAAACAATATTCAAATGATTGATATTTCTAACATAAACGGTCAGTTCTTTCTTCTCTCTTATATGAATTGGATGTCTATTTAGAAATAAAAGGAATAGAATTTGACGGCTTTCTAATAATGTATGCAGTTATTCAGAGGTCCCAAATCACCTCGTTTTTACAACAAAACTCTACAACATTTCAGAGAAATAAAGGAAGGAACCTTTGACATTTTCGGTCTCCTACTCTATTATTCAGTCTTGAAATCGCAATTATAATTATTCCCCTCAGATAGAACTGGATAAGGAAGTTCTTGTCTTTTCGCATCCCTTTTTCAATCCCAGGTGTTTAATAACAAGTTTTATCAGAGCGAAAAAGTCCGATCATCTTCCTCCCCAATGAAACACGGTAAGAATGCTCTCTCTCTCTCTCTCTCTCTCTCTCTCTCTCTCTCTCTCTCTCTCTCTCTCTCTCTCTCTCTCTCCTCTAAACCTAAATGCAATGAAACTCAAAATACTGAACTGCAAAATTGCAAGGGTCCATTTCCTTCTACTGGAATGTGATGTGAACTGAAGGTTTAATTTCGCTAACCTAAGTGAGGACGATAACAGAAGTTCTCTTTTGAGGACAGATATTAATCTTTATTCTTATTTCAAAGTGAGGAGACCCCTTTTAAACGACGTCGTAGTTATGTTTATGGGATTATTTGTTTTGTCTTTCTAACTACATTAGGCAAGTGCTCTATATGTCTCATGGACAATCAAAATCCAATACTGATTCAATACGTCATTGATGATAAGTCTTGTAAATTTCGTCTTCCACTTTCATTCACATCTTCGGATTGATTCCTCTTCTTCAACTTTGCTTCAGGGACTCTGAATGTTAGCCCGGCCAAGGAGGAGAGAGAGAGAGAGAGAGAGAGAGGAGAGAGAGAGGAGAGAGAGAGAGAGAGAGAGAGAGAGGTCAAGAATAGTTTATAACTTGAAGAGTCACTCACCGAAGGCTTCTTTTGAAGGGAGGAACATCTCAGTGACCTCTGAAGTCAAACTTTGATTAACATCTCTGTCTTTTCATTGAACATTATCTTAGTGTTACTCGTATCAATTTTTTGTCCCACATTTCTTCTTTTTTTTATTCAAACCTTCCATCATTTTTTTTTTTAATTCTTAAGTGTAAAGTACTTACCCTAGATAAAATAAGTCGAAGAATAAACAGATATGCACAGAAATAATCATTAATATATATATACGTATATATATATACATATATATATATATATATATATATATATATATATATATATATATATATATATATATATATATACATATGTATGTATATTATATATATATATATATATATATATATATATATATATATATATATATATATATCTCAATAAAGATATTTATGCAACACTCTATTCATGAATAGATTTATATAAAACGATATGTTGTACAATTATAGTTTTAAATTTCCCTCATTATCTAGAATCATAAGGATAAGAAGACCGAAATAGAACAATTATTTTTATTTGATAGCATTGATATGACATAATATGTTTCTAAACATTTCATTATTTAAAATGTTTGGGTATTAAAAAAAAAAGTTCTTATTGCATAAATATTAAGCTTTCTAGATTCAATCTAAAAATCACAGCAAAAGAAAATATGATTATCAATTGTTAATGATTTGATCATATCTGGATGTTAGTATCAAGAGTATGATCATTTTTCCTCTTTCTTCTTTATAGAAATATGAGACATGGAAAAGTGGGTACTCTTTCACCAGAAGGATGACATATCAAAGTGTTTTCTACTCCTAAACCTGGATTACATGTAAAATAGTCTCTCCTCCATCATTACAACTAAAAGTGACTGGTTGTCCAGGATCTTCAATACATGACAAAATGTGTCCGCCACCAATACATCTAAGAGTGTATACTTCCCCTCCCTCCTCCCCACTACCCCTCCTCCTACCCCTCCATATCCCCCTCCCCCCTCCTCCTCCTCCCCCTCCCCCCTGCCCCCCCTCCTCCTCCTCTCCCCCCTTGGCGTTGAACTAGTAAAGGGGCTTGGCTTGAAGCTGGTGTTCTGTTTCCAGATGTAGTGGTGGGAATCGCAGTCGATGGGAAATCAATGGATTTGCAAAGTATATTGTTGAGTCTTGTGGTCAGGTCACTGGCAAAGCGAGGAAGGTGGAAATTTATAGCATCCACCACTGCTTTTGGATACTTATTTAGCTCCCAAGCAGAGGCCTAAGAGGAAAAGATACAAACAGACATGGTTGAAATCACATGCATAATACCAATTTCACGAGACTGTCCAATCATTCATAATTGTTTATTTTTCTTTTCCAGTTAGATCAACATTTTCTCCATTGTATTTAGTTCTTTTAAACACTGAAAAATAAGATAAAATAAGGCTCTTAATTAAGGAAGAGAAAATAGAGGACTTACTGTGATTCCTTCAGCATGGAAGGCCATTTGGAGAGAATCTCTGGTGATGCAGAGATTGAAGGGATACGGCGAGTAATGGTCGCGTCTGAACCTCAACTCCAGAGTATAGACATGAAGCTGCAAACTGACAGTAGACGAAACCATCGTTAAAGGCAATTGACTAATCTCTTATCTCTTAAAGTTCAAATTCGACAAGAATTTCTGTTCAACAATGCTACAGGAGGGACAGGTAATATACGGGTAAAGTCAGTTTCGGAAAATACTCACGTCAATTCGGAATTTTGTTGATTAGGAGAACCTAGTGTATTAAGGTGTACATCGGCACGACTGGTATTAAATTCCAAATTGGGTCCTGCGAGGATCAGTGTTGCCTATAAAGATCAGGAATTATTCGTAGAGACAGAGAATGTGTGTGGTATTAATTAATTAGAAGTAGATGAAAATTAGGAAGAAGACAAATGAATCATTTCTTCTTGTTAAAGAAACGATATAAAAAAAATCAAACAATTAATTGTTTTGTTTACTTGTCTTCAGAATAACACATAATGAGGTAGATTTTATAAGACTTCCTTACCAAGTGAGCCTCATCAAGATTGAAAGTAGCTGCAGGAAACATTGGAAAAGCCTTCAAATGTCAAGTTGAAGATGTTTAAGCTGTATCTGAAAGAAAAAGGAAAAAATCAGATTGAGCCTAGAAGAAATGACAATGCTCACATCGTAACAAAATGTAGCAGAATGTTTTTAACCCGTTTTACCCCCAGGCTCTTTG
>NC_090767.1:59959191-59971691 GCF_036898095.1 Palaemon carinicauda | reverse complement strand
TCTATTGGAACTCTGGGGAAATTTCTGCCAGACTTCGTCACTAGAACTATTGTTCCCCAAAAGAGTGTTGGCAATTGGTTCTGGGTTGTTTTGGTAGGTATGATTGTGGCGGGAAATGTCCTGTTGTGGAAATTCTTGTCCACAGAGGAGGAAGAAAAGGAACCAAAGGAGTTAGGTAAAAATATTCAACTGGAGATGGAAAAACGAGTTGAGTTTTTGGACAGAGAATGGGAGTGTGCCTGGGAAGAGATCAACTCTAGATGCCAGGTGGAATCTAAACTAGAAGAAGAGAAGAGAGAGCTGAAGGCAGAGATTCAACGTCTCTCCAACACTATGGAAACTCTTCAAAAGGATCAAGAAATGGAAATTGAACATTTCTCATCCAAGTTGCAGGATCTTCAACTAACCAACGAGCAACTAAAGAGTGAACTCTCTAATAAAGAGATTACAATCGGAGATCATTTAGATAAATTAACTGAGAAGGACCAAAAGATTCTTGGACTGACTCAACAACTGGAAAAAGTTCAGGAAGAAAATGAAGCCCGAATTAATAGGGGAAGACAAACTCGAGGAAGAGATAGAGGAACTGAAAGCAGAGACTCAAGGCCTCTCCAACAGAATCGAAACTCTTCAAAAGGAAAAAAGAGGAATTATCTAATAAAGATGCTTCCATCGGAGAATATCAAATAGATTAAGTGAGATGGGACAAATAAATCTTGAAATGAGTGAGCAGCTGGAAAGAGCTAGGGATGAAAAAGTGACCTTTATTCATCGGTTGGAATCTGTATTTGAGGAAGAGACTGAGGAACTGAAAGAGACAATTGAGGAGCCATTGGGATTATTAGAGAGATGAAAACAGAGAAAGAGAGGCTGGAGGTGAGCCTGACTGAGGCTAGAATCAATGATTTGGTCAGGAATGGAAGGTACAACTGCCTCTTAGAGGAGTTAAAAGGTCTTAAGGAAGAATATCTAATTAAATCAAGGGAGATGGAGGAAAAAAAATCATGAAATGAGTGAGCAACTGGAAAAAGTTGAGGGTAAAAAAGTGGCCTCTATACATCAGTTGGAATCTGTATTTGAGGAAGAGACTGAGGAACTGAAAGAGACACTTGAGGAGCAATTGGGGATTATTAGAGAGATGAAAACAGAGAAAGAGAGGCTGGAGATGAGCCTAACTGAGGCTAGAATCAATGATTTGGTCAGGAATGGAAGGTACAACTGCCTCTTAGAGGAGTTGAAAGGTCTTAAGGAAGAATATTTAATTAAATCAAGGGAGATGGAGGGAAAAAATCATGAAATGAGTGAGCAACTGGAAAGAGCTAAGGATGAAAAAGTGGCTTCTATCCATCGGCTGGAATCTGTATTTGAGGAAGAGACTGGGGAACTGAAAGAGACAGTTGAGGAGCAATTGGGGATTATTAGAGAGATGAAAACAGAGAAAGGGAGGCTGGAGATGAGCCTGACTGAGGCTAAGACGAAAAACTTGACCAATGAAGGAAATTACACCTGCCTCGTAAATGAGTTAAAAGACACCAAGAAAGAAGCCTGTAGGGCGAAGGATGAGCTGTCTAGGGCTTCAGGAGAGATTGGCGAACTAAAGAAGAGTATGGCTTCCATGGCTAAGGAGAGAGATAGTCTCAAGGAACGTGTCTGCCATCTAAGATCTGGTGAGGAAATGGCAGAGGACAGGATCGTCCAAACCACCAAAGAAAAGGTTGGTCTGAAAGACGAGCTACTTGCGGCAAATGAGATCATCTCTTCACTTGGGCAAGTGGTATGTCACTGTTCATACAAGTTTCCTGGACCAGGGTTCGACTCCCGGCCGGTCAGAAGCTGTTGTATTTGTGCGATTTCGCCTGGGGCTCTGATCCCAAAGTTGTTAAGAGAATCCAGACATTAATGTATCAAAAATATATGGCTTATTTGAATATATATATATATATATATATATATATATATATATATATATATATATATATATATATATATATATATATATATATATTATGTTTCCTACAGGAATCCTTTTATTTTCTTAGCTTCTTTAAGTTATCAGGTGTGAGATTTTGGTTTAAGAAACGATGATTATAACTTTCCTTCTTTTATCCTGTTTTACTCATATTCATTTTCAGTCCCACATTTCTGCCTTTGTATTCAAATCTTATATCATCTTTTACGATTCCTCCCATGATTCACTAAGGAGAACTATTCCATGTGTGAATATTAAGTTGCTAAATTATTCCCAAATAATTTCAAAATTCTTACAAACTTCTAGACATGCTATAAGTAATTTAGGAGAGATGGGGTCTCCCTGTCTCATTCCTATCTTAATCGGAATTTTCTAACTGTCTTTATGTAGCTTTAAGGATGTGCTTCCTGCATAGATATCTTCAAGTGTTCTTACATAGGATTCATCTATTCCTTGTCTTTGAAGGGCTTTCATTACTGCTGAGCTTTTGACGGAATCAAAAGCTTTCCTGCATAGATATCTTCAAGTGTTCTTACATATTCATCTATTCCTTGTCTTTGAAGGGTTTTCATTACCGCTGAGCTTTTGACGGAATCAAAAGCTTTCTTGTAGATAACATGGTGGTTTGTCATACTCTCAATTTTTCTATTGGTTAATTACCTGGATATGAGTAGTTGTTGAATACCCACTTCTAAAGCCTGCCTGCTCTCTTAGTTGATTAAAGTCTTGCTGTCTTTCTATTCAGCCTAATACGATCTTATATATTACAGAGAGGAAACTTATTGGATGGGGTCACAACAGACTAGAAATCTATAAACTGTAAACTTCAACATTTTTATTGGCTGTCTTCAGCAAATCTATTTCGGTTTCTTGTTCCTTAATGATCTTATTGCATTTTTCAAGACTATACAAGTGTTTTTTCCTTTCTTCCTTTATTTTATCCGCTATTTTTTCCCATCTAGGAGTATCTTTTCTATATAGTTTGATCCTTAACTTTCATTAATTTCTAGATTTTGCCCTTTTACATATTCATCTACTGGTTCGTAACAAGTTTTTACAGAACTAGAGTAAGCCTGTCATCTTGTGTGTCAACTCTGTGGTTGCTCATTATATAAAACACATACTTCTATTGCAGCTTCTTCCCCCAACGAAATCCCTACCTGTTTCTTCATTTCCTGAGTTTCGTTATTCTTATTTCGACATAGTCCCGTTTCTACCTGCTTTCCCTCATTTTACACAATCCCTGTGATTATTTTGATAATTCCTTTGACTATTTTTGCTCTTTCACTTGTATTTAAAAGTGACGCTAGTTAGAAACACAAGCTTCCCATTTCAGAGTGTGTTGATCCCTTCAAACCTGACTATTATCTTTATTCTCTTCTTGTGTTCGTCTTCACTTGTCCGCAAGTTTGATTCCTTAATCTGATTAATGACGATGCCAAAGTTTCTAAAAATATATATCTATTCCTGTACGACTAGTTCCTAATTGCTCACTCTATCACATTATAGATTAGCGCAAAGCTTCAAGGTTTATTCGTATTATTGTTGTTTTCAATACCTGAAAGAGTCATGGAATATAGAAAATTAGGAAAACTATAATGAAAGACTTTAATTTTGTAGAAGAATCAAGACTAGATATATATTTAATTGCAAATACCAATTATACCAGAGACGGTGAGAAATGGTATTCCAGGTTCCTCGTTGCTCTCTCCACAACTCATTAGGTTCAGAAAAGTGCTGCAATCTACAGAAAATTCCTTATAATGAATTACCTCCTACACAGACAGCTTCATAGCTTACATACCTTTATTCTAACTTCTAGAACCTTTCTAATATACAGGGCAACCTCTTAAATTGGGGTTTCTAAACTTACTATTTCCTTATTTCTAAATTTCCTTAATTCATTACATTTAAAAAACTCTATCATTATCATTCCTGTCTCTATAATTTTCTTTTAATTGTAGCATATTTAACCTTGTTTTCATAACTATTATAGCCTCATTAGTGTTTAATTCTCCTATGTAATCTTTTCTACCATTTTCTATATATTCTAGGGCCATACACATGAACACATCGGACAAGATTTGATATACTATTTATCCTGAGTACATTCGTAAGTGTGAGGAGACCCGAAGGTACCATCCTGAAGAAAACTAAGAGGTTGGATGGTAGGAAAGAAATAGGGTACGGAATTAAAGTAGATAAAAAAGTGGGAATCACAAACAATGGTAAAATAGGTTAAAAAAAAAAAGAGGGGAATCAGGAACGGAGGTAACGTTAGCTTAAAAGTGGGAATTAGGAATGGAGGTAACGTAGGGTAATATATCAGGAACGGAGGTAGTCTAAAATGATAGTTATGCACTAAGCCAGCCTTCTATGATGAGTTTTTAACTACTCTATTGATATATATATTATATATAATTATATTAGTATATTAAGACTATGGACAAACTAATATATATTTATTATTTTAAACTGCTATTTTTTGCCAAATATTTGCAAGATAATAAAGGTAATATCGCCATTGTTTACATAAAAAGTTGACCATTAGCTTTTAAATTTCAATTATTGTCAACGGTTATTTCAACTCAAAATAGATGACGTCAAAGTCGTTATTTTGGCGCTAAATTCGAGCACTAACAAAATACATAGACTTTTAAGCAAATTTTCTTAGTTAAAATTAAACTTTGATAAAATCTAAGGGAATTTCATTGAAAATTTCACTAATTTTTATTCATATATTTTTTTTTTCATTTTGACCACGTGTTCTTGCTAAAAATCAGCTGATTTTTTGCTTTACCAACTCATATTTGCAATTTACTTTTAATATATCATATTTATTTGATAAATAAAGAATTATTGGCATAAAAAGCTATTTTTAATAAATTTTCCTAGTACATTAATTTAATATTTAATAAAAATTATATTTATTATGCATAAATTTAAAGTTTATACAATAGCTATATAATAGAAAAGTTGCGTAAAATGTGTTTAAAAACATGATTAATTATTATAAATATATCATAAACATATCCTAATTTAATATTAATATTGTTATATATTTTTAAATAATATTTTGATATGATTTTATTGGATATTTTGTATTTAAGCTTGTTGCCACTTAGATCATGGCGTCTACATTTAGGGGAATTATTCCAAAATCAGAAAAATCTAGGGATTTTGGGGACAAGTTTTTTAAACCAGTTTGATGTTTTAAGCAAGATTTTATTATTTATGGTTACACAGATGAAATTCATGAAATTAATAACAATTTATGATATAACTATAAAGCACAGAAATATATATAATACTGAATATATATCGTGTTGATTAATGCTAGGGAGAAAAGTAGCCCCTATCTTAGGGGAAGCTTTGTTTGTTTAGGGATTTACCTTCATAACAATGTCAATATGGCAGACGGAGTGATGCATTGATCTCATTGCTATGTCTAACTGTTCACAAGTTTTATTTGTTTTTGTGCCTTTTAAAGTGAGTTTTCTGTAAGTATTGGTGTAAGAAGTTAATCTATATAACTTTATTACTATATTGATATATAATTAAGAGTGGCAATCTTAGAATTTATTTAGAAAATATAGGTTTAGAGTTTGTGAACCGGCTTCTAGTGACAGTACCATGTGCTTCATACTATAGCCTACATAATGGTAAATTTCACATTCCAAGGTTGTATTAGTACTCATACTGTAGAAAGGTCAATTAGTAAGGTCATATTAAGGTCTATATCATAATCTGTTAATTAACTTATAGGTTGTGTTATTTACTTAACCCCAATTTTAGATTTTCTTAGTGGCAGAGACTAACCCACGTGATTCCAGTGTTATATTCTTCAAATTCCATGATCCAGACCATTCCTGGAAATTTCTGGAATCCTATATGTAGTTTTAGCTTATAAACAGCTACTGTCTGTAAATTTTATATATTGTAATTTTACCAATATTTTTCAATGACAGATCATTTCTCCCCTTACCTAACCTACTCCAGTATGTGAGGGTCTTACCTTAGACAAAGACCCCTGTTATATCTTTGCTAAAGATTATTATCTCACTTATTATAGAGTGACAAGTTGTCTAAAACTCCTAATATAATTAGCATATATCCGCCCTCAGAACTGTAGGGATTTTGAAGTTTTATAAATTCAGCGTATTTCATAAACTTAAGGTATTGCGTTACTCCGCAACCACTTCTTGCTAACTACTGCTATTGTAGATCGGAACCGGTTTGCTGGTGACATCAATCATCTGTCTTTATACATAGAAGATTGTTCACATATACGTTGTGCATTTTCTACTTTTGAGAGTATATATAAATAAATCATTGTCAGGAAAACTAATTATAGAAACCTTTCCGGTATAGTATTACTGCATTACAGGTTCTGATTTCGAACAGAAAATATGTTTTCCTGTCGTAAATAACGTGCTTTGATCGAATTTGACGTTCATTTCAACCGCAAACCAACTGAACAACCAATTCGACTAACTTTAAGTTGCCGTACTGGTTGCTGATATTATGGATGAAATGAAGGTGAAAACCAGTTAAATCACATTATTTTCTACAGGAAAATTTATATTTTCTTTTAAAAGGATTAAATATGATCATTATTTTTATATATGTTGTTAAAATCTTTAAATATAATGACTTGTTCAATGGTGTTACTTCACTCACGTATGTACTGAGAACGATAACATTAGAAACGTTACCAACGATACGGTGACATTACGAGCGATAGTAATGCTAGATATTACCATACGTATTTTCAATAATTTTTCCATATACACTTTACACAATATATACATACATACATATACCAAAGGCACTTCCCCCAATTTTGGTGGGTAGCTGACATCAACAAGAAACAAAACAAAAAAGGGGACCTCTACTCTCTACGTTCCTCCAGCCTAACCAGGGACTCAGCCGAGTTCAGCTGGTACTGCTAGGGTGCCACAGCCCAACCTCCCACATTTCCACCACAGATGAAGCTTCATACTGCTGAGTCCCCTACTGCTGCTACCTCCGCGGTCATCTAAGGCACCGGAGGAAGCAGCAGGGCCTACCGGAACTGCGTCACAATCGCTCGCCATTCATTCCTATTTCTAGCACGCTCTCTTGCCTCTCTCACATCTATCCTCCTATCACCCAGAGCTTTCTTCACACCATCCATCCACCCAAACCTTGGCCTTCCTCTTGTACTTCTCCCATCAACTCTTGCATTCATCACCTTCTTTAGCAGACAGCCATTTTCCATTCTCTCAACATGGCCAAACCACCTCAACACATTCATATCCACTCTAGCCGCTAACTCATTTCTTACACCCGTTCTCACCCTCACCACTTCGTTCCTAACCCTATCAACTCGAGATACACCAGCCATACTCCTCAGACACTTCATCTCAAACACATTCAATTTCTGTCTCTCCATCACTTTCATTCCCCACAACTCCGATCCATACATCACAGTTGGTACAATCACTTTCTCATATAGAACTCTCTTTACATTCATGCCCAACCCTCTATTTTTTACTACTCCCTTAACTGCCCCCAACACTTTGCAACCTTCATTGACTCTCTGACGTACATCTGCTTCCACTCTACCATTTGCTGCAACAACAGACCCCAAGTACTTAAACTGATCCACCTCCTCAAGTAACTCTCCATTCAACATGACATTCAACCTTGCACCACCTTCCCTTCTCGTACATCTCATAACCTTACTCTTACCCACATTAACTCTCAACTTCCTTCTCTCACACACCCTTCCAAATTCTGTCACTAGTCGGTCAAGCTTCTCTTCTGTGTCTGCTACCAGTACAGTATCATCCGCAAACAACAACTGATTTACCTCCCATTCATGATCATTCTCGCCTACCAGTTTTAATCCTCGTCCAAGCACTCGAGCATTCACCTCTCTCACCACTCCATCAACATACAAGTTAAACAACCACGGCGACATCACACATCCCTGTCTCAGCCCCACTCTCACCGGAAACCAATCGCTCACAATATATAGAAAGTACAAAAAGGCTACTGAACTTAACAAACCCACCTAACCTAACCTAGGAGTCCCAGGTCAAAAACCTCACGTTCTGTACTACGAACGATAAAATTAGCAACGTTACCAATGATACACAGTGTTAACAATGTTACTAAGGCATTGCTAACGATAGCAGTGCTTCGGTAATATTATCATGTGTATTTTAAAGAATTGTTCCATATACCCTTTACACAATATAAATTATATAAAAAGGTACAAAAAGGGTACAGAACCTAACCTAACCTAGAAGTTAACAGGTCACAAACCCAATATAATGACTTTGTTGAATGACTTGCCTTTATGACCCGGACAGCGAAACTTGCGGATCTTCCATGGGGGTAGCCGACGTTTTCCCAAAAATGTACCTTTATAAGTAGTAACAGTATAACCACACCAACGTTTCTTTTTGGTTTTAGATATCTTGGTTTGGGTATTACAGTATAATACATGAATGTCTTTCCTGTAAGGTAGGAAGGAACGGCAAATGGGCCACTGTAAACGTTGAGGTATTACATTGTGTGTTTTAAGGAAATTATCAACATTGGCTGAAGAATCATAAAAATCACCATGGAATTTAACAAATACTTTTAGGAATGGAATACTGCAGACGTTAGAAGTTTCTTTAACTTTCACCATCGCAAAATACGAAAAAATAAATCTCACTTGAAATGACGAACACCTTACAAAGACAAAGGTTTCCAGGGAAAAGGGTTTGGTGGAAGGGGTATGAATAGACCACTTAGATAAAGGAAGGGGGTAGGGAAATATTAACCGACAACCCCCTTGTGCAAACTATGAATACGTATGGGTTCGTGATTGGTTAACGGGAAAACAACAGCGTCTAGAGGGTAAACACGAAAGAACTGGAATGGGAAACTTGTATAGAGCAAGTATTTATGTGAAATCGTGGTGTGACAAGGTAATAACAAAAGAAATAAAAGCAATGTAGGAAGTTAAAATGGAATGTATGATAAATAATATTTAATGGGAATATAAAATGAGGTGACTTTATAAGGTATCGGATAATAAAACGAGTAATTATTAGTTCAAACATGTGTACGAGGGTATTACATAACTAATCAAGTAATAGACTTGAACAGAGCTGGTATAGATACGAATAGTTACATTTCACGATTAGAGAAGAAGAAATCCTATTGGTGGAGGAAAAGTCTCTGCGCAGGGAGGAGGGGTGTTTGCGCAGAAGGTCGAAACCTGCTTTGTAAGAACGCACGTACGGGAGCGTCTACAACCGGAAAGTAGAATGAGAAAAATTAAATGAAAAACACTGTTAATGTTAGCATGTTACGCTAACATTTGATCTACATCAGACGTTGGCAGCACTGGTTACTGTATTTTTTCATGAGACATAGGCTTTGCAACGGCGCCTCCAAAGTTTATCCAGTTATACTGTTTTGTATTTTCCTCTGATTATTATACATCCAAGAAGGTAATCTATAGAGAAGAAAAGGCTTGTTTTACGTTTATATATCGTTTCCCCAGTATGTTTTCCCCACCCATAACCCTGAGTTCCCACTGGGGGTCCCCTATTATCGTAGGATATAGATATACCGTGTATATATATTTCTGAAACTATTCATTTGCGACGGGAACAAGTGTCATTTTCGAGGAGAGTGTAATTTTTCCTATTAAAAAAAGTAGTTTTTTTCCTAGGTTACATTGCCCTGTAATACAGTAAAATAATACCTCCTTTTCATGGCATTTTTAAGAATAATTTGGTTCATGATTTAAACATGGTTAATATATGTTTATTCCTACATTGATGCAAAATGAGTTATCTTGGTGTTATCACTTCGGCTGGAATTTGGCTGTCTAACTATACAAGGTGTCTGATACTGACGAACGGCAGGGTGCCACGCCCCTCTCATCACTTTAAGGTGTAGTTACTTGGTTCTTAGCCCCCTAGAGTACAGACATACTCCAGGTGCTACCAGCTTTTTATTTTTCTTGTAGGTAATGGTTAGCCATTTGTGCCATGTCTGGGGACATTCTGATTCTGTTCGCTCGACGATTGGCGTTTTCTCACGGTAATGGCTGTCCGCTGCTATTACAAAACTTGGCCGCAAGTTCTCTCGCTTGAGGGTACACTTGGGCACACTATTTTATCTTATTTCTCTTCTTGTTTTGTTAGTTTTTATGATTTGTAGAGGAGATATTTATTTTGATGGGACTGTTCCTAAATTATTTAATTTTATCTTGTTTCCTTTCCTCGTTGGGCTATTTTCCCCATTTTGGAGCCCCTGGGCTTATAGCATCTTGCTTTTCCATCTAGGGTTGTAGCCTAGCAAGTAATAATAGAAATAATAATAATAATAATAATTGGGGAACTCTTCGACCGCTTACTGAGATTTAGAACCTTACAATTGAGAACCAAGGGTCAGAGTGTACTCTCATGTTTGGGGTTTATCACCTCTCATCCTGTGGCTTCATAATGCTCCTACCATAGATGAGGAGTAGGAAGGACTCGTGCTCCTACCATAATAGATGAGGAGGAGGAAGGACTCGTGCTCCTACCATAGATGATGAGTAGGAAGGAATCACTCAAGCAAAGGATGAACTATCTGTTTTATTGTCTCGATACTTAAGCCAATCGATTCGCATGCTTTCACAGGGAGAACAGTACTGTGAACTTCCACTCAAAGGATTTTCAGTACGGGGTACAGAAATTCGTGCTAACAGTACTCCATCTCTGGCATCCGTTGTATCCGAGCGTAGTCGCATCCTGTTGTAGGAAATGTCTCCTACCTAAGGATAATAAGTCTTGAATTAAAGAACAAGGTTTGGTTTTAGCGTAGGAATGAATTTCATATTTAAAAAGCAATTTGTGATTTTCATAACTATGAAAACCTGAGTCTTAAGTTTCTTTACCCTCAACGAGCAAGCCTTGAGTGAAAGCCTTAAGTTTAAAGCTTGAAGATTTAAGATTGAAGCTTAAGTTTAAAAGCGGCCAGTAATGAAGGACACATTGTATTTTGACAGTCTAAGTTTCAGTCAAGTTGTAAACATACTTCTCCTAAAGGACTTGGTTTTGTAAAGTTAGGAAAAATACAAATTTTAAAAGCTGTAATATGATTACTATATAAGAGTATATTACTTTATGTTCATTCAAACCAGATTGTTAAAAGACATCTAGAAATATACCAGACCTTTTTATTTATGCAAGAATTTTTGATCGATTGTTACCTAACAGTTTTAAGTCAGAGTTTTGGCTAACTGAACATTCGCAAATGCAAAATGTTTTTTTACTGTATAAGGATTTAGACCTATACTGTATTGTAATCTATAAAAATAGCATTTTTAAATTAGGGAAAAGTATATTAGCCCTTTTACCCCTAGGCTCTTTGGAAATTTCCAAGCCTTGACCCTCAAGGGGTTATTTTTTCCCCAGCATATTTTGCAGTATATATTTTTTAAATTGTTCTAACAGCCTTAATTTTTGTCATAGAGAGGTCAGGTTGGTCTCATTCTCTTGGAAAATGCCTGAATTTTCTCAAAAAAATTATCAAAAATATGAAAAAAAAATCTTTATAGCATTTTTTTGCAAGGACGTACCGGTACGTCCATGGGGGTAAAGGGATGAGTTTTGTGAAACGTACCAGTACGTCCTTTGGGGGTAAAAGGGTTAGTAAGTATTAATTATTTGTTAATAGTTATCTGGAGGATAGTCTATGAAACCAGACAAGGTAAGGACTTATATTCTTAAGTACCGATACTTGAGATTAGTCATAAATCATTTGCTAATGCAATATTTTAACGAGTTGGTGAATCACAAGCTAACGGCCAAGAGTCGTTAGACAATTAGGCTTTGTAATTTTTGAAAAGCAACGTTTAAAGTTTAATCAATTTTTCCGATATGTCATTTTTATATTTACCTCCGCCACCAATCTTGGAAGGATTGTTTGTTTTTTGTGAACAGCTTCCTGTCCACAATTTTAATCGTAGAGTAATGAAACTTGCAGGAATTAACTGTAAATAGATGGAAATGATTAAATTTTGAAAGGTCAAGGTCAAGGTCACAGTTGAGCAATACAGTATGTCCAATTCACGTAATCTTTCATAAGTTTGGACATCTTTGTCAGAGACACTTCAAACTTGGTTCACATTTGAGTGTATTGAAATCCTTATCAATTAATACGCGTTAAGGTCAAAGGTCAAGGTCGAGAAATAAGGTGCCGTGGCGGAGGTCTGCACTCTACTAAGTGCCCTTCTAGTTTTGAAAGCTACACTAAAAAGTTTGATGTAATTTTATATCTGTAGTTTTTATATTTGTTCATACGATAACTTGATTTGTGTAAGTTAGCAAAACAGTCATGTAAAACTGAAGTAAATTTATTCATGTATAAAATGTATTTGCCGATTCACTTTCGGTTAATATTAGTGATTTTCTGGATTCTTTATATATTTTCAAATCTATGCTTAGGCGACACCAATAGGACTTATTTTATATCAGTTAATAAAATCGCAGTT
>NC_090767.1:59900159-59959168 GCF_036898095.1 Palaemon carinicauda | reverse complement strand
TCTCTCTCTCTCCCCTCTCTCTCTCTCTCTCTCTCTCTCTCTCTCATACCTGAAGACATTTAGACTCCAGTTAAAGCCAAAAGAGAATTTGCTGTATTCTCTCTCTCTCTCTCTCTCTCTCTCTCTCTCTCTTTCTCTCTCTCTCTCATACCTGAAGACATTTAGACTCCAGTTAAAGCCAAAAGAGAATTTGCTGTATTTTCTCTCTCTCTCTCTCTCTCTCTCTCTCTCTCTCTCATACCTGAACACATTTAGACTCTAGTTAAAGCCAAGAAAGAATTTGCTGCATTCTCTCTCTCTCTCTCTCTCTCTCTCTCTCCTTCATACCTGAAGACATTAAGACTCCAGTTGAAAGCCAAAAGAAGAATTTGTTGTATTCTAATGGCTTCTCTCTCTCTCTCTCTCTCTCTCTCTCTCTCTCTCTCTCCTTCATACCTGAAGACATTAAGACTCCAGTTGAAAGCCAAAAGAAGAATTTGTTGTATTCTAATGGCTCTCTCTCTCTCTCTCTCTCTCTCTCTCTCTCTCTCTCCTTCATACCTGAAGACATTAAGACTCCAGTTGAAAGCCAAAAGAAGAATTTGTTGTATTCTAATGGCTTCTCTCTCTCTCTCTCTCTCTCTCTCTCTCTCTCTCTCTCAGCCTTCAACTTGCCTTTTTTTTTTAAATAATGCTGTATTCAGGGAAGGTTTCGGTAATCATAGATATGGCTTCTCAAGTTTTCAAAGCATTTTGCACGAATTTCGAAATGGGGGCAATGAAGAAAGCGGTAAGAAATCTCCTTAACGGAGGATGGCAATGGAGATCAGCTCTGGAGGAAGAGCTGGACTTGTGCTATAGGACTACAGCCGTCGGAGCATTTTTCTTTTTCAGGTACCTGTGTGGAAGAAACTGAAAAGGAGGAGAGACTGTGAGAGATGAAGAGCTTTTGCAGAATCTTCTCAAGGAAATCGAAGGAGAAACTACACAGGAAGATGGTGAATTTCTTCCAGCTGAAGGAATGTTCCAGGAAGAGCTGGAAGATGGTGAATTTCTTCCAGCTGAAGGAGTGTTCCAGGAAGAGCTGGAAGATGAAATCGATCTTCCCGCTGAAGGAGTGTTCCAAGATGCACTGGAAGATGAAATTGATCTTCCTGCTGGAGTACTCCAGGATGAACTGGAAGAGGAAATCGATCTTCCAGCTGAAAGAATGTTCCAAGAAGAGCTGGAAGATGGTGAATTTCTTCCAGCTGAAGGAGTGTTCCAGGGAGAGCTGGAGGATGGTGAATTTCTTCCAGCTGAAGGAGTGTTCCAAGATGCACTTTAAGATGAAAATGATCTTCCTGCTAGAGTGCTCCAGGATGAACTGGAAGAGGAAATCGATCTTCCAGCTGAAAGAATGTTCCAAGAAGAGCTGGAAGATGGTGAATTTCTTCCAGCTCAAGGAGTGTCCCAAGAAGAGCTGGAAGACGGTGAATTTCTTCCATCTGAAGAAACTTTCCAGGATGAACTGGAGGATGAAATCGATCTTCCTGCTGGCAAAGAGGTCCATGCTGAACTGGAAGATGAAATCGATCTTCCAGTGGAAGAACAAGAAAAAGAGGTCGGAGAGCATCTAATGCTAGTAGGATGACACCTCAAAATAGAGGTCACAGAACATCTAATACTAGAAGGAAGACATCTCCAAAAATAGAGGTCAAAGAGCATCTAATGCTAGAAGGATGACACCTCAAAAAATAGAGGTCACAGAACATCTAATGCTAGAAGGATGACACCTTAAAATAGAGGTCAAAGAGCATCTAATGCTAGAAGATGCCACCTCAAAATAGAGGTCAAAGACCATCTAATATTAGAAAGATGACACCTCAAAATAGAGGCCAAAGAGCATCTAATGCTAGAAGGATGCCACCTCAAAATAGAGCTCAAAGAGCATCTAATACTAGAAGGATGACACCTCAAAATAGAGGTCAAAGAGCATCTAATGCTAGAAGGATGACACCTCAAAATAGAGCTCAAACAGCATCTAATGCTAGAAGGATGACACCTCAAAATAGAGCTCAAACAGCATCTAATGCTAGAAGGATAACACCTCAAAATAGAGGTCAAAGAACATCTAATTCTAGAAGGATGGCACCTCAAAATAGAGGTCAAAGAACATCTAAAGCTAGAAGGATGACACCTCAAAAAAGAGAGGTCAAAGAACATCTAATGCTAGAAATAGAGGTCACAGAACATCATATATTATATATATATATATATATATATATATATATATATATATATTTTTTTTTTTCATTTTCTCTTTATTCTCTTGAGAAACCAAAATTTGATTATGGTAGTTTTAAAACAACTTTTTAGAATCTAATAACTAAAATTTGCAATACTTAAATGGTAGGAATACAAAATGAATGATTGCAATAAATGCTGCAATCAGACCATATCTCCTTTCCTCACTGGGCTATTTTTCCCTGTTGGAGCCCTTGGGCTTATAGCATCTTGCTTTTCCAACTAGGGTTGTAGCTTGGATAGTAATAATAATAATAATACCAAAGCTAAGGAAAATGGAACAGTATAATCTGTAATACAACTTAATGGTCTATGCTTTATAAAAGGTACAAATTTGCTTAAATCATTGGTACATATTTTGGCAATAACATCACTTAGATAACATAATGATGTTAAATAACATCACCTAGATATAATGATGTTAAATATATATTCAATTAGGCTCAGAATTAGTTCTGAACCCCACAAAAAGAAAATAGGTGAGTTAAAATGAAGGATGACAGAATTTACTCTAGCACTCCATTGAAAAAACCTAATTACTTTAATATATTTAAATACTAAGGAAAGAAACATGAATGGAATATAATCGGTATCTTCAATCAAAATTTAATTAAACTACATATAGTAGGCAGTATTTTTTATATACTTTAATTTAATGTTAGATATTTATGTAATACTGCCATGATAGAGTTTATTGAAAAATTGAGAAAAGCAAATCACACAATGGCTAGGTTAAGTCAAATTTTTAGATAATGCTGCTTGAAATTGTACATAAAAATCAGATTGTGTATCAGTAAAAACAAATAAAATTAAAAATATGTATAAAACAGAATGGGACTCTCCCCTTGCAGAAGCGCAAATGAAAACTGAATTAAACATTTATAGTGAGGTCAAAAAAGCCAGGAATTTCTGGAGAATATCTTAACAGGAAATCATATGAAGCTATGAATTTAGGGACTGGCTAATGCTGTAAGAATCACAAAGGACGTACTGGTACGTTTCACAAAACTCATCCCTTTACCCCCATGGACGTACCGGTACGTCCTTGCAAAAAAATGCTATAAAATTTTTTGTTATATTTTTGATAATTTTTTGAAAAAATTCAGGCATTTTCCAAGAGAATGAGACCAACCTGACCTCTCTATGACAAAAATTAAGGCTGTTAGAGCAATTTAAAAAAAATATATACTGCAAAATGTGCTGGGGAAAAAATAACCCCTTGGGAGGTTAAGGGTTGGAAATTTCCAAATAGCCTGAGGGTAAAAGGGTTAATGAAATCTCAACTGGGGCGAAAAATAAGCAGAGATGGATTTCTCATAACTGAAGATGAGGAAAAACACTGTTGGATGGAGCACTTTAGTAAGGTCATGGAGATATGAAGGGAATCATTTGATTGAAGACCTGGAGCTGGAGAAGATCCTTCATGTCCCCATGAATGAGTTCATTGTGTTTGAAGTCGAAGGAATCATTAGTTAAATCAAGAGATTACTCATAACTGAAGATGAAGGAAAACACTGTAGGATGGATCACTTTAGTAAGGTCATGAATAGGAGATATGAACGGGAGTAATTTGATTGAAGACCTGGAGCTGAAGAAGATCCTTGGTGTCCCCATGAAGGAGTTCAAGTGTGTTTGAAGTCGAAGGAATCATTAGTTAAATCAAGAGATAAAAAGCTTCTGGAGACGTTGAAATAAATGCTGAGATGATACTGGCTAAAATGAATAGTTTCTATTATTATTATTATTATTACTATTATTATTATTAGCTGAACTACAGCCCTAGTTGGAAAAGCAGGATGCTATAAGCCCAAGGGAAGGAAAAATAGCCCAGTGAGGAAAGGAAATAAGGAAATAAGCATGAGATAGGAAAACATAAATTAAGATAAATGACTGAATATTAATAATTTCTCCCAATGATAATATCAAAAATTAATTTATCTACGTACAAATTAATATATATATATATAATATATATATATATATATATATATATATATATATATATATATATATATATATATATATATATATATCACCTCGGGAGCTTATTTCTCGACCTTGATCTTGACCTTTGACCATAACATGTATTAATTGGCGTGGATTTTCATACACTTATAAATGAACCAAGTTTGAAGTGTCTGTGACAACGATGTCCAAACTTATGGCTGATTACGTGAATTGGACATTTTGCTTGACCGTGACCTTGACCTTTGACCTTGACCTTCCAAAATTTAATCTCATCCAGCTTTTTACATAACAGTTAATGCCTGCAAATTTCGTTACTCCGCGATCAAAATTGTGGTCAGGAAGCTGTTCAACAAACAACCTCCTTCCAACTAACCTTAGGATTCTGGTGCGAGCGGCAAACACGAATCAGTTAAATAAGCAGACAATTTCAGGCTAGTGTCTGGTCATTCAACACGTCCCATTAGAATTAGTATCTCCCGAGCTCTATCGCTCTCAAATCGCAGTCGTAAGCCGACTCAGCTCGCGATGCGATGGGCCTGTGTTCGATTCTAGCTAATACCAAGTTATTAGAAGAGATATAAGACAGAGTATCCTCTATATTATTATTATTATTACAAGCTAGGCTACAACCCTAGTTGGAAAGGTAAGATGCTGTAAGCCCAAGGGCTCCAACAGGGAAGAATAGGCCAGTGAGGAAAGGAAACAAAGAAATAAACTACAAGAGAAGAATAAACAATGAAAATAAAATATTTCAAGAACAGTAACAACATGAAATTAGATCCTTCTCATATAAACTATAAAAAACTTCAAATACAGGAGGAAGAGCAACATTACAGAACAGCGTTCCCCAAGCAAGAGAACTCTAATCCAGGACATTGGGAGGCCATGGTACAGACAAAAGTATTTGGGCCAATATGAAATCTAATTTGCCAAGTACAAAGACATACCAATTCTGAATACCACTCGATTTGAGGCCAACGAGAGGCTGATAAGGGCGCGAGACTCTGAGCGACCAAATGTCGGTTGAGCAAATGACGCGTTAGTTTGAAAAGAAGAAAGTTGTAGATGGAGAGTTGGTGTAGAGAGTGTTGGTAAGGTTCCTCCTGGCCAGGTACAGGGTTTGCATAAAAGAGGCTAATGGCTGGAAACTTTCCGTTCGACTGGAAGATATTTTCCACCCTTCCAGGATATACGGATTCCTCTGGACCTACTACAGTTACTAGACAACTAAGCTAGTCTTTTACCACACTCCTGGCTGACAGTTCTTCGTCGTGGCAAACCGCCCCCTCATCTACTTTGATGACTGACAGAGTGAATCATCGTTCCTTCCTGCTCGTTAACATGTATCAGTATGGCTATGTTTTCATCATCAACAGAACTGGATGAGATATCAGTCAATCTTTTGAGGCTGACCAACGAAGAGAACATTGATGTTTGTGCCCATTGGATGACCGATGACGAGCTGGTCATTCCTGCCGAGATACGAATCGCGCCGTCGCCTCCAGGAATTCGCCAAGGCAAGAATCTGAAGTAATGACTCTTTGTGTTCTATTTTGGGGAAAGATCCTACTTCTCATTGTAAGAGCTACTGTACCTGGGCCCCTAGATGTCATGGTTAGTCAACTACTAAGATTCCTAGAGTGAACAGGGGAGTAAACACCAGTGGAGTTGGTGAGCAATTCCTTTGATGGCAGAGTGGAGGTATTCCCAGGTGGACTGATGATTTGGCAAGTCATATTTCAAGTTAAGTCACTTTATGTTTAGTTGTTTATTTAGTTTGTTAGTAAAAAAAAACCCAAATTCATAAGCAGGACTCAAAAAGATTCAAAGAGAACTTTATCCTCAAAAAATATAGCTTCGGTGGTTATGAACCTCAGGACACGTCTCCCGAGATCTAGCTGTTGGGGCCAACGATAGTTTCCACGGAGAATTTTGTCACCTTGGAGGGAATCCTGACATTCCACTACTTCCTTCTCCATCAACTTCCACTAAAGCATAAGACACATCTGCGGTGTGCCCTCGTAGGATTGGGAAGGGCGAGTCGTAGGGTCAAAGATGACTGGGACATAAATGATAGCTGATTCCCGGACGACACGAGAAGGCATCCATTGTTGCTCTTGGGTAAGGGGTAATATAAGGTAGCACAGTTTAAGACTGTACAGTCTAGTCACTTAAAAAATTCCAGCAAACTGTAGTTTCAGTTTCTGTCCTCCACATACTGCTTAGTTAATGTTAAATTGTACTGTATAAATATTGTAAAGTACAGAATTACAGAAATATAGGCTATGCGTGCGGTGAATCAAGTCGTCCGGACGAAAACAGTGAATACTTGCATTACAGTTTAGCTTTAGTGATAGTAGTATATTACAGTATAATACACTGCAGTACAGGTGAGTGTTATACTGTATTCCTATAAAGGAACAACTGTACTGTGATAGAGACCAAGTAATCCCGAAATGCTTCTGGAACTGACTTAGAAAACCAGAAAAGTCTTTTGCGTAAAGTCTGGGTAAAAATAGGTCTTTATAGTTTTCAAAAGGGAGTAATTTTAGAAGAGCTGCTTTTACCATAGCTAAAGAGTCTCTTGTACCCTTACCCTTAAGAGGAAAGTAGCCACTAGACAATTACAGTGCAGTATTTAACCCCTTGTGCAAAGAAGAATTGTTTGGGAATTTAAGCATTGTCAGGTGTATGACAGAGGAGAATGGGTAAAGAATAGACCAGACTATCCGCTTGTATGTGTCGGTAAAGGAAGAATGAACCATAACCAGATAAAATTATCCAATGGAATCAATTCCTACATTTAATTGCAATTGTTTCTCAGAGCTCTTCTTCTAAAATCTTATTTGTATCAAACCTAGATATTCTATCTCCCTTTCTGTTGGGTGCTTCCAGTTTTAATTTCAGTGTGGCAATGAGGAGCTGGTGGTCACTACCAATATCTGCACCTCTATGGCTTCTTACATTTCTCAGAGTCCTCCTTCTCTCTTTATTAATGGCAATTTCATCTGTCTGATTGTTTCAATTGCCACATGGTGAAGTCCATCTATAGTGTTTGGTGGACAGAAACTTATGAAATACACCTTTTTGGGCTCAAGCCATGTCGTTCTGATATGCGTCCCCTGTTGATATACGATGTCTTAAAGGGAAACCTTTAGGATACTCGCACCAGAAGTAAGAATTCTGTGATAACCTGTGGTTTAATTCTCTGGGAATATCCTTGTAGTTAATATACCCACGGAAGCTACCAAAAGGAACCTTCCATCAGGACGTCATGGCTATCTCACCCAAAAATAGATTTTTCGCTTCGCTCAAAATCCGTTTTTTGGGCTCAAGCCATGTCGTCCTGATGGAAGGTTCCTTCAGTAGCTTCCTTTGGATATATATGGAATATATATAAAGGAAGCTACTGAAGGAACCTACCATCAGGACGACATGGCCATCTCACCCAAAAAGGGATTTTGACGAAGGAAAAATCTATTTCTGGGGAGAGACCTGTGACGCCCGGTGAAAAGGGTCCTTCTTTACACTTTTCTAATATATATCTTCCAAATATACTAGAGAAAGATAAAAGCATGGAATGCAGAGGTTACAACCCTCGCGCGATCACCTTGTTGGTGTCGTGTATTTAACAAGGGCGTGTGAAAACCACTATTCACAGGCTGGCCATCTCACCCAAAAATAGATTTTTCGCTTCGCTCAAAATCCGTTATCACGTCTTTTCGTGCGGGACCTGTGGCGTGTAATTAAGGTATCGGAATTACAGCCAAAATGTACAGGGACAATTGATAGCGACTGTATTATATACCTCTAAATCAGTATTATAAGGAAGAGTATTAATAACTCTTTACCTTTCAAAGATAATAAACTCTTATGGACTGTATAATGTACGAAAATGGGTTTAATTACTTATTGATACATATAACAGAGGATTTGAGTCTGAAAGTAACATTTCTATGTTAAATAAAGTTTATGAAACTCTAATTCATGCAATTATTAATTGTATTATTCTTTCAAAACAGTTTTCAAATTAATCTTTATTTTTCTTATATCTGAAAATGTTTATATTTGAATATTTTACTTGGTTTATTGGTAGTAGGTTGGCCAAGGCAGCAGCCACCCATTGAGATACTACCTCTAGATAGTTATTGGGTGCGTTGCCCCGACAGTACTACATTGGATCCTTTTCTCTGGTTACGGCTCATTTTGTCTTTGCCTACACATGCACCGAATAGTCTGGCCTATTCTTTCCACATTCTCCTCTGTCCTCATACACCTGATAATGCTGAAATTCCCAAAACAATTCTTCTTTGCTCAAGGGGCTAAATACTGTACGGTAATTGTTGAGTGGCTACTTTCCTCTTAAGGGTAAGGGTAGAAGAGACTTTTAAGCTATGGTAAAAGCAGGTCTTCTAAAATTACTCCCTTTTGAAAACTATAAAAACCTATTTTTACCCAGACTTTACGCAAAAGGCTTTTCTGGTTTTCTAAGTCCGTTCCAAAAGCATTTCTGGATTTAACGCCTCGGAGCTTTTGTATATCAGCGGCCAGTTCCTCGCGCATTAACTAAAAATCGACATCAACTAACCTAAACTTTCCCGCCCTAACTTAACATACAAGGCATGTCCTTACCTACTTACCTAACCGGGGTGCTAAAACTCCCCTGCGACCCCCCCTTACACTGCCGTCTTCTAAGTTAGACATAATAGTACATACAGGTGGGGGCCTGGCCGGTATCGTACATACACCCCAACGCCTCTTAGTGTATTAGGCGAATTCATGAGATCAAACTAATCATTAACAATTGAGATGAATTTTGCATTATCCTTCCAATCTAGTCAACTGACTTAGCGCAGCGTACGTTAATATATCGGCCGTCCATACCAGCTATTACTCGGTGAATTCATTGCTTCGTAATTTTGACGTGGGTTCTTTTATTTAAACATCCTTAAGGTATATTGGATCCATCTCAAATGTATGGTACGGTAAGAGAAGTGAAGAAGGCATTAAAACGTATGAAGACGGTTTGTATAAAAGCCAACGCTTCTTGTTGGCACGGGCCTTTCCCTTGGTCGGCCTGTATGTATGAAGAGAGGCAAAGCAGCAGGTGAAAAGATGGTCTAAAATTTGTATTGATAATATATGGAGATTTCATAATAATAATAATAATAATAATAATAATAATAATAATAATAATAATAATAGGGAAGTGGGGAATATGGGGAAGGGAAGAGTACCCCTGGATACAATCCAGTTTATAGCTCAAAGGCAGGTACTCGGGATGGGAAAGATTAAGGAAATAGGGAGAAAGAGAAGTACAGGAGAAGAATATGAGAGAGGGGCAGACCCTCTTGCGATATTAGGAAATTGGTATGAGATTTTATAATAGAACTGGCTGTAATTTACACAAAATATCAGCAAGAATGCTCTATATCTACAGCTTGTAAAAACTTCATTATACTAATTCACAAAAATAGACACAAAAGACCTGAAAAATTATCGTCCAAAAAGTTGACTATCGTTAACATATAAAATATTTACAAAATTAACATTAGGACACGGAAAGACAGTTAGACTTAATCAACTAAGAGTGTAGGCAGAATTTAGAGGTACGGATTCAACAACTGATCACATGGAAAAATCAACAAAGAATGATGAACCCCTATATATGGCCTCCGTACACTACGAGAAAGCGCTTGATTCTGTTAAAACTTCAGCAGTAAGGAAAGCACTTCAAAGACAAGAAATAGTTTGAACTCTATGTCAGACTATTTGAAGATATCTATACAGGAAGTACATCAATCCTAAATCTACGTAAAGATAGTGAGAAAACTCCGATTGGGAAAGGAGTCAAACAGGGAAACCCCATCTCTCCTAAATTATTCACGACACGCCTAGTTTCTCGGCGAACTATCTGGCAACGCTGATCATTGCACGCGAGGTCCAAAGCTCTTAAGCCAACATGCCACTGTTCTTCATTGCGGACTGCAACAATGTTGCCAATGCTGAACGCCACCTGGGCACCCACAAGTAGCCCACCAGGAGAGTCAACGTCACCTTCATTCGACAAATACCACAATGACTGGACCTTGGACTGTGGGGAGCCTTCCCCATAAAGGACTTTGAGGGCAACCCATTCCGTTGCTTCAACTGTCAGTGATTCGGCCATCACAAGGACGACTACAGAAGATCGACGGTCTGTGGAGTCTGCAGCCGCCGTCACGTAGCTCAAATATGCATAGATGCGCACAAGAATGGGTCTGAGAAACAGAATTTAACTTCTCTCTATCGTGAGAATTGCCATCACCATCAAAAACAAAAAAGGCCTTTCTATCATCTTGTATCTTCGCCATAACGGCGAGAAAACAATCGAAGATAGAATCGTCCATGTCTGGATTTTGGGAGACCGAACACAGATAGAAGTTGTTATGTCAGCCAGAAACTCATTATTATCATTATTATTATCATCATTACCTAATCTACAGCCCTATTTAGAAAAGCAGGATGCTATTAGCCCAAGGACTCAAACAAGGAAAATATCCCAGTGAAGAAAGGAAATAAGGATACAGAGACTAGTGTGCCCGAGTGTACCCTCAAGCAAGAGAGCTGTACCCTAAGACAGTGGGAGAGCATGGTACAGAGGCTATGGCACTACCAAAGACTACAGAACAATGGTATGATTTTGGAGTCTCCTTCTCTTAGAAGAGCTGCTTACCATTGCTAAAGTCTCCTCTATCCTTACCAAGAGGAAAGTAGCCACTGAACAATTGAATTTCAGTAGTTAACCCCTTGAGTGGAGAAGAATTGTTTGGTAATCTCAGCATTGTCATGTGTATGAGGAAAGAGGAGAATGTGTAAAGAAAAGGCCAGACTATTCGGTGTATGTGTAGGCAAAGGAAGAATGAGCTGTAACCAGTGAGAGGGATCCAGTATAGTTTGGCCAGTCTGAGGACCAATTCAAATATAAACATTTTCAGATATAAAAAAAAATTATCATTGATTTAAAAACTGTTCCGAAAAAATAATGAAATTTATAATTATATGAAATATTGTTCTATAAACTTTATATTACATAAAGATATTATTTTTGGTTTTAGAATCAACAGTCCTTTGTCATAATAATTAAGTAAAACATTTTCTTGCTTGAATGTAGAAATGTGATATCTTTGAAAGGTGAAGAGTACATCCTCTTCCTTATAACACTAATTGTGAGAGAACCACTCCGCGTACCGTTTATATTGTGCTGATTATGCATTCCCAACCGTTTCCAATTCTCCATTGCTGCAAATCCCCATCCAAAACCCCAAGTCCACACTGGGATTCCCCATCATCAAGATCATGAGCCGTAATTAGTGCACTGCAGGACAAAGGCCTCAGACAAGTCCTTCCACTCCCGTCTGTTAATGGTCTTTCCATGCCAGTCTATACCACCAAGTTTTTGCCTGACATTATGATGCTTTCGTATCACGCCACTTACACGAACCAGTTTCCCGTGTTCCTAGGTGTAACACTGGATAGAACTCCATCATTTTCCACGCGTAGGCAAAAGCTCTGAGGGAAGTTTGGCTCTTGCAATTCCCTAATAAAAAACTAAGAGGAACCAAATGGGAAGCCAATGCTCACACACTAAGAACAGGCGCCTTAGGCCTGTGCTATGCACCGGCCGAGGACTGTGCGCTAGTGTGGAGCAGATCATCGCAAACCAAGAAAATGGATCCTGTGTTCAATGAGGCACTACGTCCCACTCTCACCAACATCCTCTTCAAATTCTCTGGCATTGTCCCCCCCCCCCCCCCCCCGTGTTCAGTAATCAGGAGGCATACAACAAAAATTGAAAAGGGAAAATGAATCTTGGACTACCCACTACATCGTCACGTCCCTGTTCAAAGTAGGCCTGGACTTGAGTCAAGGAAGAGCTTTGCCACTATGGAGGGACTGCAAGTCCAAATACCAGTGAAGAATGATTGATTGGACCAATGGAGGGACTCTGATAGGAGACTAACACTCCCCCCCCCCACCCCACACAATAGCTTAGTGCAGGATCGCAATGAGGAAATTGCTGATGTGGCAATTTTTCCCCAAATGTTATTGTTGTGGCCTCAACAGAGTTAGAACTGGAGTGGCCAGAACAGGTGAAAACCTGGTCAAATGAGGCCTTAAAACTGACCAATCCAGCAAATGTGGTGAAAATACCCAGACCATTGATCATGATTTCCAATCATGCCCACTATCTCCTAATTTGGACAACTCTGACTTAATTAGTGTCGACAAAAGGACGCTTTAATGGTTGGCTATTTGGCGTGTTAACCTAAGGCGATGACTAAATAGCCTGGCAATCCAGCCAGAAACGAACGCTCTTTTAATTCTGCAGTTCATAAAAGTTTATTTACGCAGAAATCTGACACAAAACCATTCCTTTCAATCGAAAAAGCTTTACAGGCTTCCGGTGTGATGGTCTGAATGATCTCCCGGTCTCAGAATTCTCCTTGATAATCTGCTCATGTGTGAACATTACCATTTGCCAGTGCATACGAGGTTGATGTTTTATTTTCCTGTAATGTTAGCGTGCGCAGCTCAACATTACCGCTTGCCAGTACATACGAGCTTGATGTTTTATTTTCATGCGAGCGAAGCAAGCTAATGGCGGAAAAGAACCATTATACAATGTCAAGGAGAATTCTGAGACCGGGGGATTATTCAGACCGTCACACCGGCGCAAAAACCCGTGTTACGTGTAAGATTGAGAATGGACCGACCCAGAAAGATACACGATTACAGGCCAGGTGTGTTTCTACATATCTGGGTAAAGTGTTGGAATATATTTTAGTATGTTTGTAGATCGTTGGGTCACCTGGCCTACTACTCACATAGAAAACGAGAATCCTTCGTATTCACGTCTGTCGTCACCCACAATAATAAGTGTATCTATGAGTGAGTCCTAAAATGAGCGCACACAGATTATTCTTTGAAGGGTGATTGCTTGCTAGCTTGTTAGATGGTAATGCCTTGCGCTGGACACGGGCTCTTGCGTTGGCTGCCTGTAGATTGGAAAGGTGAAGAGTAAGTTTTACTCTTCCTGGCAATCACTACGAAGTCACACGCGGGAGCTTGAGGGCAAGACGGACATACAGAGTACGAATCGGGCAGAAAGTTTTCGCTTGTCGATGAAGTAGTAGACACGGTTAAGCTGCAACCATAGTTTTAGATCACTTGTTATTACTACCACCTGGTCTTTGTACTTTGAATTGTTTTATTTGACCTGGGGTAGGGGGGGGGGCACAGGCTATATAACCAGTTTAACTAACAGTACAATTCCCTTCAAAATACCTTCCCTTAGTATGGACTTTCTAAAGCATAAACTTTAACTGTAGAGGCTTTAGTTAATGTCCTTGGATTAAATGAGCATAAAAAAAAGTGTAGTTATGATGAGGAAACAGACAGGTAATAATAACTAGGGGTTTAATTGGTAAATGGAGATAATTAAACCATCTTTTACGATTCTGATGAATCTTACGTACACGAAACATTATTGGGAATAATTTTGGAAGTACAGATGATCGGTATATCCTGTGACTGGAGTTGTGCGTGATCAAGGACAACCTATTCAACAGTATGGAAGCACTTTGGGATACATCCAGTAAACTGTAAGGGTGTTTGAATGAAAAAAAAATATATACTGTATATATATCAGCATCACAATAAAGGTTAAGGTATGCTGTGTAAAGTCTGAATGTTTTGGAAGGATAATGAAAAAATCATCTCAATGGTTAACGATTGGGTCGATCTCATGAATTCGCCTAATATATTAAGAGGCGTTAAATCTGGAAATGCTTTTGGAACTGGCTTAGTACACCAGTAAAGTCTTTTGTGTAAAGTTTTGGTAAAAAAAAGGTCGCTATAGTTTTCAAAAGGGAGTGATTTTAGAAGAGCTGCTTTTACCATAGCTTAAAAGTCTCTTCTACCCTTACCCTTGAGAGGAAAGTAGCCACTGAACAATTACAGTACAGTATTTAACCCCTTGTTTGGGAATTTCAGCATTGTCAGGTGTATGACGACAGAGGAGAATGTGTAAAGAATAGGCCAAACTATTCGGTGTATGTGTAAGCACAGGAAGAATGAGCCGTAACCAGAGAAAAGGATCCAATGTAGTACTGTCTGGCCAGTCAAAGGACCCAATATCTCTCTAGCGGTATTATCTCAATGGGTGGCTGGTGCCGTGGCCAACCTACTACCTATAAACCTATTGAGAAATTCAAATATAAACATTTTCAGATATAGTAGTTACTTTCATTGATACCTGTACATCTTGGCTGTGATTATGATAGTCGGGAAAATGACACGAGACGACCCCGTTTAGTCGTAGGGCCTCGTCAAGAAGACTGAAGTCCAGAAAGAGCTTTGTGACCAATCCTAGATCAGATCACGGGCAGTCGAGCATGTCAGCGCAACATAGTCTCGAAAACTGGAGTGAATGAAAATACTATCCACCAAATGCTGCCATCCAGAGCCCAGAAGAACAACTCCCAAGTGGAACAACAAAAGAGCAAAAACTGTTGTGGGGTAAGACTGGGAACAGCACCTTACGAACGGGGACTCGCATCCGCTAGAGAGCGTGCCGGTATGGCCGCTACCCAGTGCAAGTGATGCGACTCATCCCTCGTGTGAACTGGGTGAACTGGGACCCACCTGCACACATCCAGACCTCTTCAACACCAGTGGATCCCAGTACTGGTGCGATAAGTTTTGCGATTGATATCCTTCCCAACATATTACAAAAATTATGGGGAATCCAAGGTATATATGGATAATAGCAGCCACTTGTATGTATTATTATGTCTAACTTAGAATACAGCAGTGAAGGGGGGTCGCAGGGAGGCGTTAGCCTCCCGTCCCCTGCTAGGAAAGTAGGTAAGGACATGGCTTGTAGGTTAGGTTAGTTGATGTCCATTTTTAATGAACGCGTAAGGAACTGGCTGCTTATATACAAAGGCTCCGAATCCAATTGGGCGAAGAGGTTTTGGATGGGGAAACGTCAAATGAGGAATAGTTTGCAGCAACGGTGATGGTTAGAAACGCGTAATAAACAAGACGAATGGTTGGAAACATACACGGTTCGTGCAAGTGATGTGAAATTAAGGTATCGTACAGGTATCAACGAAGGCATCTGAACTAGAATTTTCTCATAATCAATATTATCAGGAAGAGAGTCATTTACTCTCTACCTTTTAAAGATATTCGTCTCTCAAAATCAACAATTTAAAACTTAGAGTTTAATTATGTATTGTTACAAATAACAGCTGATTTTAAATCTGAAAGTAACATTTCTATGTTATATAAAGCTCATGAAACTATAATTCATGCAATTATTAATTTCATTATTCTTTCAAACAGTTTTTAAATTAATCCCTATTTTTTATATATCTGAAAATGTCTATATTTGAATTTCTCAATGTGTTTATGGGTAGTAGAATGACCACGGCGCCAGTCACCCGTTGAGATACCACTGCTAGAGAGATATTGGTTCCTTTGACTGGCCAGACAGTACTACATTGGACCCTTTTCTCTGGTTACGGCAAATAACAACCAAACAGTTGTTTCGTTTGTATGGAAGGATTGCCTTAACTACATATATGCTCAGTATAATCATATACTGTAGTTGTGTGCTTGAGTGAAATCAGTCGTAGCTCAGCCCTCTAAGAGGAAGGACGTCTCTGCTAGCCTAAGAATCGGCTTACCTGGCACAGGGGACACCAGGCTCCCTTGCCTTGTCTACTATGAGCTCTTACAGCCTGACATTCATCTGTAATACCATCTAAAAATCCAATGACCTCCCCTACCAGGTTTAATGGCCACCAGATTCCTAGGAAAGGTGCATTCCATGTCATAGATACTCTTATTTAAGAGATTATGTATGGGGTCATTTCATAATCAAATTGAATATTGAGGTGGACTTGAAAGCCTGCCATTATCAGATCTATTGTCGGTGTGATGATTGCACTCTATTCCATGATGCTCCTGAACATGACTCGTAGGAGAAGGGACCTGCCTCTCTACAAGAGCAGAATTTTCCCAAGGAGGAATCCAGATATTTGAGATAAAACCAGCAGAGAAGAAAGTTTTCACATGCAGGCGGCCTCGTATGGGAATGCTGTCCTCCCACCTCCAAGCTAGAAGAAGACCGGGTCTACAAAAGCCTGTGTCAGTGCCAGCAATGTCCAACCACTGCAGGCTGAGCCTTCCCTGGAAGACTCCCCTACTCCCAGCCACAGCCTGCCACCTACAGACCCACCTGCCTCTAGCCTAACTCTGGCTTCATCGAACCCACTGGCCTCCAGCTTGGACCGAGAAATAACCAACGCAGCTACTCCAAACCCAGCTCCTGCCCAACTGACATCCAGCCCACCTTCCTCTGCCGCGGAAAACTGAGGAACCTACTAAGAGTTTTCCGCTCGACTCTGATGGGATTCACCAGCGTGACTGTAACTGCACAGTATGTCTCACCCAGCCGTTGGATGAAGCCACTACAACAATCCCCAGCTCTCTGCCAGTTGCTGCACCTTTGCCCAAGTTCAAGGTGACGGAAAACCTTCCTATGCCGCAGTTGCCACCTTCGCTTCTGCCAACTCCTAATCAAATTTCTCAACTCGACCAAATCGCAAAGGGGAGCTCATTCTCACCTCCAAGAATCAGGAGAGTGTCAGTTTCCTCCTGGAGGAAAGCTCACTGGAGCTTCTAGATCCGGCCAAGAAGCAGCATGAAGTCGTTGTCTCCAGATACCCAATCTCCATGCAACATCGCATGAGCAGAATGCTGCAAAGACCAAGATGAAGTTCCTGTCAAAAACATAATCGCCACAGTCAATGGGACCAAACCCCCTACCCTCGACTTAGGAATATGGGGTACCTTCCCCATCACAGACTACATTCCTGAGCCGCTTCGGTGCTACCATTGTCGACGGTATGGCCATCACCTTGAGGACTGCGGAGGACCCAATATTTGCGGAGTCTGCAGCCGATGCCACCCTTCACAAGAATGCATAGATGCCCACAAGCGAGGTCGAGATGTCCAAACTGCTCTCGCTTCCACTATGCATGGAACAAGAGGTCCTCTGAGCACCTAAAAAGGATTGCAGCCATGCAAGGCACTCATACTGGTAACACACCTAAACCGCAGAGAATTCCCAGACAGAGACGCCGCCATCCAACCCCAGTCACTCCACATCCAGTCATCCGAACCACCTCCACTCCTGATCCGGCCACCGTGGCTTCAACCGTTCCTGACCCTGTCATCCAGAGAGCTCCAGTGCCCTCACTTCAGCCAAATCTTTCCCCGTCTGAATCCTCCCCTTCAATCACCCACCAGCTAAACACCTTGCCCTTGCAAGACCTAGTCCTAATTGCCATCCACCTTTTCACCCGGGTCTCATCTCTTTGAAATGTCTTGGATCGCCTTCAGACTTCAAGTCATATCCTCCCTTTTCCCCCAAACCAACCTCACAATCCCTAGAGCAGGGATAATTTCTTACACTTAAAGCAACAACTTTCCCCTACTACTAATTATCCTTCTCTCCTCTCCCAGTCTCTCTCACTCACTGGGACTAGCTTCTATACCACTATTCTCTACTGCTGAAGCCTTCCCTTACGTCCCAGTCTCTCTCACTCACTGGGACTAGCTTCTATACCACTATTCTCTACTGCTGAAGCCTTCCCTTACGGCTCTGAATCCATCGATTTTGTGTGCTCGTAGGAAGAGCTACACACCCGTGCAGAGCAGAGGCACTCTTTGAGTGTCCTCATATATCTACTTTGACTCAATGCTCTTAGGGGTGGAGAAGAAGACCTCTTTGAGTGTCCTCATAGAACTATTATTAGGAAGAGTAATAAATACTCTTTCCCTTTCAAAGATACAACTTATTTTTATACAGGGATTATTATTAACTACACATGATTTTTTTACTTATTATTACAATGTACTGCAGACTTTGAATCTGAAAGTAAAATTTTTATGTTATATAAAGCTAATAAGACAATAAATACTAGGATTATTAATTCCATTATTTTGTCGAATTGTTTTTAAATGAATATCTATTTTTTCTATAACTGTAAATGTTTTTATTTGAATTACTAGGTTGGTTTAGTACGAGACACCACTCGCGACTCGGGATACTGCTGGCACTGAACGAAGTACCATTTTCTATTCAAAAAGGGATTTTGAAGTAAGAAAAATCTATTTTTGGGTGAGATGACCATGTCGTCCTGATGGAAGATCCCTCCGGCAGCTTCCTACTGTATAATAATTCTGGGATTGATATTATAAGAGAATTACCATCAGGTATCACGGCGTTTTAACCCCTGGAACGACTTGCCGAAGATATCGCGTATAATCAGGGTACTAATAAAAGCATTTACACATAAATAGCCTTCAGTAATGACAAGACAATTCCATGCAAAATGCTATTGAAGTTTATAATAGCAAACCGCTAGCGATCAAAAAGTCGTTTAGGCCTGCGGCGAATTCGACGCATAAAATAAAACTAAAGTAGGCCTAACTATTTAGGCTTTCTAAAAATCCTCAATTATTCTGGCAAGTACAGTAGACTATTAGAAGCTAGACTGTTACTTTATTGTGAGAACAGTTACTGTATAGTAGAAGTATATTAGAAAGACTAAAACCTAGTCTTTTTACTTCATTGTAAGAACAGCGATTCTCCATTCTCTCAGAGCAAAGTTAGAAGTATATTTTAAAAATATAAAAAAACTGAACAAGAAAAATTACAGAAATACAAACTTAAGCCTAACCGACCGAAGATATCGGAGGCCTCTCGTTCCTAACCTAACCTAGGCGTCAGGCATAGGCCCAGTCACCCAGTGCAGTTTATGATCAATTATGATGCTAAAACATTCGCAGTGGTCACGAACAATGACCTTAGTCTGCACTGTCTTTGGACAGACATTAGACTACGTGTCATTGTACGATGTCTTTTCAAAGACAAAATATGATACTTTATGCTCGCGTAAGATCACTAACTTATACTTAATTTCATGTGAAGTCAGATACTAGAACTTTTTTTTCTTGCGAGGTCTCAGCCAGATAGCCTACTTTATTTTCTTGTAAGGTCAGATAGTTAAATTACTTTCTCGTGAGGTCAGATACTTAACCTTTATTTTCTTGTGAGGTCAGATACTTAGAACTTTATTTACTTGTGAGGTCACATACTTATAATTCATCTCCTCATGAGGTCAGATATTTGAATTACTTTCTTGTGAGGTCAGAAGATGACGAAGACCTTGATGTGCCCATGAATGAATTCAGTACGTTTGAAGTCAAAGCTATCCTAAAAAAACTAAAGTGATGGAAAGCCCCTGGATACGATGGAATAACTGCCGAGATGATACCGGCCCAAAACGAAGTGACTCCCAGGCTACTTACAAGATTATTTTGTAGAATGAGGCATGAAGAGGCAAAACCTGATGAATGGGAGTAAGGAGTGTTGGTTAAAATAGATAAAAAGGGAGACTTGACCGATTGCAGTAATTACAGAGGAATCACACTTACGTCAGTTATGAAAATTAAAGTATGCTTATTCTTATTAGACTGGAGAGAAATATTAATGAAAAGCTGAGAGATGAACAAGCAGGATCTAGAAAAGGTAGAAGTTGCATTGTCCAAATTTTCATTTTCAGACATGTTGTACAGCAATGCGTAGAAATCCCATTTTGAAGGTATTTGTGGACTATGAAAAAGCCTTTGATAGTGGGACCCAGCCAATTTTGTGGAGAGGCCTACAATATTATGGAATTCCTCTTAAATATGACAAATTCGGAGATAATTTGTATTTTTCCTAACCATACAAACCTTAATTATTTACATGGGGTATTACTTTCGGCGTAGCTGAAATGACGAGTCATTAGATTTTTAACGAGGGTTAACTACCCTCTCGCTAGTTAGCGAGGGGGTAGGGGAGGGGTAGCTAGCTACCCCTCCCCCCTCACACACCGGTGAACTGATTCACTTCGCTTAAAGGTAGGACTTCACGGGGGACAGGGCTGGCGGGCAAATATGTGTAAATAGCTAAGGTTTTTATGGTTAGGAAAAATAAATTATCTTGGAATTTGTCATTTGTTCCGTAACCGAAATACAAACCACGCTATTTACATGGGGTGACTTAACCCTTAGGTAGGGTGGAAAGTCCCAGCCTTACTGGCTTTGGCTTTTGCCCGGGGACTCAGAATCCGAGTGAGTAGCACTCGAGAAAAGGAGTCCCTGTACCTCGCAATTTCCTTGCTCCGCAAGGAACGTGCGGCCTACATAAGCTTGTGTGTGAAGGAATGAAGTGTGACTCGTCCAAGGAAGTTGACCTGAAGTCCTTTAGATGGAATTCTAGGATAGGACGTTTCCAATACCACCTCGTCAGGGTATGGGGGACGCGACAGTATTATCTTAATACTAGGAACACAAAGAAGCATGGTTTACCTGCAGTGGTTTGAGGTCAGCTATGCAGAGAACCCAGGATGCTGCTTTCCCCAAGATAGGGGAGGATGAAGAAAAGAATAAGGGCCAGACATACTTTTTCATTCATGCAGAGTAACAATGCCCTCAACCTTCTGCTACTTGTCCTTTAAGGAGCCTGAGGTTAGACCAGCTGTTGTGCAGCCACCACAGTATCGAGGCTCCTGTGGGTCACGTCCTGCAGGTAGTGGGCTGTGAAGGTCGTTTGACGCTTCCAGACCCCAGCTTGTAGCACCTGCCACAGAGAAGTTTCTCTTGAATGCCAGGGACGTTGCGATGCCTCTGACATCGTGTGCTCTAGGGCGACGTGACGGAGGAGGGTCTGGATTTAGGGCATGATGGATGACCCTTTGAATCCAAGCTGAGATGGTATTCTTGGTGACCCTCCTCTTCGTCCTTCCTGTGCTCACAATGCTTGCACTCGAGGACGAACGGCAGCTGTTCTTTTAAGATAGAGCCTCAGACTCCTTACTAGGCACAGTAGGAGATGGTCTGGGTCATCTGTTATAGAACGGAGACTAGAAATCTGGAAGGAGTCGAACCGGGGGTCCGGCACTCCTGGATTTTGAGTCTTAGCTACAAACTCAGGGACGAACCTCAACGTTACCTCCCCCATCCCCTTAAATGGGTGATGTCATACGAGAGACCATGAAGTTCGCTGACTCGCTTGGCCGAAGCAAGTAGGAACACCGTCTTCCAAGTCAGGTGGCGATCAGGAGCCTGGCGTAATGGTTCATAGGGAGGTCTCTTAAGAGCCCTGAGGACTCGAACCACGTTCCATGGAGGAGGTCTCACTTACGACTGAGGGCAGGCAAGTTCATAACTTCGTATGAGTAGACAAAGTTCCAGCGAGGAGGAAAAGTCCATTCCTTTTAGCCTGAAGGCAAGACTTAAGGCTGAGCGATAGCCTTTCACTGCCGAGACTGAAAGGCGCATTTCTTCCCGCAAATACACAAGAAACTCCGCTATTGCTGGAATAGTGGCATCAAGGGGAGAGATACCCCTTCCACGACACCAACCACAGAAGACTCTCCACTTCGCCTTGTAGACTCCTGCGGATGATTTACGCAGGTGTCGATACATCCTTTCCGCAACTTGTTGCGAAAAGCCTCTCTCAGTGAGGAGATGCTGGATAGTCTCCAGGTGTGAAGCCGCAGCGATGCTACGCTTGGGTAGCTCGTGTCGAGGAGAGAGTTCTCTCGGGAGTTCTGTCAGGAGCTGCAGAAGGTCCGGGAACCACTCTGCATGCCATAGCGGAGCTATTAAGGTCATTGACAGGTTGACCGAAATTCTGGTCTTGTTGAGCACCTTTCTCATCAGACAGAACGGGGGAAAGGTGTAAACGTCGATGTTGTCCCACCGTTGTTGGAAGGCATCTTGCCAGAGTGCCTTGAGGTCTTCGACTGGGGAGCAGTACAGCGGAAGCTTGAAATTCAAGGCTGTCGCGAACAGATCCACCGTCAGGGAACCCCACTAAGTCAGGACTTTGTTGAATACAAGAGGATCCAAAGACCACTCGGTACTCACTATCTGGGATGCTCTGCTCAGACTGTCGGCGAGCACATTCCTTTTGCCCGGAATGAAGCGAGCCGATACAGTAGTGGAATTGAGTGGACTTCGGTCCATCTCAGTATCTCTACTGCAAGATGGGATAGCTGTTGTGAAAAGGTACCTCCCTGCTTGTTGATGTAAGCCACTACCGTGGTGTTGTCGCTCATCACCACCACGGAGTGACCTGCCAGGTACTGTCGGAACTGTTGAAGTGCCAGATAGACGGCCTTCATCTCTAGCAGGCTTATGTGGAGGCACTTTTCTGATTCTGACCATAGGCCTGAGGTCCTGTGGTTCAGAACGTGGGCCTCCCACCCTTCTTTTGAGGCGTCTGAGAACAGCATCAAATCCGGGGGGAGGAGGAGAAGAGCCACTCCCTTTCGGAGGTTTTCGTCTTTCACCCACCACTGAAGGTCCATCCATTCCGCAGGACCCATAGGGACCAAAATGTCCGGGGAATCGTGACCTTGATTCCACCGGGACTTAAGCCGCCATTGCAGGGATCTCATCCTGAGGTGCCCATTTGGAACTAGACGGACCAGAGAGAAAAGGTGACCAAGGAGACGTAACCATGATTGGGCTGGGAGTTCTTCTCGTCTGAGGAAAGGATCTGCGACCCTCCTCAGCCTTGCTATACTGTCGTCTGATGGAAAGGCTTTGTGGAGATTGGTGTCCAAGATCATGCCTAGATATACCAGTCGTTGAGATGGAAGCAGAGAAGACTTCTCAAGATTTACCATGATCCCCAGATCTTGGCAAAGTCCCAGAAGCTTGTCCCGGTGTCGAAGAAGGGTTGACTCCGAGTCTGCCAGGATCAGCCAGTCGTTCAGATAACGGAGTAGACGAATCCCAATCCTGTGCGCCCACGAAGAGATCAAAGTGAACACTCTGGTGAAAACCTGAGGTGCTGTGGAGAGATCGAAACACAGCACCTTGAACTGGTAGATCTTGTTGTCTAGGCAGAATCTAAGTACTTCCTTGAAGACGGATGGATTGGGAACTGGAAGTACGCGTCCTTCAGATCCAGTGTACACATGAAGTCTTGTGGTCTCACTGCAAGTCTGACCGTGTCTGCTGTCTCCATGCTGAACGGAGTTTGTTTGACAAACCTGTTCAGAGCTGAGAGGTCGATGACTGGTCTCCAGCATCCAGACGCCTTCTTTACAAGAAAGTCGACTGAAGAAGCCTGGGGACCTGTCGACGACCTCTTGGAGAGCATCCTTCTTTAGCATGATCTCGACTTCTGCCCGTAGGGCTAACCCCTTTGCCAATCCCATGGCATAGGAGCTCAACGACACTGGATTCGCTGTCAGGGGAGGTAGAGATGTTATGAACGGGACGCGATATCCTTAACTGATTACAGAAACCATCCAGGAATCGGCCCCGAGTTGCTGCCACCTGATTGCGCAACTTTGTAGGCATCCCCCCACTGGTGGACATGCAGGGGGATTGCCAATGCTAGCGTTTGCGGCCTCGGACGCTCCCCTTAGGATTCTTGCCTCCCCTGGAGGACTTTTTGCCTCTCTTGTCTTTGACAGGAAAGGGCTGCTGTTTGGACACCGTTGTCTTCGCTGCCGCTGCCGGTTTCGTCGTCTTGGACTGGCGAGGTTGTTGTTGAGGTGCTGGAGGTTTGTAGGGCTTCGATGTGAGAGCCCTTTGGAGGAGAGAATCCTGATTGGATTTCCTCCACCTCTCAGCTGCCTGTTCCACATCCTTGGGCTCAAACAGGCTCTTTCCCATAAGGGAAGTGTCTCTGAGCTTGCTGACTTCGACGGTTGAGACCTTCGAATGGAACCTCTCTACCACTGCATCACGTCGTTTCAAGATCGAATTGGCCCACAAGTTCGAGACTTGGTGGGCCAGAAACTCAATGGTGCGGGTGCCCGAGAGGAGGAAGGTCTCCAGGGCCTTCCTAGTGCTTTCCTTGGACAGATCCTTGGATCGCAAAAGGATGCCCAGAGACCCCAACCAGACATCCAGCCACGAAGTAGCCTGCATGGCACACTTCGCGACCTTCTCCTGGCTTAGGATCTCTGTCGCCGAGAAAGTCACTTGCCGGATAGTGTCTCTCTCAAGAGGGACTCCCTTGGTAAGCTCTTCCACAGAGTGGTGCAACGGAAGAGCTAAGCAAGACTCCTCCATGATCTCAAAATACCTCCTCTGGTGGACACGAGGAGGCGGGAGGAGCTTGTTGCCAGCAGTGGAACGACTGGAGGAGGCGAGCTCGGAGAGGTGGCCCTTAACCTTATCCCTGGCACTCTTCACCCCTTGGGACCAGGGCAGAGCCGCACTGGCCTTAGTGGGTTTCTGAGTGCCAAAGACTCGGTCCAGGACCGTGTCCTTGCCCTCACGAGGAGGAATCTCAGGGTCCGGAAACTTGTTGAGATTCCTCATCAGTCAAGACCTGCCAGAAGGCATGCTCTGACTCTTGCTGCTCTCCCCCTCGAGAACTGGCAGCAAAGTCTCCCGTCCCCAAAGGCTCTTCTTGGGGGGACACGTGGACGTTCTCCGCGGGTCTCGTTGACTGGTCGAATCCTGGAAGAAGATTTCGGGATGGTCTTTGAGTCCTTCGGTTCCCTCATAGGAGGGATACAGGACTCCAGCAATGAAGTCTGAGGGCTCTTCTCCGTCCCAACACGGGACGATTCTCCTGCTCGAGGTGGGGTTGCTCCCATTGGTGCGGTGGGAGAAGGTCTCACCTCAGAAGACTCCCGAGGACGAAAAATCCTCGTCCACAGGGGATGGAGAAAACGTCTGAGGGGGGGAAGGAGCCTTCCTGACGGACTTCTTAGAAGCCAGCTTGACCCCAGGAGAAGTCACCACGACCTCTACTCCTCTCTTCCTCTTCAGTGGGGTTGGAGCTGCCCTTTGCTTGAGGCCCAAATCAGAGAAGGCAGGCTTAACAGCCTGGACGACAGCTCTGATAAGGGACTCAAACCATGGCTGCTTACCGACAGACGCAGTGTCAGAGACTCCCTCTGGAGGGAAGGGGGCCTGCCTGGAGTGAAAGGGAAGATGGGTGCCTGGACCTATCTGAAGATCTCCCCTCCTCCTGCGAGCGTGCTGGTCTGCGCTTGGGGGGGGGGGGTGAAGACGACCTAGCTGCTCTTGTTTCTGAAGACTCGCTCGGTAGCTCGCGTTGGGAAACCCAGTGGGAATTGCGCTTAGGCTTGCGCGGGCGCGCGGAGATGAAGGCACGGGTGCGCGTGTGCGCACGGGCGAGGGGGCGCGTGGGCACGCGGGCGAGGAAGTGCGTGGGCACGCGGGCGAGTGCTGGCGAGCAGGAGAATGATGGTGCGCAGGTGAGCAATGGCGCGCAGGAGAGCGACTGCGCACAGGTGACGGTGCGCGTGGGCGCGTTGGTGATCTACGGCGAGCAGGATCGTGTGCGCGTGTGCGTGCTGGGGAGTGATGGCGCGCAGGAGATGGTACGCGTGTGCGCGCAGGAGATCGATGGCGCACAGGTGTGCGGTCTGGTGAAGACAGAGGGCGCGCAGAAGGACCAGCAAGCGTGGAAGCGCGAGAAGGTGACTGCTCGTGGGCGCGCAGGATCTCGGAAGCCTCTGGAAGGGCGCACAGTAGGGGCTGGAACCTATGAGCGCGAAGGTGACTGCGCGCGATGGTGCGCTGGCGAGGGCTGAAGGGTTGGCGAGTTCCGAGGGCGCGCAGGAGATCGCTGGTGAGAAGGCGAGGGACGATTCCTCTTTCCTGTGCTCAGATCCGGAGATTGAGGGCGCGCAGGCGAACGATGGCGCGCAGAGGGGCACTGACGAGCAGGTGAAGAGCGCTGGCGAGCTGGAGATTGTGGGTGCGCGTAGCGCGTAACAGGATCGGGGCGCGCAGGTGAGCGCTGACGAGCAGGAGAGCGCTGGCGCGTCGACTCTGCAGCAAGAGATCGCTGGCGCGTTGTCCCTGGCGTAGGATGTCTCTGGGTCGTTGTCTCAGGAACACCAGGAACAGGCGAGCGCTTACTCGCAATTGTGCACGAGCGGGCAGGAGAGCGTGGGCGCGCAGGGGATACCTGGCACTTAAGGGACTTGCTCACATTGTGAGAAAGCCCCTTTTGCCCCGAAGGGACCGGTGCCCGTTGGATAACGGGGTGCATGGGCGCCCACAGCGCGTCAGCTGCCAGGAACGGAGAAGGAAGGTCAGCAGGTCTGGCAGGCGGAGGAGATCGCGAACGATCTGCAGAGAGGTCCAGTGATGCAGCTGCAACGTCAAAGCACAGTGAGGAGGATCCTCTGCGGGGGACTGCGAGGGCGAGGAGCCGAAAAGGCGCCTCTTAACTACCTTGTGGGGAGAAGGAAGGCCTCTACGGCAAAGAGGAAGACGAGCCTTGCGTCGGATACGTCCTCTGGGGGCATCAGGAACACCATCGTCAGTCCTCCGAAGAGGAGTCTCTGTTAGTGAACTCCCCCGAGGGGGAGAATCACCTGCAGGAGAGACCGTTGGACTTGGCCCCTCCCTCGAAGGATATTCGGAGGGGGGAACCAAGCCTTCAGCAACATCAGCACCCAAGGCAGAGGTTTGACCCAACTCGCCGGAAGCCTCTGCCACAACAACGTCGACGATAGACAGAAGGTCAACCTCCGCTATCACCGGCGACTGTTTGACAGCTGCTCTCAACTGGATAAGGTCAAACAGGGCTTCCCTGGAGGGCAAACCCTTAAGCCCCAAGGAAGCCCAAAGCTGCAACAAATCATCATTAGGAACATTCATAGATAAATCCTCCCCCGAAGGAGGAGGAGGAGGAGCTGCCTCGCTATGGGAGGCAACTCCCTCTCCCAAACTCCGAGGTCGGTCAACAAAAGTACGGCCTACGCTACCACTCGACGGCCTCTCGGGAGAGACCGATCAAGTGAGAGCTTCGGAGGAGGTTCGGGCAACGAAAGAAGAGTCCTTGGAGATTTCCTTCTTCAAGGAGATCCTTGAAGGAGAAAGATCCCGCTTGGACTTCTTCTTTCGGTGCCGGGAAAACCTCTCCCACTGGGAGGTAGACCACTCCCTGCACTCACTACAAACTTTATCCTTATCACACCGTTGGCCCCTGCAGAACGGACACAAGGTGTGAGAGTCCGTCTCGACCGCCGACATATATGTCCCACAAGGTCGGTCTGGTAACCCGGGGCACGTCCGCATGATAAAGAGAGAGGCCAACTTCCAAACACACAACTGAAAGAAAAAGCTAAAAAGATTAAGGCTGTCAATACCCGAGGGTGAGAGCAGACACGTCTGTTCATCACCCGAGCCAAAAGCAAAGTGAACTAGTTCACCGGTGTGTGAGGGGGGAGGGGTAGCTAGCTACCCCTCCCCTACCCCCTCGCTGACTAGTGAGGGGGTAGTAAACCCTCGTTAAAAGTTCTAATGGCTCGTCATTTCAGCTACGCCGAAAGTAATACCCTATTCAAATAGCGTGGTTTGTATTTTGGTTACGGAACAAAGCATGATTTTTCGTCGAGACCCCATTCTGTCTCTAGAGGTTTTGTCCGAGATAGGGAATCCTCCATCACATTTCTTACTCCCTGAAGGTGGGATGCTGACAGGTGCCAACCTTTCTTCTGAGCCAACGTAAAGACGGCTATCATTACGTGGTTTATTAGGGGGAGATCTCGACCCTTGTCTGTTGATGCAATGGAATGTCACCTTGCTGTCGAGGACTAGATGGATATGAATGTTCTCCTTCAAGTGTAATTTCTTGATGGACAAGAAGACTGCCATGGCCTCCAGAATATTGATGTGGAATTGTTGAAATTTCTGAGACCAATGGCCTTGCACTTTCTTGAGCGGGGTATGACCCCGCCCAACCCTCCAACGAGGCGTCCGTATAAAGTGTCACTACTGGAGGAGGAAAGCGCAACGGCACCGTCTGTGAAAGACTTTTGGCAGCGGACCATGGTCGAAGTTGCTTGCGCGGTAAAACTGGAGTCTGCTTCTGATGGTCGTGAAGAGCTTTGGAGGCTCTCCTTTTCCACACTCTGCTTGTATCCTCGAGTCGTACTTTGAGGACAGGGTTTATTACCGAGGCAAAGTGTAAAGATCCTAGACCCCTCTCATGGCGTCGCCTGGTGATCATCCCTGACTTGATCAGGGACCTGACTGACTGCTATTTACTTTCTCTTGGAGAAAGGAGTAGATAGGGAGCGAGACTTGAGGTTCCAGCGAATCCCCAACCACTGGAAGTCTTGAGCTGGGGCCAGTCTTGATTTCTTGAAGTTGATCTGAAATCCAAGGGACTGAAGGAACCGTACAACTTGAGTGGCGGCTTCCGAGCACTCCAGTTCCGAGGGAGCCCACACTAGCCAGTCGTCCAGGTACGCCGCTACTTGAAGGCCTTTCTCCCGAAGTTGTTGTACGGCTGCGTCGGTAAGCTTCGTGAAAATCCTCAGAGCTATGTTGAGCCCAAATGGCATAGCTCTAAATACATACCCCTTTCTCTCCAGGCGTAAACCAAGGAAGGGAGAGAAGCGTCGACCTATCGGAAGATGCCAATAAGCGTCGGTAAGATCTATAGAGACCGTGTAAGCCTCCAGGGGTAGTAAGGTCCGTATCTGCGAAATAGTCAGCATCCGGAACCTGTCGCACTGAATGAACAGCTTTAGTCGGGTCAAGTCAAGAATAGTTCGAGGTACAGTATGCTCAAATCTTTCTTTGGCACGCAAAATAGACAACCTTGAAATCTCATAGATCTCGTGCAATGGATAACTCTTCTCTTAAGAAGGTCTTGTACATAATGTTCCAGATGAGGTGTTGTTTTCTGGAAGAATCTCCTGAGCTTTGGTCGCCTTTGTTTCCACTTCCAACCCAAGCCGTTGGAAATGACACTCTGGACTGAAGGATCAATGGTCCTTGAACAAGGCCAGCCGTCCCCCTACCGGGAGACCTTCATTATTTGTGTTCAGGACGTGATCCTCTTCCTCCTCTGCCGTCTCATGTCCATGACCCCTGGGCTTGCCTCCTCTGTCAGTCCGGCTTCTGCCCCCTTTTCCTTTCTTGGGAGATCGAAAGGAAGACGACCCTTGCTCATACACACGGATAAGGCCGGGGACTGTGACACCACTTGCTGGGGTAGCGTAGATAGTCTGAGGGATGGCGGCAGGGGGAGGAGCAAATGATTTCCCCTGATAGGTCAGTTTGCGAGACCTCTTGGGATGCAGGCCTCCCCGGGGGTGAACTTCCTCTTCAAGGAGATCCCCCACTTCTGGAAAAGGCTCTTGTTCTCTGCGACAGCCTTATCTGTGACTTCCTTCACCAACTTCTGAGGAAACAGGCCTTTTCCCCAGATGCTAGAGTCGATGCTAGAGACGTTTCGGCTCGAGGCGGATGGTAGCTGTGGCAAGTACATGCTCTCTACAGGCTCTACGGGCCTGAAAGAAAGCATAAAGGTCCTTCATAAAAGTGGCGAGATGAGTCTTCGCCAACAAGGAAAAGACTGGGGCATCTGTAAAATTCCCGATCATCTCCATCAAGCACAGCAGAGACATCGATGCTGACAACCTTTCTCTGGCCTCCAGCTCAGCCTTAAGAAGGTGTTCGGGAATCCGGGGCAGCTTATTAAACTGGCGGCCAGCCGCATCCTTATCCAGTTTACCCTCGGCAAAAGTAAATTGGACACCGGTCCAGTGGTCGTCATCATGTGGTAAGATAATTGAGACCGGTTTGCACTCTTCCAAAGCCGGGAGAGGCTTGCCCTCACGGATGGCTTTCTCCACTGCCACGCAGCCCTTCGAGGCAAAGGGGAAGACCATTTTGTCCGGAGCCACGAAGGTGGCCAACCTCTTACCGAAGGCGCCAAGCTGTGTATTGATGCACCCTGCTCTCTTCATCTCTTTCACTGCCAGGTGTTGAGCCCTTGTGTGTTCCAGGAGGATCGTTTCCTTAGGGATGGTATCACCCTTCAACGGAACCCCCTCAGCTAGCCTAAAAAGGGGTAGGCATCATTGTCGGGGTAAAAGTCCAGATCTGCCACCGGTCTGGAACCCAGCCCTACATCAGTGTGGAGGATGCCCTCGCATAGCACGGCGTGGCCAGCATACCTCCAAGGATTTTGCTGCCTGCAATAAGGTAGCTGGGAGGGCAAGACCTTATCCCTAATAAACTCCTTTAGTTTCTTCAAGGCCTGGATCTCTTCACGTGAGGCCTTGATCATCATCAGCTGGTATTGCTAATTCCCTTCCATGAAGGCTTTCATGTTAGCCATAAGTACCAGATCCATTGTAGTACCCGAGGTACTCGGGAACTGAGGGGGCTCCATGAGCCCAGCAGGAGATGGTGGGGGGAAAGAGGCAGGAACAGCTCCCGTCACGGAAGAGGTAGTCGTCACCATAGACAGGGAGGCCGTTGTCATATTGGGGGCCGAAGTGGTAGACACCACTGAATCCTTGATGATCCCCAAACTTGCATCATCCACCTCCGGCAAGTAAGAGTCATCCACCGTAGGAAGGGGTTCTTCATCAGACTCCACTGTGGAAAGGAGAGCCGATTCCTTACCCAGGGAGAGAGAGGAGACCGTAGACATCCTCTCTGAGTCTAGGCTCATTGCACCCAATGCTTCATCGACCTGTAGCTGGACCGTTGGGAAGGGTTTGGGCTTAAAGTAGCCCAAAACCGAATCAGGTGCTGCCTTGGGGAAGAGGATATCCTTCCACTCATTAGAGGGGAAGTAAGGGGCCTTCAGATCCGAATTCTTCTTGAACCCTCACTCGTAACTTGCCAAGGACGGCATAAAAGCAACTTTCTGTGATGGAACAGGAATTCCACCATAACCATCTTACCAAACAATAGGAAGGCATTGGACTTCAGCGAGCGTATTTCTGCCATGGTAATTTTCCCTCGCTGTCAGAGTTTAATAAAGGTATAGTTGAAGTAACAATGCCACTTTTAATATAACTATCAATAGTGGGTTGATCAAAGCATACACCACCCATTGAGATACTACTTTGACTGTCCAGATAGTACCACTTTGTATTCCTTTCTCTGATTACAGATAATTTTCCTGTGCCTACATAGACACCACCAAATAGTTAGGCCTATTTCCCCATTCTTCTGTCCTCATACACCTGACAGCACTGAGATTACCTAACAATTCTACATTCACTAGAGAGCTATGGAGTCCTTTGACAGACCAGACAATACTTCATTGGATCCTTTTCTCTGGTTACGGTTCACTTCCCTCTTGCCTACACATAAACCGAATAGTCTGGCATATTCTTTGCAGATTCTCCTCTGTCCTCATACACTTGACAACACTAAGACTACCAAACAATTCTTCACTCAAAGGGGTTAACTACTGCACTGTAATTGTTCAGTGGCTACTTACCTCTTAGTACTGGTAGAAGACACACTAAAGTTATCGTAAGCAGCTCTTCTTGGAGAACACTGAAATCAAACCACTGTTCTCTAACCTTGGGTAGTGCCATAGCCTCTGTACCATGGACTTCCAATGTCTTGGGTTAGAGTTCTCTTGCACGAGGTTACAATCGGGCACGCTTTTCCGTTTCCTTCCTCATTGGGCTTATAGTATCCCGCTTTCCCAACTTGAGTTGTAATCTAGGCAGTAATAATATATGGTCTGTCTCTAAGGTATCATCCTGCTAAGACACTCTCAGTCCCATGCCTCTATCATCTATAAGAGACGTTTAAACTACTTTTACCGCCATGCAGTGGATACCTTCGACATAGGCGCTGGGGTGCCCGCTGGACAAGATAGTGGCTGAACCGTTAATCCACGCCGAACTCGGTTGAGTCCCTTGTCAGGCTTTGAGGAATGTAGAGAGGAAAGGTCCCCTTTTTTTATGTTTGATGTCGGCTACCCACCAAAATTGGGGGAAGTGCCTTGGTATATGTATGTACCATTTCCTAAATGGGGCCCCCACACAGGGAAAAATAGCCCAATGAGGAAAGGAAATATGGAAATAAACTAAAAATACAATATTCTAAGAGCAGTAACTACATTAAAGTAGATTTTTCATATATACACTATAAAAACTTAAAAGAAAAAGAGGAATAGAAATAAGACTGATTAATATTTAAACATGACTTAGTCTCTCCCTGGCTGAGGGATGGAGAGACTCAACTATGTTTGTATATATAAAAACACATTTGCTCTTCATCATATAGAAATATTTCTCCACACTAATGCGTCAAGTATAGAGAACAAACTTATATCGTTAAATTGTTCATTACTTCTCTTTCATTTATTTATTTCCTTCCCTCACTGGGCTATTATTTCCTGTTAGAGCCCCTGGGCTTATAGCCTCTTGCTTCTCCATCTAAGGTTGTAGCTTAGTAGAAATAATAATAATAATAATAATAATAATAATAATAATAATAATAATAATCTATTCTATTTATATACCAAGGTACTTCCCCAATTTTGGGGGGTAGCCGACATCAAACAAAAAAAAAAAAAAAAAAAAAAAAAAAAAAAAAAAAAAAAAAAGGATTTTGAGCGAAGCGAAAAATCTATTTTTGGGTGAGAGTGCCATGTCGTCCTGATAGAAGGTTCCTTCAGTAGCTTCCTAAGGGTATATATGTAGTCATATATACCCTTAGGAAGCTACTAAAGGAACCTTCCATCAGGACGACATGGCCCGAGCCGAAAAAAAGGGGGACCTTTCCTCTCTACTCTTTTTCCAGCCTGACGAGGGACTCGACAAAGTTCGGAAACTGTTTACCTATTAAGTAAATTCAACAGCATTGGTATCATTTGATCTTCAGCGGACCTCAAAGGATAAAAGACTTCCAAGCTGGAATAAGTTTCCGCTTCACTATTCTTTAAGGTTATTCGCCAACAATTAGGCTATTGCCATAAACAGTAGATTAGAGATCACTCCTAAGTATTGTTATAGACTCCTATTTAAAGACAATGGTTTGTGCTTGCGTAGGAAGAAAACACATTTGAAAGGTTACATTCGTATTTCTCCTAACTCCAATACGTCACGCTTCCCGCCCCATCCAACCAGGGCGAAGGTCGATGAGGATACATGGCAAGCCAGTAGCCGGCGTGGCTTCCCCACTGCCTGCTGGTTTTTACCGACACATCAAGTCCTCGACTTACAAACGTGATGATATCCGAGTTGCTATCAAATCTTGTTATATTTTGGCCAAAAGGTTTCGCCCAACTTGCATGACTGATTTTCAGCTGCAAATGTCAACAAATAGTCCAGTTTCATATGGCAAATGTTGTCTTGTGCACAATGAATTGTATAATGTTGCCTTTAACAGTATTTCATTTCCAAACCTTTGATAAAATATCCGAGATTTTTCATTTCGGTTGGATTCAAGTTTGTCTTTCCCGTATGTTTAATTTGAGGACAATTTCTAACAGCAGTTTCCCCCTTTTGCTGAAATCATACTAATATTTACGCAGCAGGGATCTGAAATATATCTGAAATACAAGACCCAACACACTTTCCTGGTTACAGATTATGAATTGGAAGGCGAGGGAGAAATTTCCTATAGGGTTCTTAAAAAGTGGCTCCTGTCTCGTCGCCTATCTCCACCGGTAGAGAACCTCGGATCACACCACTCGTCTTCACCTCAAAAGCTCTTCTTGGGAGACCTGGGCATGGTTCCCACACGAAGGGAAGTGGGTTCTTCCTCCGTACTGCCAGCCCAGGAACAACTCCAAAGTCTAGTTTTTTACACTAAAACAAGATCAGACCAGAACAACTCCAAAGTCCAGGAACAACTCCAAAGTCTAGGAGCTTTTGATGCCAAAAGACCAGGCCAGGATAGCTAGGGCAACTCTCTAGAACAACTCCAAAGTCCAGGAACAACTCCAAAGTCTAGGAGCTTTTGATGCCAAAAGACCAGGCCAGGATAGCTAGGGCATCTCTCTAGAACAACTCCAAAGTCCAGGAGCTTTTGATGCCAAAAGACCAGACCAGACTAAAGCTACAGCGCCTTTGTACGTTGAAGGGGACATCAGAGGCCAAGTGCAAGGAATTCAGGTTAACTTGAACCCTCCATCAGAGCTGGAGGGATACACATATGGACCCTAACCCTGGAGGAAGGAAGGAATAGGATCGGCAGCATCACTGCCGTCTTAGAACCGCGATCTTTCACTGCTGTCATCTTTCTCCTCCTGATCATTGATCCATTTATATTCCGCCCAATGTAGAATATTTGGAACACCAACGGTCCTGGCATAGGGCACACCTCGCTGCTTGTTAACCCTTTTACCCCCAGGCTATTTGGAACTTTCCAACCCTTAACCTACAAGGGGTTGTTTTTTTCCCAGCACATTTTGCATTATATATTTTTTAAATTGCTCTAACAGCCTTAATTTTCGTCATAGAGAGGTCAGGTTGGTCTCATTCTCTTGGAAAAGGCCTGAAGTTTCTCAAAAAATTATCAAAAATATGCAAAAAAAAATGTAAATAGCAGTTTTTTTGCAAGGACGTGCCAGTACGTCCATTGGGGGTAAAGGGATGAGTTTTGTGAAACGTACCAGTACGTCCTTTGGGGGTAAAAGGGTTAAGCATCTCCCATGGCTGGCGATAAAAAAAGCATAAGGTCAGCTAAGGTTACGAGAGGTGGTTCGAGCAATTGAGGCCATTACACTCCGGCTAATCTCCCACACGGGATGCTTTCGTGTTCCCACCTCAGTTAGCAAAGCCGACCTTCTTACAGGACGACGATTTGCACTTGTACCTGAACTAATGTTTCTGACGAAGGAAAACCATTTCGTTTGAGAGGTGCCGCGCGGTTTAAATTGAAGTCGTGTAAAAGCTTGCATCGACATATTCTCAGAGTCCAGGGATATTTTTCTTTTCGTTACTTACTTAATTTTCCTTTGAAAATGTCACACTCTCAGATTCCAGGAATATTTTTCTTTTCATTATTTACTTATTTTTCCTTTGAAAATGTCAAACAATGGTTGTGTCAAATAATGGTTCAAGTAAATCTTTCTTATATAAACTGTGAAGAGAGTTCTCTTGCTTGAGGGTACACTCAGGCACACTATTCTATTTAATTTCTCTTCCTCTTATTTTGTTAAAGTTTTTATAGTTTATATAGGAAATATTTATTTCAATGTTTTTACTGTTCTTAAGATATTTTATTTTCTTTGTTTCCTTTAATCACTGGACTATTTTCCCTGTTGGGGCCCACGGGCTTAGAGTATCCTGCTTTTCCAATTAGGGTTGTAGCTTAGCAAGCAATGATAATAATAATAATACTAGGCAGATGAGAAGCCAACATGACCAGTGAAAAAGTTGACAGAAAAAGTAACAAACAAAAAAGGCTAACTTCTGGATGCGAGGGGTTTAGCGACCGCTAACAATCCTATGGACTGCCTGTCTCCTCTCGTCATGAGAGAAAAATCCTACGATCCTTTTAGTGGGGGCTGCCAATACAAGAGTTCGCGTCACTCAATTGTGTGGGGCGACATAAACCCAGGAAGAATACTTGAAGTATACAAGAAGTAATGGTGTATAGTTTCCATTCAAATAACTATAAAAAGAAGAAACAAAAGCTCCGGTGTTGTTACATACATACGTATACCAAGGCACTTCCCCCAATTTTGGGGAGTAGCCGACATCAACAAATGAAACGAAACAAAAAGGGGACCTCTACTCTCTACGTTCCTCCCAGCCTTACAAGGGACTCAACCGAGTTCAGCTGGTACTGCTAGGGTGCCACAGCCCACCCTCCCCCGTTATTCACCACAGATGAAGCTTCATAACGCTGAATCCCCTACTGCTGCTACCTCCGCGGTCATCCAAGGCGACCGGAGGAAGCAGCAGGGCCTACCAGAACTGCGTCACAATCGCTCGCCATTCATTTCTATTTCTAGCACGCTCTCTTGCCTCTCCGGTGTTGTTACGAATGATAGAACAGAAGTGGTCTTAAATAATAAATACTGTACTTACTTTTCACAATTAAGGTGAGAAATCTCTTTAGCTGCCCATGACGGCAAACTTAAAAAGGGAGAAATCACTGTATAAGAACTCTTGCCGACGAGCTAAAAGCTGCTCGAGTGGCCTTATGAACTGACGTCATATTTCTTTAAAAAAATTACCTACTTCATCCTCCTCATCATCAACTAAGCCTATTGATGCAAAGGGCCTCGGTTCAATTCCGCCAGTCTATCTTGAGCTTTTAATTCAATATCTTTCCATTCATCATTTCCCATGTCAGGTTTCATAGTCCTCAGCCATATACGCCAGGGTCTTCCAAGTCTTCTAGAGCCTCGCGGAGCCGAGTTGAAAGTCTGGTGAAGTAATCTCTCTTGGGGAAAGTCATCTACTTTGGAGAATGAAACATTTAAACAGAAAAAATTGATTTCAATAAGTCAAGAGATAGCAGAAGTATAAATTGGAAATATATGCAAATTTTAAAATTGATATAATGTAAATCAACCCTTTTACCAACAGGCTCTTTGGAAATTTCCAACCCTTAACCCCCAAGGGGTTATTTTTTTCCCAGCACACTTTGCAGTATATTTTTTTTAAATTGCTCTAACAGCCTTAATTTTCATCATAGAGAGGTCAGGTTGGTCTCATTCTCTTGGAAAATGCCTGAAGTTTTTCAAAAAATTATCAAAAATATGAAAAAAAGTTTTTATAGCATTTTTTTGCAAGGACGTACCGGTACGTCCATGGGGGTAAAGGGATGAGTTTTGTGAAACGTACCAGTACGTCCCTTGGGGGTAAAATGGTTAAGAACTTTTAATAAATTGGTAAAAATTTCTTTTCTATAATATACTCCTACACAAGAGTTTGACAAATTATTTTATGTTGAATCTTTTCTCTACTGATTCTAAACTTTCGAGATCTGGTACTTAACTTTGATGGGGGTGACCCGAGTGTCCGACATCAGTACGAATATGGAGAAAAACACCAAAAAACACCAAGACAAAAAACGCAAAGCGCGAATGGAACGGGTGCTATATAAGGAGTGGGTTCACTAGCGTGGGTTGGGTTGGTAGTAGTAGCTTGCGCGGCATTGGTGTCGAACGGCACCTCGCTGTGTCAGGGATATTGAAGAGGAAATATCTAAATGGTGCGAGACCTCTGGTTGTGAATTATCAAGCCCCAGTATATTATACGGACACCTTATAGGTGAGCGAGCTGGGTTCAACCTGGCATTCCTATGCAATTTTTCTCTGGTAATATATAGCAGTTATATACCTTAGAAATTGTGCTAAAGGAGCATTTCACTGGGCGGCACAGGAGGAGCCCAGAAATGGGTAACAAGTCAAGGGTCCGAACCATATGCTCGCTCGGAGACGCATTGCTCACGCGTGCAAGCATCATACACAGGACAGAGTTTCCCCTTACAGGAGAGGGAAGCTGTTTCCTCCAACACCATCATCTTCACAAACTCTTGGATGTGGGGTGCAGACAGCCATGTGGCGTGTTAATGCATGCGTCCCCTGTTGATATACGATATCCAAGAGGGAAACCTTTAGGGTGCTCGCGTCAGAAGTTAGAATTCTGTGAAACCTTTAGTTTAATTCTCTGTGAATATTTATGGTAGTCATATATACCCTTAGGAAGCTACTGAAGGAACCTTCCATCAGGACAACATGGCCATCTCACCCAAAAATATACCTGATGATTATGTCATAAGTTGCCGCATCTTTCTAACCCTCCGGGGGATCATGTCCAGAGGCATAGAGGAGCGTCGTCAACGGCAACAAGACCTGAAACTTGCAGACTCCTTGCAAGTGAAAGGATAACCCAAGAAGGGAATTGGGCGAATCTCCCGGCCTCGAGGCTCGTCCAAGAGTTAACCCCTTTACCCCCAGGCTATTTGGAACTTTCCGACCCTTAACCCCCGGGGTTATTTTTTTTTTCCAAGCACATTTTGCAATATAATTTATTTAAATTGCTCTAAAAGCCTTAATTTTCGTCATAGAGAGGTCAGGTTGGTCTCATTCTTCTGGAAAATGTCTGAAGTTTCTGAAAAAATTATCAAAAATATGCAAAAAAAAATTTAAATAGCATTTCTTAGCAAGGACTTACCAGTACGTCCATGGGGGTAAAGGGATGGGTTTTGTGAAACATACCAGTACGTCCTTTGGGGGTAAAAGGGTTAAGAGTACCAGCAAGGGGGCGGGGATTCCCCGCCAGCGGCTTCTACCAACACCACGTCAAGGGTTCTTGCAGAGATCCAGCCGCGATCAAATCAACAGCCAATTACAGTAAGGAGGTTTTTGATCGTTTAGGAACAAATCTGTAACAGCAATTCTTTTATATACTTTTGTTAAAAGTTGACAGACAACTACATATGCAGTATTGTCAAAATGTCAAGGGACAAATGTTACCATATTCTGTTGAAAGTTCAGGAACAACTCCGTATATATTTTGTCAAAAGTTCAGGAACGGAACATGTATTTCGTCAACCTCTGAGGGATAACTGAACATACGTCTTGTCAAAAGTCGAGGGACGACAATACATACTGTATATTTTCTCAGTCACGGAAAAGGTAAGGGACAACTGTATATATATATTTCGTCAGTTGGGAAAGTCACAGGAAAGTGGAGGAACCACTGTATATATATTTTGTCAGTTGGGAAAGTGGAGGAACCACTGTATATATATTTCGTCAGTTGGGAAAGTCACATTAAAGTGGAGGAACCACTGTATACATATTTCGTGGGTTGGGATCAATGAAAAACCACTTTAGGTGTAAACACGGAGACAAAATTTATTGTAGTATTTATTTATGCATACTGATGAAACATTGACACAGGTAAGCCTGTATAAATAACTATGTTTAAAAAGCCCTAAATAAAGGAAAAAAAATAATCAGGAACAATACAAAAGAAAATGCTTAAGAACCTTTATCCAAGCTAAGAATAATAATAATAATTATAGTAATAAAAACAAAACTCTAATTACAAAATAATATTGTTTCCATTTGTGGAATATCTTGGGAGTTAAATAGTACTTTTGTTTTTGGCTATAGTAAATTTCCTTTACCCTAAACACCCAGGCCCCCCCAACACACTCAAAACGGGAAATCGATACGACCGCTGACGCGGCTTCAAACAGTGGTGCTTTCAAATCGTCCGATTCCACGCCGTTCGCGACAAGTCGTTACAGATCGAATGATATTCTCGGTCGCGGCCCGAGCGGCGACGGGGGAGGGGCAGAAGGGTACCCGACGGCGGAGACCTCCCTAGACTAGCAGCACTCTATAGGGGAATGTCCAGTGAAGTATAAAGGTATATTATAGGTACAAAAGAGAGGCTGCAGCCACGGCAACCTTGCAGCCCGACACCGGCGGCTCGGAGAAACGACCCTTCGAGTTGTATCTCTCCCTGGTTGGGCGCGAGCGCCACTTTATTTTGGTCGATACAACCCACGACTGACGGAAACATTAATACTCACGCGTTACGGATGTGTGTTTAGGGGGGTAGGGTGATAACTCTCATATAATCTTTGTGTTTGTAAACAAAGCCACAACCGGAGGCGTCTCGGGGAGACGCCTCAATAAATCAAATTCATTCTTTTTCTATAATAGTAAGTCACATGACCTTACAGCTAAATAATACATAAAAACCACTTAAGCAGAGAGAGAGTGAGAGAAAATGAGAGAAAGAGAGAGAAAGAGAGAATTTTAAGCTCTTTTTTTGTCATATGCATACATATGATCATATGTACGAATACATACACAAGACAGACGTCAAAAAAAGAAAAAAAAAAACAAAGACAGACGTCAAAAAAACAAAGAAATAAAAATTGGGGAAACAGAGGCAAATTGGCAGAGACAAATATAAAGACTAAGTTTAAGCAGAAAATCCCTGTTGCACGCGTCCAAAACGCGCATTGAAATAAATGTGTCCTCGACCCCTAAGCCGCGGCGTTTCCCGCCGACCCAACATACACGACGCGCGAGGAGCAGCGGGAAGCCCGTGACGACGACGACATGAACGACTAAATCAATAAAACGAACGTGATTAAGTGTTTAACGCAGGACGATAAACAGACTCGAATAAAACGCGACGGCGGGTCTTCCCGACAAACAACCTAGGCGTCGTCACGGGCTCCCATATTACCATATTATGCCCAGAACAAATATATCAACGGTACATACATACGCACACGCTACTGATATACGCAAATGCATATATATAGTGAGCAAATAATGTACCAACGCTTCTGGATTTCATTATTGTCCAAAATCTCCCAAAAATGTTTTTTTCCAAACGTTCGGTATTTTTCACTTTGAACAAATAAATATTTTCATTTTCAGGCCAGTGGAGGAGTTTGCAATGGGGGTGGGAGTGGAGTGGAGTTTACTGGGTTTGATCAACTGCACAAAACAAATTAGAAAAATAGGATCAGACAAAATTGCACGTCGCTACGTCACCTGCATATACCGCAAGAACTTCGTATTTACCGTACTTTTTAAAATTACTAAGTATATTTTTGGCACCCAAAACTCTCCGCCACACTTTGGTACTCGACAGACACGCACACACACGCACGCACACGTACGCAAGCACACGAAAACGCCAATGTGTTAGGTCCGCTTCGCTCGCGAAAAAATGCACTTACCTCTTTTATCTCGCAGTAACCAACCGAGACTTAGAACCCATTGCAGAGTAATATTAATAACAAAAGTAATATTAATATTTAACAAGATAGATCACCAAAGAGGTAAAAAGACTCGCTGTGTGTACAATAAATAGACTGTTAACCATCTCTCTTTGTCTTTAAAAAAAGTCGGATCGGCGTTGATCGCGTCCCCGACGGGGGGGGAAAAAAAACCGCCCGGCCCTCACCCGCCGCGCGCCAAAAAATAAAAGTGATTCACTTAGGAGCTACGCTTTAAGACTGGCTCGATGCCTTTCAGCTACGACATACAATCATCTTTGTACACAAAAAATTTGAGATTTTTTTTTTTTTTTTTTGACTTCACTTGACACCGGAGCATGACTATAGTTTATATCACCGTTGCTCGTGGCCGAGACGAGAACGCCGGCCGCGATATTAATATCTTGACTTGTACACTTGTAGCATTCAGGTACGGAAACCCTAATACACATTTTTCTCTCATTACTGATTCGTATATATCACCGTTAAGAAGCCTTTGTCGTATTTATCACTGTGTACCGCCGGCTGGCGTTCTCGTCGCCGCCCCGAACGACACGTGGGTGGATGAGGGGCCGCCTCGACGACGCCCTCAACAACAGGAATTCTCTCCTTAGCACACGGTAAGCTTGACGACGAGGAGGAAGGGGGGGAAGGAGGGTCTGTTAAAAGGCGATATTGGGAGCTGTCGATGACGAGGAGGGGGAACTTGGGAGAGAGAAAGAAGGGAGAAAAACAGCTGTATATGATGAGGAGGGGGGAGTTGGGAGAGAGAAAGAAGGGGGACAAACAGCTGTAGATGACAAGGAGAGGGGAGTTGGGAGAGAAAGAAGGGGGACAAACAGCTGTAGATGACGAGGGGGGAGTTGGGAGAGAGAAAGAAGGGGGACAAACAGCTGTTTATGATGAGGAGGGGGGAGTTGGGAGAGAGAAAAAAGGGGGACAAACAGCTGTATATGACGAGGAGAGTTTGGAGGGATAACGAAGGGAGACAAACAGCTGTAGATGACGAGGAGGGGGGAGTTAGGAGGGATAACGAAGGGAGACAAACAGCTGTCGATGATGAGGAGGGGGGAGTTGGGAGAGAGAAAGAAGGGGGACAAACAGCTGTAGATGAGGAGGAGGGGGAAGTTGGGAGGGATAACCAAGGGAGACAAACAGCTGTAGATGACGAGGAGGGGAGAGTTGGGAGGGATAATGAAGGAAGAAAAACAGCTGTAGATGACGAGGAGGGGGAACTTGGGAGGGATAACGAAGAGAGACAAACAGCTGTAGATGACGAGGAGGGGGGAGTTTGGAGGGATAACGAATGGGAACAAACGGTCCCACCCTTCTATTGGGACCAGTAGAGGATAGGAGAAGGAGGAGCAGCCTGGGAGAGGATATACAAAGGGAGACAGATCGTCCTTCCCTTCGCACGAGGGGGAGGGGCAACGAGACCCTCCCGCCCCCCTTTTAGACCTTCGTCTCCCCTTCCTTAAGAACCGACGAAGGAGGCAACGCGTTAAAGAGACATTATCATTACAACAAGGACCAGAAAATGACTTATCACCTAGTATAGAGCTCTTATGATTAACCTTATCTACTTTGTTCAGAGAAAGAGAGAAAGAAAGAGAGTAAGAGAGAAAGAGAGGAAGAGAGAAAAAACTTTACAACAATGATATGGATCTTTCATTAAGCATATTTGTTTGGGCGTTAGTGGTACGCTGTTCTTGTTGCTGCAAATTACTTATTTTTTTTTTAAGTTTTTTTTTTTTATTTGTTGGCACAAAATGAGCAAAAGATACATTATTTTTATTTTTGTATTCTAATGACTTAACCTCTAAAGTGATAAATATATATATATTTATTTTCACATACTAGTAAACTGCTAAGCAATCAATCACAATAATCATATTGAGAAGAAGAAGAGCAGGCAATAACGTATAAGTAATATTATTAGCCTTAACAACGTATTTTTATCTCTTGGCCCGTAGTCGCAACTCCGCCGTCCCTCCCCCTCCTACTTCCTGGCCGGTTCCGCAGTCCCCCCCTCGAAGGGGAAGCACAGCGTGTTTCGCCGAGGAGGGGAGGGGGAGGAGGCGACGGAGAGCTAATTATTTAAGAGAGGCATTCGAGCACCATTTTATTAAGCTTTCAACCAATGTCCTGGTTTTTTATACAAGGATGTACATAGTATTGCCGGGCCAAAAAAGCTTTTTCCCCGGGAGTCCACCGCATCTCCTCCTCGTCCTCCGCGGCAGAGCGCGCCGCCGACGACGTCCGATTCATCGGAGAAAACACAAGGCACTGTAGAGTTGCACTTGCACTGATAATAAAAAAAAACACCATTCCGGGAAAATCTCGTTTTCTCTCTGCCGGCGTGATTAATCTGAGCTTTCATTGTCTTTATTTCTTCTGTTTTTTTTCTTCTAGAAGGTTTTGACCACGGTTAGGGGAAAGAATATCACACAATATAACAATGATTAATTGTCTCACAACCATGAAATTACTTTGTCCATTTCGTGACTGAACAGATACCCCAAATACTGTCGGCCTACGTGGCAACCAAGTTTTTTTTATCTTTATCCTCAATCTTTTTTTTTTTTTTTTTGGATTCTGCCGCTGAAGAAAACGCCGCAGGGTTTTTTTCCGAAGCGTATTTGTGTATACGTACAAACGACATATAAACAAACACGCTTGTTTTTTTAGTTTTTTTTTTACGAGGATGCCAAGCAGAAGAGGCCTAGACCGAACAGCTTCTCCTGCCAGAGGTGTAGCAGGGAGTCGAACGAGGACTCTCCACGCCGCGAAAGGTGCGGACAGCCACCGGGGGGGGTGGAGGTTTGTGGGGGGGGGGGGGCGGCCGGTTTTGAACCCGTCCCTGCAAGCCTTATACCGTTTTAATCTTAGCATACTGACGTGTGTACATAGATTTGTGTGTGTGTATATTCTCTATACACTTGAACAGAATCCCACTGTCTTGTAAAAAATGGAAGATTCGTAAATGATATTGAAATATAATGGAATGCCACGACAAAAGATTAAAGAATATATATAGAGAGAGAGAGAGAGAGAGAGAGAGAGAGAGAGAGAGAGAGAGAGAGAGAGAGAGAGAGAGAGAGAGAGAGAGAGAGAGAGAGAGAGACGCGCCCTCTCTCCCGTCGCCCCCAATTCATGGCAGGAATTTCTCGTCGAAACAGATCAAAAATACGAAACACCGAACACGCAGGGCAACAACAAGAACAGACGCGAATTGTAACGCCACCTTGACGGCAACACAGACGCCACCTTCCGTACACCAAAAAAAAAATATATGTAGATTACAATGACTTAGTTTCTATTCAATTGCAGCTAATACAAGAGGATGACCATTTTGCATAATTCTATTGTGAGTACATTCTTGTACACCATTGAGAGACAGAGTGAAGAGAGATAGAGTGAGAAAGAGAGAGAAAACCACTTTCCCTAGACGAAGAGCGGCCGCGCAAGTTACGTAGGACGGTAGATCAAGACGCTGCTACACCTCTCGAGGTGGGGAATTGTTGTAGCAGCAAAAAAAAAAAAAATAAAATAAAATTAAAAAAAAATTGAAAAAAAAATAAAAATTCTTAGTCTGGCCCCCATAATGAAACCTCGGGGGGCCGAGCCTCCATACCTCCTCCCCCTCGTATATTCATTTCCTTTTTCTCCGTCTTTGGCCGAGGGTTTGAAGAAATAAGGCATTTAAACGTGAACTTCTGCGCGAGAGAGAGAAAGAGAGAGAGAAAGATCGAGATAAGAGTAGGCAGTGTCCTTAATCCTAATAGAACGTGATATACACTCTAACCCTAATGCACAATACGATACAAGATAAAACGCGTCTGAGCGTCGAACTATAGTTTACAAATTACGAAGCCATATTTTTTTTTCCTTTCTATTCACCCTTAAGCACAAAGAAAGACATCCATGCGATTACAAATCGCCGCCGACAAACGAAGACTGGCAACGGCGTCGACGGCATTCCCTCGGACGAGGGGGGAAGGAGTGGCGAGGGGGGAGGGGTCCGCTGCCATCGCTGATCACATACGATTGTCCACAAGACAGTATATCCTTGAGTGAGATTGAATAATATATAATTAGTGCGATCACTATTCCTTAAGAGCGTTCTAAAACACATTATTATTGTTATTATTATTATTATTTATGATCTTAGTATTTTGATAAGGTAGTATTGCACAAATCGACAATATCGAGACAGAGAAACAGAGGCGTTGTTCCCCACTACCGGCCATCACAATATACAAATGCTGCCGGGGCTCCAAGGAGCCCCGGACGAACTGGGACTTGGAGGGGCGGAGCGTCGGCTCCCGCTCCGCTAATGCTACGGAGGAGTTTCCGACGAGGCGGAGCGTAGTCGACGTGTCGCTCCGCAACACGCACTCGCCGCTAAGGCAGACCAGACGCCCCGGGCGGGGCCTGGCTAGACGTGTCGAGAGCTCCAGGGGGGCGTCTCTGCCGACTGGCGGAGGACGCCGGAGCGTGTTGCCCGCGAGACACCTTACGGAGGAGGGGGAGGAGGAGGCACAAACGAGACAGAAGACGGGGTGGGAGATCCCAGAGAGAGACAGGGAGTCGCTCGTCCTACAGAATAGGGGACCCTTTGGAAAAGTCCCAACTGGGGTTGGGGGTGTTCAAAAACCAGGAGGTAAAAGAGAGAGAGAGAGAGAGAGAGAGAGCGAGCAGGGCGAGGATGAGTGAAGCAGCACAGCTAATCCCCTTATACTCGAATATGCATACAAATTTTATACTGTTATCTTCAAAAAACTTCCTGAAAATTGGTGCATCATAATACAAAAGAAATGTGTATAAACATTATTGGGTGTATAAATATATATATATATATACTGTATGTCTTAAAAACTATTGTTAATATCATAAATTTCATCTCTCTTTTGGTGTGCTTGGAAGAACAAACATTTAGAGGACGAGGCATTGGCTCGCCCTAAGCGCCCGCTGATATAGATGGGGTGGGTCATGCTGCGAGAGAGAGAGAGAGAGAGAGAGAAAGAGAGAGAGGAGGGGGGGGGCGCCAGAATGCGAAAGCCTCCCTCGCCGTCTCCGCCACCATCTGTGTATTCTGATTGGACGAACGTAAACGACAAATGTGGACCTGCCGATTGTTGAAGGAAGAGCCTCCGCCGTAAGGTGAATAAAACGTCCAGAACGGGTGGCCGGGACTCCTCGGAAATAAGCCAGGAGAGGAAGTCTCGTCTCCTGATTCCACGGTCTTTCCCTTAATCCCTACATAAGCCAGACAAGCCGGCTGTGCATCAGTCTCCTTCCGAACTCTAGGGAAAAATACTTCTAAAGTTGAGCATCAATACTTAATGGTAATAATCTTATTGAAACACATTCGAGAAACTTTCTTCCTTGCGGGAAGGAAACAGAAAACAGAAAACAAAAAGGAAAAAACCCTCTCCAGACAACGAGCCAGTGACGGAAGATATTTGGTCTCTCTCTCTCTCTCTCTCAACATGGAAGAAGAAACAAAATCTTCAAAGGGCAAAGCTTCAAGACCTACAAACTACAGTTTAAATTTGGATAGCACCGTTGGGTTGCGTATCACAAGAAAATGTACCCAGACAGTTCCTCGGTCCCTTGAGAGAAAGAGGGCGGAGGGAGCGACTTCGTCTCCTCTGGGCTTCTTCCGTTGCGGTGATTGGGAGATCCCGGATGGTTCGGGCAGAGGAGCGAGAGGGAGAACGAGAACTCCGGGCGAAGATTGGAATCCACAAAAACACCCTAAAATTGATAAGCTGTCTTCACGCTAAGTAAAATAGCCAGATAGATTTACGAACGTCGTCCCCCGAACCCCGTACGTGTCCGTACACGTTCACACATTACTTAAAACATTTCCTAAACATATTTTCTGAGAGAATTATCCAATTTTATATATTTTCCCTCCACCTAACCGCTTCTTTCTATTCCAGTCCTACCCCTCTCTCTCTCTCTCTCTCTCTGATAGGAGCCCCACCACACTTCCAGCTTTTTCATTCATCTTTGGTAAAGAGAGAAGGATGGAGACACAGACACACGCACAGAACGTAATCGTGAGACGACTTGCTTCTCTTCCCCCTCCTCCTCAAAGACAGTCGCACACTTCACCGCTTCTTCCCGATTCCTCTCTGTCTTGCATAGGATTGTTGAGTGGATGCGATGGCCCAAACCAAAGCGGAATAATAACCGACGCACAACAGAGTTAGCACGTGCAGATTGAGAACGAGCGGCCGGCCAAACGGAAGCCGAACAAGTCGGACGAACGCCCGAAGGGGCCGGGGGAATAGCGGGCTAATCAAATGCCTGAGACGTCGGAGGAGGAGGAGAAGTCGAGGAGTAGAAGTCGAGAAGAGAAACAGACACTTAAAAAACACATAAGTCACTCTTAGTCTACTTTTGGTTTTATTTTTTTTTTTTTTGTATTTTTATATTTTATGACTTTTTTTGACATTAAAAAAAAAATGACCCCAAAACAACAGATCCATAGACTGTGTTAGCCGTCCATCACTGAATAAAATAAACAAGTAAATTGGGAGTATGTTTTGTTTACATTCTACATGATAAAGTCAAAAACCCTTTTACACTAATTATAATAATACATTACTAACTGATATGGCTTGCAAGATATATATATATATAACTATACATATATAACACATATATATATATTATATATATATAACTTAACTTTCTATCACTAGACATTTATATTTAAGTCACAGGAGATCAGGAGGTTACCAACCCTAAGAGGACGGTGACGAGGGTCCGAAGTCGCTAGGAAGGTCGTAAAAAAAAAAAAAAAAAAAATATCAAAAAAAAAAGAAAAAAAAAAAATGGGAGGTAGCGTACGATGCGGAGAAACTATTAGTGACATTCAACAGTCGTTAGGGAGGTCTAGTGAGGGGCGCGGACAACGGCGCACCCCCAAGGAAATCTAGACCTTTGAGGTCCACTTCTGTTGTATCACCCTCGTACCGCGTACGGCCGGACTGCCCGAGCCCTTCGCGACTGCCGTCGCCGTCCGGAAGCTGGTTGGAATAATGATAATAATAATAACAATAACAATGTAAAATTAACACTAAGCTTAATGCACCGTCGTCTAATGCACGTATTTCTTCCCTTTAAAACCTTTGAAACGTAAAAATAATAATAAATCACCCATGGCACAGGTATAACTTTAACTTTGCGTCAAATACTGAAGCTGAAACACAATACTTAACAGTAAATACATGAGATAAATCTATTCATATTTGTGCCTTTCTGAGAAAAATTCTTCAAAGAAACTTTTACAAACACAAAATGTGATCATTCGCTAAACCTATTGTAAACAAAACCAAGAATCTTAACCACAGCACAAAAGGAAGAAGTAAAAGTCAAAGTCGCCAATACTTTTATCCCGAGCCTTCGGTTCGCTGCCTCGTATTCCCGACCTCCACGCGGCCGCCCGGGAGTTTGTGCCGATCAAAGATTTACTGACCATTTCAAAAGGATTCCAAAACGCCGGGAGAGAGTCCGCGGTCTGGCGTTGCAACCGGGGGTTGAGGGTGTACGGCTTGATTCGGACTCCAGCAAGGGGGGTGGGGGGGGAGAGGACATGGGAAAGGGGTGATGGCTAGAGGGCGCTCTCTCTCCCTCGTCGACGATTCTCTACGCACCGAGATGACCCGGACTGACTTGAGACTTGATTCGGACTCCAGCAAGGGGGGTGGGGGGTGGGGGGAGAGGACGGGGAAAGGGGCATTGGCTAGAGGGGGCTCTCTCTCCCTTGTCGACGATTCTCTACGCACCGAGATGACCCGGACTGACTTCGACTGGCTTGGCTGTTCTCTACACACCGAGATGACCCGGACTGACTTCGACTGGCTGGCTGGCTGGCTCCTCCGACGAAGGACGGCTTGCGGACGCGCGAAGAATAAAAAATGCTTTGGACCACTGATGAACCGATGACCATTAGAAAAGGGATGACTATACCAGCTATCACAAGATTATATAAGATATCACAACTTTAAGATTACCATGTCCACCTCACCGCCGCGTCCGACGGAGGCCAGCGTTACGTGTGGGGAAGAGGAGGAGAACTTGTCCGTGAGTTTGTGTGTGTCTGTGGGGCAGTTTTGGGAGGTGCTCACGAGCGTGGCGTCGATCTCGGTGCGTAAGGAACGTGGAAGCTCGTCCTATATGGCCCGAGGCTGTATCTGAACCCACCCCAGATGGCCGACAATGACAACAAAAATAAAAAGGTCATATCTTTATCTATTACAGCGACAGAGCTGTACCCACCACTCTTTGTGATTGACTTAAACCTATAAAGAATAAAACTGACTACAAAAAAAAACCCAAAGAGATACAGCACACATGTCATGGCAACGTGTCGAAAACCTTCATTCGACAGCAGCAACACAACGGCAGCCTTACCGGCAATGGCATGCTGCAGTTTTTATTTTTTTTTTATTTTTTTTTTTTTTTGAGCCACCACTAGCAAACCTGAGGTATACACTGAAAGATGCATTTTTTTCCTAAGAACAGAGAAACGAAGAAGAAGACATCGACGGCCGGGAGAGCACGAAGTGAAAGACCTCCCCGGCTGGCCGCACCTCCTCCCAACGCTATAGGCCTCTCCCTCCTTTAAAGCCTTGGATAAGAGCATCACAGCAGTCAATGAATTGTGGCCTGGGGGAAGGAGGGTTGGAAGAGGGAGGGAGGAGAGGGAGGGAGGAGAGAGAGAGAGGGGAAAAGTGGGTGGCCTCCCGCCTGAAAAAAAAAAACCTCCGCCGATCGCCAAAATGTCAGGAATATTTTGCACAACCTATTGACGAAAGACTTGCGGCGACCGGGCCGGAGTCTCCCCCCTCGGGTGGAAGCGGGAAGGAGCGAGAGGCGGAGGAGGAGGAAATTAGAACGACCAAGAGAGAGAGAGAGAGAGAGAGAAGAGAGAGAGAGAGAGAGAGAGAGAGAGAGAGAGAGAGAGAGAGAGAGAGAGAGAGACCCTCGAATGATATATGAGGGACATCCACTGTGTTATCAGGCACAAAAAACAACGAACACAAGAGGAGGGGGAGCAAGAAAGGCGGGAAGACGATACTGACGCTGTGTGTTCTTCCACCCCCTCCTCCTCCTCCTCCGCTGCTGCTTCGATCGCTCCCTCTGCGAAGGGGGAGGGGGGAGAGACATCTTCCCTCCTCCTCCCCTACCTCCCTGATTTATCTTACCTAAGCAGTTAAACAGAAATAGACAAGTTCTCTCCCCTTTTTCCCCGGCCATAATTGTACAAATGAGCAGATCTTCTGATGAGGCGGCCGGAGAAATATGAGAGAGAGAGAGATAGAACGAGAGACAGACACAGAGACAGAGAAAGAGTAACATCCTACTTATAAATAATTATATCAAGACCCTCCCAATTCCATCTGCTATTTTTTGTGATAAGATTACCCTCTCTTAAAAGTACGACATTTATCAACTATAATAATAAGCACATATAGTTTAGTCTACATATATAATATAGATTTATATGTATATATATATATAAGTTATGTATATTCTATACTCAAAGTCAAAAAATCAAATTTCCTCGGACTAATATCACACAAAAGCAGTGTCCTCTTTTTTCATAGAAGCAAAAGATGCGTCCGACAATACATTAAACCTTAAACAGAGAGAGAGAAAGAGAGAGAGAGAATGAGAGCGAGTTAGAGAGTGACTATTTATCAAGTCATCTATCAACCTTCGTCTCGGTCTTCTCCGGATCCTTACGAACTAATAAAACTTACTTACAATAACTTTTGGTACATCAACACACGCACTGACACACATTTAATTGGATTTGAACGCGCCGGGGCTACCCGCTGCCACCGCCGGGGGCTTTCCGACTCCCCCGGGGCCCCAAAATAAAATCACACAGTGGGGGGTCAAGGGGGGGAGGGACAGGTTACGCCGCGGCGGCCGCAGCGGGAGCAAACAGCTGAAAGATGCTAGTGGCTGCGTTTGTGTTTGTATTGGGTAAAACTTGTCTAGAACCTACAAAATATTGATATAAACTAACATAACATAAAAAAAAATTTATCAGGTTTCCATCTTCATCAACAGACTTAGAGTTTATTGGCATTAAGAGAGTGGGAGCTTTTATAGGACCAGTAAATAGAGACAGGGAAGGAAGGACGTCCGGCGAGCGCAGGCAGGTCGCCCCGACGTCCATCCCCCGTTGTCCACTTGCACCTTTTGTTATTGGTTTTTTTTTTTTTTTTTTTGTCCATTTTAACGTTTTTATAATTTTTTTTTTGTGGAGTATTTTTTTTTCTAAAGCTTTTCTCTAAAATTATGGTCTCAACTTCTTTTTTTATGATGTCATACAGTCATGTATTTCTATTCACAGCACATTTTAAAGTTTGTTTAATTTTTCCCTATCTTAAAAAGTCTTTCACACACCAGAGGGGGAGGTGGGTTCCTCCCCCCACAAATCAAAGCCTCAATTGAACCTTGATATATATATATATATATAACAACGAACCACCTTAGGAATTTGAAAGCCACTGACACTTCACACACAAAAAAAGACTCAGAGAGAAAAGAGACTATAGTAATGTGCTTGGAGCTAATAATAATATTAAAAAGTATCCCTTTTTTTTCTTCTTTCTACCATATTTAAGGCCATTATACAAATTTCTAGATATACACACACGGGGGTTGGCTTAAGCCGTCCGGGCGGTGGGACGGCGTCAACCTTGGCGATGCTGTACCACACTCCTTCTTCTTCGGTGAGCTTCATTATTAATTTCTTTGTTTTGGTCAGTATTCATCTTACCCTGTTGGAGGAGGCGGCGGCTCTCTCACACGCAAGCAGACGACACAGGCACGCCCCGATTTTCACAGACGCAGCGACCTCTCCTCCGTGAAATGCAAGTAGTAAGGGGGGGGGTGGAGGGGTGGGTTGAGCAGCGATGGTGCTGGTTGACTGGGGGGTGAGACTGTAAGGAGAGAAAGAGAGGAGAGAGAGAGAGAGAGAGAGAGAGCACCTTGTTTTTCTATCAAATGTTATTTTTGTTTTTGCTTCCCACGTGTCACTAGCCTTCACCGAGGCCGCACAACCGCGCCCTTTCTCCACCTGAACACAGAAGACATCAACTATTATAGTGTCCGAGGGACTCGTTTCGTTATTTGTCAATTTGCCCGACGACACCGAGGTGGGGGCGGAGGACGCTATACGGCCAGAGGAGGAGGAGGGAGAAGAGATGGCTGGAAGAATTGAAAGACCCTCTCTCTATCGCTCGCTCTCTCTCTCACCTCCCGTGTCTTACCGTAGCAGCGAGCGGCTCGCGTCTCCTCTTCCTCCCCCTCTCCGTCCAACCCGGCTCGTCCTCCTTCGTCTGGACAGACGACAACGACAACAACAACAACAAACGCTCAAGCCGTCACTCTTTACATGGACTCTGAGGTCAGCAGACCGTCAGGCAGGTACGGTTTCAGAGAGGACGGCGTGGCGCGATGCTGCTCGCCCCCGTCGCCGAGACCGGCGCCGCCCCAGAGGGAGGTGCCGCTTCCCGGTCCGCTGCTCCACAGGTTGGAGCTGTTTCCGTTGCTCCCCCACGAGTCGACCTTCGATCCGACGGACGACTGTGAGGTGGGGGTGGACCCACGGCCCGATCCGCCTCCCCATCCGCCGCCGCCGCCTCCTCCTGGGGCGGGGGTGGGGGGTGCGCCCACCTGGCCTTGGTGGGACGGTTGACCCATCACTTGTTTGACCTCGGTGTCGTTGGCAAACTCGGCCAGGATGGTCGTGTTGCTCAGAAGGCAGTTGTTCAAGTTTCCTTGAGCCTGGAAAAAGAAGACGGATTAGTATATGAGAGAGAGAGAGAGAGAGAGAGAGAGAGAGAGAGAGAGAGAGAGAGAGAGAGAGAGAGAGGTGAGAGGTGTGAGTGAGAGAGAGGTGAGAGGTGTGAGTGAGAGAGAGGAGTAAGTGAGAGGTGTGAGGTGTGAGATGTGAGAGAGGTGTGAGTGAGAGAGAGGAGTAAGTGAGAGGTGTGAGGTGTGAGTGAGTGAGGTGTGAGTGAGTGAGAGGAGTGAGTGAGTGAGTGAGAGGAGTGAGGTGTGAGTGAGTGAGAGGAGTGAGGTGTGAGTGAGTGAGAGGAGAGAGTGAGTGAGTGAGAGGTGTGAGTGAGTGAGTGAGTGAGAGGTGTGAGTGAGGTGTGAGTGAGTGAGTGAGAGGTGTGAGTGAGTGAGTGAGTGAGAGGTGTGAGTGAGTGAGTGAGTGAGTGAGTGAGAGGTGTGAGTGAGTGAGCGAGAGGTGTGAGTGAGTGAGTGAGAGGTGTGAGTGAGTGAGCGAGAGGTGTGAGTGAGTGAGTGAGTGGTGTGAGTGGTGTGAGTGGAGTGAGAGGAGTGAGTGAGTGGAGTGAGAGGAGTGAGTGAGCGGAGTGAGAGGAGTGAGTGAGTGGAGTGAGAGGAGTGAGTGAGTGAGTGGAGTGAGAGGAGTGAGTGGAGTGAGAGGAGTTAGTGAGTGAGAGGAGTGAGTGAGAGGTGTGAGGTGTGAGAGGTGTGAGTGAGTGAGTGTGAGGTGTGGGAGTGAGTGAGTGTGAGGTGTGAGTGAGAGGTGTGAGTGAGTGAGTGAGTGTGAGGTGAGAGGTGTGAGTGTGAGGTGAGAGGTGTGAGTGAGTGAGTGTGAGAGTGTGAGTGTTTTTGAGAGAGAGAGAGAGAGAGAGAGAGAGAGAGAGAGAGAGAGAGAGAGAGAGAGAGAGAGAGAGAGAGAGAGAGAGAGCCTCATAAAAGCAAAACCTGAATATTCCATTTCAAAATATCTCGAACATCGAAGCTCTCAATCCTCAAAAAGAGATGGCCCTTCCACTCACCTTTGCAGCCTCTTCGCGAGAGCCGTAGTTGACGAGGGCAAAACCGTGGTTCAGAGAGAGGTAGAAGTTGACCAGTGGACCGTGCTGCATGCAGAGGGTCTTCAGGGTGGAACCGTCGATCTGCGGAGGTACGAACGTATTAAATCTCGGAGACGGGTAGGTGACAATTCCGAGCCTCTAAACTTTCAATATCTCGACAAATTATTGGGCGACTAATATTAAATACTTTCCTAGCAATTTATATTACACCTTACTCTTCATAGCTAATATATGTGTGTGTACAGGTCATAGAAAATATATCTGTGTATGTACAGGTCATAGAAAATATATCTGTGTATGTACAGGTCATAGAAAATATATCTGTATGTACAGGTCATAGAAAATATATCTGTGTATGTACAGGTCACAGAAAATATATGTGTATGTACAGGTCATAGAAAATATATCTATGTATGTATGTACAGATCATAAACAATGTGTGTACTAATCGTAGCCAATATATGTGCGTCTCTTACTCGAGGTGTACCGATTATAGCCAAAATATGTGTATCGGTCACAGCCAATGTGTGGAACAATCATAACCAATATTATCTGTATCTTATCTAAGTTGTATAGGATAATTCCTACCAATCATAGCTCCCATATGTGTTTGTGCGTGTGTGTGTAACAGATACATACATACATACATATACCAAGGCACTTCCCCCAATTTTAGGGGGTAGCCGACATCAACAAATGAAACAAAAACTAAAAAGGGGACCTCTACTCTCTACGTTCCTCCAAAACAAAAAAGGGGACCTCTACTCTCTACGTTCCTCCAAAACAAAAAAGGGGACCTCTACTCTCTACGTTCCTCCAAAACAAAAAAGGGGACCTCTACTCTCTACGTTCCTCCAAAACAAAAAAGGGGACCTCTACTCTCTACGTTCCTCCAAAACAAAAAAGGGGACCTCTACTCTCTACGTTCCTCCAAAACAAAAAAGGGGACCTCTACTCTCTACGTTCCTCCAAAACAAAAAAGGGGACCTCTACTCTCTACGTTCCTCCAAAACAAAAAAGGGGACCTCTACTCTCTACGTTCCTCCAAAACAAAAAAAGGGGACCTCTACTCTCTACATTCCTCCAGCCTAACAAGAACGTAGAGAGTAGAGGTCCCCTTTTTGTTGTTTCATTTGTTGATGTCGGCTACCCCCCAAAATTGGGGGAAGTGCCTTGGTATATGTATGTATCTGTTACACACACACACACACACAAATAACAGATATAGCCTATAAATGTCTCTCTCTCTCTCTCTCTCTCACCTGAGGTGTAAGGTTCTTCAGGATAAGCCACGTGGAAGGGAGCTGAGAATTGGCCGACCAGGAGCCAGAAGAAGCCACGCCAGTGGCGTTGTGTAAGGCACTGTTCTGGGGATTCCTCTGCTGCTGTTCCCCGGTCCAGGATGTGGACCGTCCCAGCCAGGAACCCCCACCTCCGCTCACTCCTCCGGCGCTGCTGCCGCTCTTGTTAGGCACGCCGATGGTCATGCCCGGGGGAGGCCCCCGCAGCTTGTTGCCCGAGGTGCCCCCCCAGAGCTCGGAGGGGGAGGATCCGTCCTGGACTCCGCCTTCGCTCCAGCTGGAGCTGCTCTTTCCGTTGCTGGAGCCGAGTTTTCCGCTGTCCCTGCGGAGGAGGAGGATGAGGAGTCGGGGACGGAGATTTGTCGGTGTTCGGTTAGAGGCGAGAAAAGGGCCCTCGACTCGTCCTAGAGTCTTTTGGCCTTGGAAATTATACTTAAAGTTATAATCATAGTTAATCGTGAGATATAATATCAGACTTTTAAAGCCAAACCCCAAAAATAAATCATCTGAAATGGATATTAGAAAAGTGGCCCTCGGCAGTATACCCTCTTACTTATTTAACAAACGTGTTTTAGACACGGAAAAATATACCGAAGACTGGACAGTACTTACCCTGAGAGAGGCGAGTTGGCATTCTGGTGGCCGGGCCCCGGGTTGAAGCTCCACGTGTTGGAGGAGAGGGACAGGGAGGTGAGAGGCCCTCCCATATCCGTGGCGGTGTTTGTGGTGGACGTTTTTGAGATCGAGGTCAGTAATTCAGAATCTTTGATGCCCAGGGAGAGGGGAGAACGCGTCACCGAGCCTGGGGTGATGTTCGGGTCGTCTTCGATGTTTTTCATCTGGAAGGAGCATGGGGGAAAGGGGGCATCAGTGGAAGGAATTGGAGACTGAACTGGAGTCGGGCAAGACCTACAGGCTACTAGGGGGGACTGGTAAGACCTACAGGCAACTGGGGGACCCTGGTAAGACCTACGGGTTACTGCGGGACTCTGGGAAGACCTACGGGCTACTGGGGGACCCTGGTGAGACCTAGGGGCTACTGGGGTACCCTGGTAAGACCTACGGGATACTGGGGGACCCTGGTAAGACCTACGGGATACTGGGGGACCCTGGCGAGACCTAAGGGCTACTGGGGTACCCTGGTAAGACCTAAGGGCTACTGGGGGAATCTGGTGAGACCTAGGGGCTACTGGGGGACCCTGGTGAGACCTAGGGGCTACTGGGGGAATCTGGTGAGACCTAGGGGCTACTGCGGGACTCTGGGGAGACCTAGGGGCTACTGCGGGACCCTGGTAAGACCTACGGGATACTGGGGGACCCTGGCGAGACCTACGGGATACTGGGGGACCCTGGCGAGACCTACAGGCTACTGGAGGACCCTGGCTTGACCTACGGGCTACTGGGGGACCCTGGTGAGACCTACGGGCTACTGGGGGACCCTGGCGAGATCTACGGGCAACTGAGGGACCTGGTGAGACCTACGGACTACTGGGGACCCTGGCGAGATCTACGGGCAACTGGGGGACCCTGCCGAGACCTATGGGCTACTGGGGGACCCTGGTAAGACCTACAGGCTACTGGGGGACCCTGGCGAGACCTACAGGCTACTAGGGGACTTTAAACAGGTTGATAAAGTTAATATATACAATAAAAGGCTTCTGAAATTAAACTATTAAGAAACTAACTCAATTAGGGCTCACATAGGACAGTTTTTGACTTTTAATAAGGTGAAAGGTATGAATGGAATCCTGATAGGACAGTTTTGATAGTTTTAATAATAGTGGTATGAATGGAAGACTCATTGGATACATAAAATCATATGGGTTAATTATCTTACGGAGAGAAATAAAAAAGAGAAAGAATGAAAGAGAATGAAAAATAGAATGAAAGAAAGAGAAAAAGAACTAAAGAAAATGAAAGAGAAAAAGAATTAAAGAAAATGAAAAAAGAATTAAAGAAAATGAAAAAAAAAATTTAAAGAAAATGAAAGAGAAAGGAGTAAAAAAGAGAATGAAAGTAAATGAAAAAAATGACAAAAATAAAGAGAAAGAATAAAAGAATGAAAGAAAGAGAAGAAGAATTAAAGAAAATGAAAAAAAAAATTAGAAAATGAAGGAGAAAGAAAGGTGAAAAAAAGAGATGAAAGTAAATGAAAAAAAAGAAAGAGAGAGAGAGAGAGAGAGAGAGAGAGAGAAACGCACAAGATATAAATTACAAAATAGTTCGGTAATTTTGTATACGTTTAAAGAACCTACGAGAGAGAGAGAGAGAGAGAGAGAGAGAGAATGAATCACATCACCCTCACCATCCAAGGTTTGCCAGGCTCAAAGGGTTTAATGTCCAGGCCGTAGGAAGCAGTCGTGCTGACCTGGGAGGCCGAACCCCACTGGGAGGAGTCCATGTTCTGCACCCCCTTCTCCACCCCCCACGGGGCTGTTGCTGACGTCGCCGCTGCTGCTCTCGGGCCAGCCCGTCTCGGACGTTCGGTTGAGGGACCAGGTGCTGACGGGGGAGAAAAGGCTGGGCGATATTCAGTGTGGCTTTTAAAGATAAACCTAAACATAAGGTTTGTCCTGTTCAAAAAATTCAGAATTATGAAATTAAAGAGAAATTTTGAAAAAATTTCCTATGCATCGTTATTCAAAATTTAACGTAATGTACGTTTACGGTTTAGTAGCAAGTTTAATTCATCAAATTTCATAAATCGTTTCTCCCTAAACCAGAAGATGACCGCCAACGTCGGCCACGTGAACTCACCTGCTAGACGTTCCCAACAGATTAGGGTTATGTTGGGGGATGGGTGAGTCTGCGGCATGGCGGCAGGCTTACGGGAGCGCCGGGAGCCCGGATGAAGTCGTGAGGCTCGTCGTTCTCCAGCGACGGCAACTTCCACTGGTGGAGTCTGCTGCCCTGTTGCTGCGGAGATCAATGCGAGATAATATCGGAGGGAATATAGTCTGTGTCAAAGGTTAAATCGAATGAAATATATATCATAAATTATATTATTGGAGGGAATAGAGTCACTGTGTTCAAAGGTTAGATTGAATGAAATATATATAAATAATAGAGGTTTTGAGTTATTTTTTCTATGTAGAAACCAGAGTCCCTTGATAGAAGCGTGACTTAAATGCAACGGTCCACTACACTTGCTACAACGAGGAAGACCACTTCGTTTAAAAGCTTCGTTTAAGACTTACAACTAAAGGATTTTGCTTTTTAATGGTGAATAAACCACAAACGAACCAAAACGACGTTCTATAAGCAAGAGATATTCCTGGTGGGAGTAAAAACAAATTGAAAAAGCTGAAAGAGGAATAAATACAATTTTTAAAAACTTAAAAGAGGACTTCAGACGACAAATCTACTCACGCCGACGTTGATGGGAGGAGCCGTCTGCGGAGGATTGGGGTTAGTGTCTTGTAGGGACATTATCTGGTTGAAACTGCCATACAGTTGTTCTGGAAGACTTGTTGGCTTGTTCAAAAACTCGTTTTGCTGCGTTCCAGGAGGTCCCACTGACATGGGGTTGAGCTGGTGGTGGTGATGCTGCTGCGGCTGCTGCTGTTGCTGCTGCTGCTGTTTCACGTACAGCGCTTGCTGCGCGGCAATCTGGTTCTGTAGAGAGAGAGAGAGAGAGAGAGAGAGAGGGAGAGAGAAGGGGTAGAAGATTAGTTAATTATCACAGTGGTCATTACTAGACAATGGTCCGATATATTACGACAGAAAGTTCTCTACTTAAAATTAGAGGTTCTAAGTTTTTTTTTTCTTTTTTTCAAATTGCAAGTTGCATTTTGTTAACCCTTTTACCCCCAGGCTATTTGGAACTTTCCAACCCCTAACCCCCAGGCTTTTTTTTTTTTTTAAGCACATTTTTCAGTATATTTTTTTTAAATAGCTTTAACAGCCTTAATTTTCGTCATAGAGAGGTCAGGTTGGTCTCATTCTCTTGGAAAATGCCTGAAGTTTCTCATAA